>NW_012148786.1:864291-865852 GCF_000956105.1 Propithecus coquereli | reverse complement strand
TGCCCGGCCCAGATCGTGATTTTTAATACCATTAATAGAGGAAATGATGGCTCTTTGGAGAAATGGCTGATTTAGGGCTGGGCTGGGAATATGCAAGATGACCCTGGACAATCTTACAGTTCCAGGAAGTAAAAAACAAAAAATACTCCCTACTGAAACTCCCACAATGATGGAGGTATATAAAAGGGAAACAGAGCCAACTGAACTAGCTCCCAATCGACAAAGCTAGGATAATTTGAGCAACAAAATTAATAAAGTAGTGCTGAATTATAACTCAAAGTATAAAATAAATATCTATGAGTCCATACTGATACAGAAAAATAAATGAACAAATCTGCGAAGAATAATTCCAAATAATTTATGTAAATATTCCACCTTCCAGGAAATGAAACACAGCTGCCCACTCTTTCAGTGTGGGCTACATGTATTCATAGATATTTATTTTATACTTTGAGTTATAATTCATTACTACTTTATTAATTTTGTTAATCAAATTACCCTAGCTTTGTCTATTGGAAGCTAATTCAGTTGGCTCTGTGTCCCTTTAAAATACCTCCATCATCTTCCAAAGAGCACAGTGTGGGAAGGTGGAGAAAGCCCAACTTTACAGTGGAGAAAGTTGGTAAACACTAGCTCAGCCAGGTGATCAAAATTAACATCAACAGTGATAAGTTGTGTTGATGGCATGTGCCCTTAGTATGATGTGATGAAAATGGTACTTCCTCTCTGTTGTCTTACTCCCCAAAACTCATAACCCCAGACTAATCATGAGAAAACATCAGACAAACTTCAGTTGAGATATACTCTACAACACCCAATACCAGTACTTCTCAAAACTCTCGTCATCAAAATAAGGAAAGTGTGAGAAATGCCACGAAGTGGCTGAAGAGACATGCTAACTGAACATACTGTGGGATTTTAGGGGAAAAATGGACATTATATAAGAACTAAGGATATGTGAATAAAGTATGGACTTTAGTAATAATTTGCCAATACTCCCTCATTAGATGTGACAAATGTACCATATCAATGTCTGATATTAATAATAGGGAAAACTAGTATTAGTGCATGAGAACTTTCTATGCTATCTTTTGCAACTTCTTGGTAAATATAAAACTATTTTAAAATAAAACATTTATTTTTTAAAAAATTACTTGACCCTTGATTCTAGCATTGCCTTAAACAAGCCTGCCTTATCCCTTGACCTTTCTTTTTTTGAAACAATAAATTCCTGTTGCTTAAGCTAGTTTCTGTCAGGCTTTCTTTCACTTGCAATTCCACAAGACCTACCTGATAAATTGACTATCTCTATTATTTCCATACTATCCAAAGATATATTTTACAGCTAAGCATTTTTTCCTAAAAATACCTGATATACAGGGTGTCCCCAAAGTCACCATTACATAGGGAAAATGGGAAATTGTAGCTAAATGTACCTTTATTTACAAAATATTCATTACGAAACTTTACAAATTTTTGCCTTTGTGTGGAGACTTTTGGGACACCCTGTATAACAACATGGTATTTGGCACTTAAAAATTTGTTGAGGGCTAATCAACAC
>NW_012148786.1:850473-852246 GCF_000956105.1 Propithecus coquereli | reverse complement strand
ATCTCTTACAGAGATTAAAGAAGGATCCTCTCATTTGAGAAACTGTTTTCTATATAACTCCCAGTTATTATGATAAATTCCTTGATATAAATCACATGATCTTTTCCCGTGAAGCATCTTCTACTATTTCATTTCATTTGACTTATTTAATAGTGATTGGATTTAGCCAGTGTCCTCTAAAAACTATTTTCAGGCAGAACTCATTTATGATCAATATGCCTGTATTGGTTGCTTCTTCTTGATATATTGTACTATAAAACACCAAATAAATAAAGATGGCACATTCAAATAAAGGAATTAATAATTTAAGATCCTAATTGATTCAAGTTTAATCATTTCATACTACCTTCTCTTTCTACAGACCAGTATTAGCCTTCTATTCTTTCCTTCCTTCTTTCTTTGCCTTCTTTATATTTAAATTTCAGACTATTTAAAATTTTGGTCTTCAGAAGAAAGAAATAGAGCTAAAAATGTAATAGGATTCAATTCAGTACATATTATTTATTTCTTCTGTGCACAGTGCTGTGTTACACATTCATGACAGGAGGGGAGTGGCATTCAAAGATGAACAGCACATGGTTCCTTGTGTCAGGAAGCATACAACCTAATACACCATTCTAATCCAAAAAATTACTCGAGAAATAATTACTGTTCCAGTAATATATGACAGCCATAAAACCAGGACAATGTTGCCAAAACAATGAGAAGGGGGAAAGATACAGGTTGGGTGAAGAATAAAATGAAGACTAAAAAGGAGGGGGAAAAAAATCCAAAAAATTAAAAGAGGAAAAGTGGATTCTACAATACCTGCAGCTACATAAAATACATTTTCAAAATAAATTTAAAAACGTATGGTGTCATAGTTGAGTTTCTAGTTAATACTGTAATCTGATCACATAATTTCAGAGTACAAAACGATCATCCTTCTCTCAGGTGGCTCTCTCAGGTTCTCTAAGTACAGTGCTCAGACCAGCAGCAGCATCTCTTGGGAACTTGTTAGAAATGCAAATTCTGGGGCCCAACACAGATTTACTGAATCAGAATCTCTGAGGCAGGTCCCTGTAATCTGTGTTTTAACAAGTTTTCCAGGTAATTTTGATGGACACTAGTTTGAGGACCACCGCCCTACCACATTTTTCCTACTAGTTTTCCAATGCTTGTCCTCAGAATGAGTGTGTGTGTAAAGGATGCAAAAAGAATGCTTGTAGACAGATGTTTGGTACAGTGCTTTCTCTGAGTGATTATCAGATGCTGGGATTGTCTCTGACAAATCACTAAATAGTTTTGGGGTCACCAATATATGTGTAGTCTATCTGGTTAACAAACTTTGATCTCCAGGAAATCTAGTCCAACTTTTACTTTCTAATTGCAAAAGCTTTTCCCAGTAAATAACTATGCACATGTTACTTTCAATTACCACCCAGAAGGGGTCAGATGACATTCCCTACAAAGTGAGGCCAATTACATTACACATTAATTCCTCATATAAAATAGTTATTATTTACAGTTCCCTGAGGAGTATCTGTAAAAGAGAGAAATAGCAATGAGTAGTCTCAAAAAAAAAAAAAAAAAATACAACACATTTGTACAGCCTTGTACCACACTCCCCAAATAGCTGGGAATCTAAACAAGACAACTAAAAAAACAACCCTGTTTTTGCTACCAAAATGATAACGCAAGTGCATCGGGAGTAATTGAATGGATTTTTATCTAGGTGAGAATTGCAGGTTTGTCAAGTAAAATGATACAACGTTTAAGGTTAAAAAAATACTT
>NW_012148786.1:846220-847343 GCF_000956105.1 Propithecus coquereli | reverse complement strand
CTATAAGTTGTGTACTTACTATTAAGATTAAGAGAGATCAAAAACAAACAAAAACTGTTCCCCTAAATTTTTTACATGTGTATTTGAAAATCTCAGAATCTTAGAATCATGAAATGTCAGACCCAGAAACTTTAAAGATGTTCTTCCTGACGTCTTTCCTTTATAGATGACAGCCTGATGTATAGATCAATGCGTAAGTTTGTGATGGAGCAAAGAGAACTGGAAGCCAATCAACTCATATCTGTGTTTTTGCTTCTCTTACTTGTTAATGCTCTTATTTATTAATGCTCAACAGAATAATTCTAATGTATGTCAACTGCCAGTTCTTACAACAAGACCACCAAAAAAAACCTGTTGATCACGTAAAGCTAAGTGCACTACATTTACTTCAGTAAGGGAGACCATTAACTTGACAGTCGTAGTAATCCTTCGAAGGTAGAGGTTAGGAAATAATATTTAGAGAGTTTTAGAGTCTGTGCTCAAGTGGCTTAAGGTAAGTGTTCCAAGGGAGGAACTAGTTATAATTGGCAAAGTTAATGTCCTAATAGTTTTGGATTAGAGAAGTAAAAATTTTAAAATAAGTCTTGATAAATTAATTAATGCCCTGATAAGTGAGTTGTTTGTTCAGGTGAGGAAAACGATGTTCTAACTAGATAGTTATTCGCCAGATGAACAAACTGTTTGCCCAGCAAGATTGCTGTGCAAGAATTTTTTGAAGCAGATAGCTATGATGTTTATCGGTTTGGAGTCTGATCTAAAATGTCCTGGCTCAAGGTAAAGTAATGCTGACACAGGTAGTCTCACGCTATTTTCTCAGGTTAGGTCTGACCTCAGGAAAATCAGTTAGCCAGTTAGTGTGTCATTTTTCTCATTAGCAAAATGAAGGCAAAGCTCTTACTAAGCCATCGGAACACCTTTCATCCTTTATCAGTCAGCTATTGCCACAAAAACATGGCCTTACAAACCACTCCAAAATTCAGGGCTGACAATAATAAGTCTTTATTTCCTTTTATTTTTATTTCAGTATATTATGGGGGTACAGATGTTTAGGTTATGTATGTTGCCCTTGCCCCTCCTCCCCCCCCAAGTCCAAGTTTCAAGCGTGTCCATCCCCCGGATGGTG
>NW_012148786.1:844219-846170 GCF_000956105.1 Propithecus coquereli | reverse complement strand
TTAATACTACTGATTTTTATATAAAAGTGTCATAGGCATATATGCCTCTTAATGAAATCATAAGCTTTATCATCATCATTTGGCAGGTGAAATGGGACAAAAGACAAAAATCCAGAAACAACTTTTTGAACTGGCATTTGAAACCTGTTGGAGTCATAATATTAAGAAATTGAGGACAAATCCCGGAGCAGGAAGGAATATTAGTGATGATAGTATGACATAGTCATAGTAGTGCAAATTATTGAGCAACTATATACCAGGAAAGTGCCACTGGAAAAGTTACTTAACACTGGTGGGCCTCAATTACTCATCCATAAAATGGTATTATAAAATAACTTACATGGAGTTGTAGCAAAGTTTCTGGAATGCTGTAAGAACTCACCAAATCTCATATATTAGTAATTATTTTTATAGACTAAGGCTGGGATACCTCCTCATGCTTAGCAGATCTGCCAAATTTCTGCTATGAGCATAATTGAAAAAGCTACGCAGAGGCTCCTCTATAGCACTCCAGATGTCTCCCCCTGGGTTTCTGTTGCCCCAGAGTTTCTCTAAACTTCTGAGGGGAATTGAGCAATCACCAACAGGAAGCTTGAGGGCAGGGATTTGCAAAGTCTATCCCAGCCATCAGTAAAATAAATATCACTGAAATTCCTATGTTTCTATCTATTTTTAAATAGAAGACCACCCTCCCCGATAGAGCTGAAATCTTAGCTAGGAAATAGTCTTAAGAATAGAAGATCATCCAGGGAGATGACAGTCCCACACTTCTCAAATAAGCATATCCAAATTCAGTGAAATTGACAGCGAAGTAGCAAAGACACTGAATTCAACCTGGATTTCATCACACTCAAAGTATTGGAAAACACCTGATTATCAAATCATTAAATTAGAAATGTGAATTATCATTTGCAGTTAATCAATTTACAGTCTTGAGTTACCGAGACCACAAAAAGTATCCATTTATTTTTCTGATAGTCAAATTTTAAAAGCAGTATTATTTCTACTTCATTTCATTTGGATATTTAAATACATGCATGAGCACAAACAACAGTTGGTATAAAAAGGACAAAATGTACTTCAGGAAAACGGGTATGGCATGATACAACTGAAAAATGGGAATTAGTGGTTGGTTTTGTAGAAGTTAGTATGTTGTTTCATTTATTTTAAAACATGTTTGCTCTCCAGTGAATTCAACAATATACCTATGGAGCTACTGTAATGGTCCTTATAAGTTAGTTGTTATTATTCAGCCTGTCAGAAAATATTTAATAATTGTAGTCAACTCAAAAAATAAATCAGTTGCCTGAACCATTATTAATTGAAATAAACCAGTCAAGAAAGAAATCAGCGTTATGTCAGAAATATATCAATACTTTTTCTGGTTGGGGAATTTTTCCTTTTAACACAGCCATCATTATTTTGCTAGGAAATTTCCATTTCTAAATTCTAAATATAATTTTTTTCCTTCTTTGTCCATCTTTCTATCATCTGTTTGAGAGTACAAATTTTTTTCTTTACCTCTTCTTTTCATCCATTTCAATATTCACCTCCATGATTCTAAGTTAAGCAATAAAAAGTTTGAGCTCTTACTATTTAAAACCTTCTTATAAATTGTTTAAACGCCCTGCTTATTTCACATATGAAAGATATTGCAGTTAAGCTGCCAAAAATATTGAAAGAGGGCAATATCTGACTTCAAAGTGTCATTCTAATGTGTCCTCTCTCCAAAGACACCAGACTATTTTCTGTGAAGGCAGGCAATCACACAACTAGAGCACAAAGTGTGATTAATCTATATCTTATTTATAAGAAATGAAAGTTTTTGACTTAGAAGAAAAAAAAATCCTTCTCAATTGAGTTTACTTCCACTCGAAAAATAGATTAAATCAAAACTGTAACATTTTCCTATTTAGAGTTGACCTTTGCTCAGTGAACCATGTATAAGATC
>NW_012148786.1:843855-844169 GCF_000956105.1 Propithecus coquereli | reverse complement strand
AAATATTTGTTCTATTCCTGTAATTTGTTTTTCTGTTTCTATATCAATGTCATATTGATTTGTGTTTAGTGGTCTTTCAGTTTTGATGTTCTGATATCTAGAAAGTCAAGTCACTTTTCCTGGTTATTTTGCATACTCTCTTAGTTGTTTTCAGGTAATAAACATTAATGTTATTTTATAAATGCCTCCTCCCAAATAGAATACCTTGAGATTCTGACTGGTACTGTATTAAATTATTAATTTTGGAAGAATTGAATTTCAAATGATATTGTCTTTCTGTTTAAGACATAGTAGGCCTTTCATTTATTCAATCT
>NW_012148786.1:828453-834469 GCF_000956105.1 Propithecus coquereli | reverse complement strand
TGATCTAAGCTAGGCAGCTGAGCTTGACTCCAAACTTTGGATTGAATCCACATATTTTCCATGTGTCTTTCATCATCCTTGGACAGAAGCTACACAAAGCACGTTCTTCTTTAGCAAAAAGCAAGAGCACCAGAGAGCAAATCCAACCACTCAAGCATATTTAAGCCTGTGATTATATTGCATCTGCTAAAATTCTCATTGACCAAAGGAAAATTCAAAATTCAGGCCTAAATATCACCTGCTATGAGGCCAGCTCAAGGACTGAAGAATTGGTACCCAATAATTCAATCTCCCAAATCTTTTGAAAGAAACACTTAACTTTAGTGTTCAACCAGTCTCAGAGATATGAGGGGATTGTCTAAGGCGATATGGTTTGGCGAATTAGAAAGCCTCTATGCAGGCATAGAAACATCAAATATGATTAACATGGATAGTTTCTCCCCTACATCATTCATTATATCATTTCCACAAATCAGTTTCTGGGTTGTTAGAAGCTAATGAAAATTTTGGCATTGTGCCAATCAAGGAAAATAGAAAATACTGAAATTCTGATTTCACATAAGATTGCTTCTATGTTAAATCACTTAAATGTACGCAATAAATCTATCAGCTTATAATGAATATGTGAGAATCTTACAGAGCTTATGTAACTCTGTCTATGAGATAAAACAACTCCAGAGCCCCTTGATTATTCAAGTAGCCACAAAAGAGCCATCACTATTCAAGTTACATCGTTCCTTTTTTATTTCCAAGCTCACAATTGCTATTTCCAAAACTACAATGTCCTTTTGCTCCCATGAGCGAACACTATGTTTTTGGTGTAACTACTATTGCAGAACTAATGAGCACAGAGTGAATTATAAACTAAAAAATAACTATTTAAAATTCACATTAAAGTAAGTATTCAACGCAAAATTATCTATGCACAGTTATTGTTCTACTTTTATTTTTAAAGAAGACAATCCTGAAATGGTTTTGGTTATAAATTCAAATGCCAGCCCAAAAAAGGATGAGGATGTAAAATTATTATAACCACAGTCTGCCTACAGTCAAGACATAGTACTAGCATAACTTATGACCTGGTGATAAAGCACTTTTTTTGACTTGTATGACAATGGCAGTAATCTATTAACCCTACTTAATGAGTAAATGATAAAAGTAGATCAAAGAATAAACAATATTGCTGAGATACAACCTCATATTAAGAAAATATTCTGTGGCTAAATTTTAATTATAAAATGTTTGATGGAAGTTGTTAGCTCTATAACACAATAACATCAATATTCCCCAATGTACCAGAATCTTCTACCATATGCTTATAAAAATTATCCACATTAAATGTGAAAACAGAATATGGTGTGTCATGACTACTTTTTATCATCTCCATATTAGCTATTATTTTTTTAAACTTTATATGATGTTTCTATTAAATTTTAATAATATTAATAACGAAATATAACCTCCCATCTGTTTTGATGGCTATCATCAAAAAGCCAAAAGGTAAGTGTTGGTGAGGATGTGAAGGAATTATACATAAACTTGTACACAGTCGGTTGGAATGTAAAGTGGCAGAGCTACAATGTAGAACAGTATAGTGAGCCCTCAAAAAAATTAAAAATAGAACTACCATATGATCTAGCAACCCACTTCTGGGCAAATATTGAAAGGAAATAAAATATCTATCTCAAAATATATTTGTATTCCCATGTTCATTGCAGCATTATTCACAACAGCCGAATATGGAGGGGGGGGACTGAAGTATCCATCAATGGATAAATGATATATGTATACAATGGAATATCATTCAGCCTTAAAAAAGAAGGAAATCCTGCCATTTGATATAGCATGGAAGAACCTAGAGAACATTATGCTAAGTATAAAAAGTCAGACACAGGAAGACAAATACTGAATGAACTATCTTATATGTGGACCCTAAAAAGTGTTGAACTCATAGAAACAAGACGGTAGAAGGGTGATTGCCCGGGGTGAAGGAGTAGGGGAAATGGGAAGATGTTGGCCAAGGTCAAAAGCTTTCAGTATTAAGATGAATAAGTTCTGGAGATCTGATGTACAGCATAGTGACTATAGTTGATAGTAATGTATTGTACACTTGAAAATTGCAAAGAAAATAGATCTTAAGAATTCTCACTACAAAAATGTAACTAAGTGAAGTGATGGTATGTTAAATAGCTTGATTATAGTAATCATTTCATAATATATATCAAAACATCATGTTATATACCTTAAAAATATACAGTTTTAATTTTCATTTATACCTCAATAAAGCTGGGGGAAAGAAATTACTCCAAGGTTACTTGGTATGTCATCAACAACTGGATTTCTAAATCATATGCATTTAACTCTACATTTATCTAATTACATATAATACACATTATAAACTTACTGTTCTTGAAACTTTCCTTTATGTTAATATTCAGGGTATGGGTGTATGCTATTATTATTATTTATTATATTTATATTATTATTCCTGTAGCATAAACATCTGTGCTTCAGGATTCAACGAACTCTTGGAAAACATTTTTTACATCCTACTGGTTGTGGAAGCATTTTCCCTGCAAAAAGTTGTCGAGATGCTTGAAGAAGTGGTAGTCAGTTGGTAAGAGGTCAGGAGAATAGGGCTGATGAGGTAAAACTCCGTAACCCAATTCCTTCAATCTTTGAAGCGTTGGTTGTGCAACATGCAGTGGGGCATTGTCATGGAGAAGAATTGGGCCCTATCTGTTGATCAAAGCAGGCTGCAGGCATTGCAGTTTTCAGTGCATCTCATGGATTTGCTGAGCATACTTCTCAGATGCAATGGTTTTGCTGGGATTCAGAAAGCTGTACTGGATCAGACGGGCAGCAGACCACCAGTGACTATGACCTTTTTTTGGTGCAAATTTGGCTTTGGGAAGTGCTTTGGAGCTTCTTCTAGGTCCAACCACTGAGCTGGTCATCACCGATTGTCATATAAAGTCCACTTTTTGTGGCACATCACAATCCCATCGAGAAATGGTTCGTTGTTGTTGCGTACATAAGAAAAGACGACACTTCAAAATGATGATTTTTTTTATTTTTGATCAGCTCATGAGGAACCCACTTATAGAGCCTTTTCACCTTTCCAATTTGTTTCAAATGCTGAATGACCATAGAATGGTTGACCTTGAGTTCTTTTTCAAATTTTCATGTAGTTGTAAGAGGATCAGCTTCAATGATTGCTCTCAATTGGTTGTTGTCAACTTCTGATGGCCGGCCACTGCACTCCTCATCTTCAAGTCTCTAGTCTCCTTTGCAAAACTTCTTGAATCACCATTGCACTGTATGTTTGTTAGCAGTTCCTGGGCCAAATGTGTTGTTGATGTTGTGAGTTGTCTGTGCTGCCTTATGACCCATTTTGAACTCGAATAAGAAAATTGCTCACATGTGCTTTTTGTCTGACATTATTTCCATAATCTAAAATAAATATCAAATAAAGAGCAAGTAATGTCATTAGCAAAAAATCATAAATCAAAAAATGCACATTAAAATGATGTATAATATAACCACATTTAAGATCATATTCCAGTATCAAACGGCAAATTTCAACAATGCTAAAACCGCAATTACTTTTGTACCAACCTAATACTAAAATTGGGCCCATATCTGTTTCTTATACCTTGGATAATAAAACGAAGATAGAGATGCTCTAGCATGCAAAAATTGGGGATATTTTACTCCCTCATAATACCCAACAGTCTCCTGGAACCAATTTATGCAATGTCTTTATTCCTGCTTTTAATTTTCCTAGAATCCTATATAAGCAAGGTCCTTTTTTCTGAATCATAGTAGTTCCTTGGTATCCCTGTCAATCTATTCCCTTCCAATACCATAACAACCTATATTCAGGCAATGTCATTACCAGGTGAGGCAGAGCTTTTGGCATTTTAAGTTCTACAGCAATTAGGCTATAAAAACTCTAGATGCATCACAGCGCCTGAATGCTTTGTGTCTGAGAGTGTCATTACAATTCCATGTCCTCCCCCAGCTGTCAAGAACTTCACAACAAAATCCTAAATTACATAAATCTCACAGAGCAGCTGAGGATAAAAAGATCACTATCCACTTATTGCCATAAACACCAACCAGGTTGTGAAAAAAGAAAAATCTCCTTGAGGGAATGCTTTGATTGAGAGCATGAAAATTATAGGTTATAGAGGCATTATTCTTCAGCATCAAGGCAATGAGAAACAAAGAGAGACAGTCCCTTACAGTTATAAAATACCCTTATTATGCAAGTCAATTACCAAATGCAGTTCACCTTATTCAGTTTGAATATCAGGCTACACAAAATCTGTTTAAACAACATGCTTTCCCAATATAAGGAATTCCTTTAAAATATGAATATGAGAATGGTACTACTACTAATAGCAAATCCTATGAAATACAGGGTTTTCTACAACTGTACACATAAGGAAACTGCACCAAGAGGTTAAAAATGTTCCTAAGGAGACCAGGCTACCAAGTTATGGTACTTAGAGGAGATCAGGCACATTCAGGGTGATGTAGGATGTAACCAACAAACCCAGTGACTACATCCTCAATCTTTATTGCCCTAAAGAATGTCCTCAGCTAATAATAAGTCTCACTATTTAATGTATTGAATGCTTTCTATATGCCAGACATTGTACTAAGCCCTGTGTATTGATTAAACTCATTATATCCTATAAATTCGACACTGATGTCTCCATTTTACAGATTAGGAAATGGAGGCATACAGAAATTAAGTAATTTACCTGTGGTACTCTCTTAAATATATGCTTAACATATGACCCAATTTAGTTACTTACTCAAGTGAAATGAGAAGATTTAGCCACATAAGGACTTGTATATAAATATTCATAGCAGTTTTATTTATAACACCCAAGAACTGGAAATATTTCAAATGTCCATCAACAGATGGATGTTTAAATAAATCCTGGTTCTACATTCAGTGAAATACTACTTAGCTACAAGAGAAAGAAATAGTTGATACACTGCAACAACATGGATGAATCTCAAAAACATTATGCTGAGCAAGGAAAGAGACACAAAGTTGTACACACTGTATGATTTCATTTGTATGAAATTCTAAAACTGGTAAAACCAACCAAGAATGCTCTTAATCCAGTGAGAATGTGTCCTGTGTGTCATAAGTGCTATAAAATACTTTTTTTTCCTCTATATGTTTTGAGGGAGGGATTTATTAGCTTTAAGATGGAAAAGTAAAACTTCTACATTGACCATTGCTAGGAAATTTTCCATCTACATTTTAGAAAATATGGAATCATAATTCTCTGCTTGTTTCCTGTAACTCAATATAAATTTCCTGTCTTGGTCTTCCCTTCTCCCCCACTATATTCTCCTGTAGCAGCAGCTATGGTTAAATGTGTTCACCTTATATTAATGAAGTTAATGTTTTAGGGCCCCTCATTTGCATGGCACTTCCATGGTCTTAGAAGATACCCTAGGCATGTATTGACCCTGGTATAATGATTTGTAAATTTTTCAAAAAATAAGACGTTTTAACTGATGTCAATTAATACATCTGTCTCTCTCCACTCTAATGTCCTCTCATCACATTTCCCTTTTGTAAAATGGAATACTGAAATGACCACCAGTATTTTTGGTGTACTGTGCCCTTGCTAACTTTACCCAGGGTTGTGACAGCAATGTGAAAAGGTAGAGGTTATATTTCTATATGAATATGTCCTGTAGTATTTAGAACTGAAATAATTTGTAGAGTAGAAGAAGAAAAAGATTTGAAGTATGTGGATCTAGAAGTAAATCCATGGAAAATTCTTCCAGTAATCAAGCCTGTAAAACTGTGAGTGAAAGATTCCATTCCCATGGTTGACAGGTCAAAACAGAAATGTTCTCCTGTCATGAATAAATTCAATAATGCAACATTTACTATTACAAACACTGTCTACATTTTATCTCTTTTTTTGATGGGAATCATGAAATAGAATTTGTTAGAATTCCTGTACAGGACACCAAC
>NW_012148786.1:822982-824074 GCF_000956105.1 Propithecus coquereli | reverse complement strand
AATAAAACAAAAAGTTGATTCCTTGAAAAGATGAACAAAATCAGCAGGCCTCTCACTAGATTAACCAGAAACAGAAAAGAAAGTACCCTAATAAACTCAATCAGAAATGAAAAAGGAGGTATTATAACTGATACCATGGAAATATAAAATATTAATATCATCTCTGAATACTATAAAAATCTCTGTGCACATAAACTTGAAAGCATGGAGGAAATGGATAAATTCTTGGAAACACACAATTTCCCTAGGCTCAATCAAGAAGAAATACAACTCCTGAATAGTCTAATATCTAGTAACAGAATTGAAGCAGCAATAAAAAATCTTCCAACAATAAAAAAGTCCTGGACCAAATGGTTTCACAGGTTACAAAATCAATGTACCCAAATCAGTAGCATTCCTATATGTCAACAAAAGTCAAGATGAGAGTCAAATCAAAGACTCAATACCTTTCACAATAGCAATGAAGAAAATGAAATATCTAGGAATATATTTAAACAAGGAGGTGAAAGGCCTCTACAGGGAGAACTACAAAACACTGAGGAAGGAAATCATAGAGGATGTAAACAAATGGAAAAACACATCATGCTCATGGATCAGTAGAATCAACATTGTGAAAACGTCTATTCTACCCAAAGTGATTTACAAATTCAGTGCAATCCCCATTAAAATACCAATGTCATTTTTGCAGATCTAGAAAAAATAATTCTATCCTTCATATTGAAACAGAAAAGACCTTGAATAGCCAGAGCAACCTTAAGCAAAAAGAACAAATTGGGAGGCATCAATTTACCAGACTTTGAACTATACTATTACTACAAGGTTATAGTAACCAAAACAGCATGATACTGACATAAGAACAGAGACATAGATCTATGGATCAGAACAGAGAACCCAGATATAAGACCATTCTCATATAGCCATCTGATATTTGACAAAGCAGACAAAAATATACACTGGGGAAAAGAATTCCTATTCAATAAATGGTGCTGGGAAAAATCGGATAGCCACATGTAAAAGACAGAAACAGGACCCACACCTCTCACTATTCACAAAAATCAACTCATGATGGATAACAGACTTAAAATTAAGGCA
>NW_012148786.1:820059-822932 GCF_000956105.1 Propithecus coquereli | reverse complement strand
CAGAGGGAGAGATGTCAATGGAAAAATCAGAAACCCTGCAGCAAATTCTTAGCTTTTAATTTTAAAAACCCAGCCTAGGTGTAAAGTATAAGAATGCCTACAGAGGAAAGTGTTTTGCTTTCTTTTGCTTTTCACCTTCCTTGGAGATCAGATAAGAACTTCTTCCAAGCTGGTGTGGAAGAAAAAAACAAAAGGAGTCAAAGTGAGAGAACAGAACCCTGTAATGGGAAGTCCTGGGTCTTATTCTCCTTTAGGTCAAGTGGGTGAAGATAGAACAAGGAAGGGGAGAGAGAAGACCTCTAAACAAAGTAGATGATTTAAGAGGAAAGAAGAATGATCTACTGTTCATTTGGAATTCCTAGAAACAGTAGCCTCACATATGATAAGGGTGAGGCAGGAGAACAGAGATGACTCCATGAGGTACAGGATACTGCTGGACAACCTGAGGCAGTCTTAGCGCTCTTCCACAGGCCCATGATTTAAAATCAAATCCAGACAGAAGGAAAGGGGAGAGGCGAAATCCTGAATTTAACTGAGTTTAAATGTCAAGTGCCTGAGAGAAATCTCAAAAACAACCAAAATCACCTGGACATAACTAGATCACATTTTCTAAGTTTAGTTCTGATTGCACACATGAGTTTATAGCTTGTGAAAATCACACGCTACATATATATGGTTTCTGCACTTCTCAGCTAATCTTTTGTATTGTCTTGATGATGTCTCAAATTAAAAAATAAATGAAACCTAGCAACAAGAATCCCCAAGTGTTTTTAAAAGAAAGGTACAAGTAGAACAGGACAATGTTTTTAGGGAACTTCATGGTCCGTAGAGAAGGTAGAAGAATCAATACCCTGCGTAAAAGACAGGCTGATTGGGTAGTCCCTGACAGATTAAACTTGGAAAAATAAATTGTCAGGTTTATCAGATAGTTTATCAGTTCACCATCCCCAAGTCTCCTGTAAAGATTTAACAAATAATTTGCTGAGCAACATGCTAGCTTGTGTAAGTCATCACAAGACTCATGGGGCACAGAGGGATAAGAACACTTCTTGACTCCAATGCACAAACATGTGCCTATTTCACTTAACAGGATAGCACCTCAAACATCTACAGGGATAAAACACCATGTCTTATGTGAATTCTAATGAAAACAAAGAGGTCAAAGCCTTGAACCTGATTGACTCGAACCAATTTTAAATAGAAATTAGAGATAATTTTGTCTCAGCAGCCCCAAGGTAAAGGCATTCAGCACCAGTTGCAGGCTATTTGGCCTCTAATATCAATTTTAAACATAAAGAATAGGAATGTTGCAAAACGGCAAACTAGAAACAGCCTAGCAGCATGTCGCTCCCCAGGAAAGAAGCGAAAGGTTCAGGCAGCTGCCTACATACGGATTGCTCTTCTCTGAAGCAGCATTGTGAAGTCACAGAGAAGCAACACAGGACATACTCAGAGTGGGAAAAAAAGGTGACGGGGTGATACATATAACAAGATCAGAGAATACGGGGGAATGATGGGAGAATAGAGAGCTGGGACGCTGCACCTGCCCTGCTGGCGCACTGCAAACTGAACTGCAAGTCAGCACTCATCAGCCCCATAGACCTCTGCTTGGCAGGACTGGGGACCTGCCTGGAGTCTGTGCAGAGCCATGCACCAGACAACAGGCGAGGTGGGGATCGGGCAGCAGTTAAAGCCATCCAGAGCTCTCAGGTGCACCGCACCAGGTGTGCACAGGGCTGGGGAGGGAGTGGACTGACTTGTGGCTTCCCTGAGCCATATGCGGTGACTTGAATCCAAGCACTTCTCACCTAGAGCACAAGGGGAGCTGAGCATGGGAATTGACCCGGGTACAGCAGGGGCAACCCCTTCAGCAGGTTCTGGGTGGGGAGTGGAGGGCTCCACAGTCCTAGGGCTACCAGAATGGACATCTGCCTGCCTGACTTGGCATCCGTGAGGTCCCTGAGCCTGTGAAACAACCTGCTGCTTGCTCGGCCCTGACTCCACCTTCCAGGCCCCAATTACCTTCTTCCTGCTTGGCCCTCACTCCACCCTCCAGGTCAGATCAGCCCTTCCATCCACTAGGCCCTGCTTCTGGCTCCTTGACCCTTTTCAGAAGCTCTGCTTCTGCTCCTCCCCAGTCATGTCTTGAGGATCTCAGGGCAGAGTTCGAGGCTCCACCTCTATGCCTCCAGAACCCCCTCCATGCCTGAGACACCATCCCCAAGTCTCTGGTGCTACACCAAGACCCCAAGACCCCAAGACCCCACCTAGAGCTTCCACCACCACAGCAGGGCTGGAAGAGCTGCTCCAAAGTTCAACGCCCTGCCAGGGACCTCCAGTCTCCAGCCGCCAGTACACTGGGACCTGGTTTGAACAAATGCAAACAGCTGGAGAAATCATGACAACCATTTCCAGCTGCTGCTTGAGCAGAGGCAATCACAGGTGCATAGAACAAATCAGGACAGTGCATTACAGGCTTCTAGTGCACACATCCCTCCTCGGCTGCATCAATATTCAAGAGTGGTGGTTAGGGGGAAAAGCACTATCTGTTGACCTCCCCTTAGTCTAACCAAGCAGGAGAGTTTCCAGCAAGGAAAAGGAACCCTACAAACCTATTAGCCCTGAGTCGAGAAAAGACGTATCAGATGAGAAGAAACCAGCAAAAGAACACTGGCAACGTGAAAAATCAAAACAGAGCAACATCCCTTAGGAATCAAACTGTCAGAAAGATCACAAATCAACATTCTAATGAATAATCTCAAGGAATTGGAAAAGGAAGAGCAAACCAATCCCAAACCCAGCAGAAGAAAAGAAATAACTAAGTTCAGAGCAGAACTAAATGAAATCTATTCCAAAAGAATTATACAGAAGAT
>NW_012148786.1:815072-817327 GCF_000956105.1 Propithecus coquereli | reverse complement strand
GAACATTAGTGAGAAATTTTAGAGAAATGCTTAGAAATCCACTTCTGCCTGTCGATAATATGGGCCTTTTCAAGTCACTAACCATTAGTGACTAATGGCTGACTCAATATTAAGCTGGACAACAGAAACAGACCATTTATTGCAGGGAAAAATAATGAACTAAGTTTTTGTTGCTGTTGCTATTATTACTTATTTTGTTTTAGAATAAAAAGTAGCAGTAAATAATTTGGGATTGACAGGAGAGCTGGTGGGAGGTAATTTTGACAATTTGTAAGAAAATGCAAATACAGATAATCTTCCCCATGAAAATGGAGTTGACTCTAACCTTCCTGGCCACTGTCATGTTATACGTAGAATGCTATTGAGCAGGGATAATAAATATCAAAGATGAATAAAGAGTATCATTAGTATCATTATCCCTATCGTGAAGAGATATATTTTCCTTAGCATCATATACATAATATTTTATTCTGTTGTGGACAGTAAAAGCACTGAAATCATTTAAAAGAAAATCATTACACATAAAAGAATTAACCCTAAGGGAGCAGTTAATAGCAAAGGTGTGAGGGAAATTTTGTTCTTCTAAAACAGAGCGTGGCAAAAGAATGGCACCTTGATGTCATTTCAAATTAATGATGACTTTTAAGATTGATCTTTGGATGGTAGTCTTTCTCTTGCCTTAAATGAATAAATGTGTATATCTTTGAGAGTGGAGCCCACTCTGACTCAGTACATTGGTAGAGAATGACGATAGCGACATCTACTGTCAAAGTATGGTATCACTTACTTTGAATTGACTTCATAAATAGATTTTTCCATCCAATACTGTAACAGAAATCTTTATGTTATGTGATGATAAGTATAATTTTTATATAATATTCAAGGAGATGAGTAGACTTTTTCCATGTAGATAATAAAGTCCATTTCATGCTTTTTTCCACCAGTTATTTTTGCGTGCATATATTATTTAAAGTACAGTTTCACGAATGTTACAAAAAATTGAAAATGTACCTTACATGGTAGCAGTAAAGATTTCATGGATAATTTTGGACTAATTGCCCCCTCTTCCTAAATTTAGTTTTTCATTAGTTTCCAAAATCTAATTAGCAATGTAAATCTAATTAACAATGTAATTTTCATTATTAAATTAGGAGAATTTGTTTTTGGTGACAACTGCACAAAGCGAGATAGTGAAATAAACATACAGATGTGTTTATAACTTTACTGTATTGTTGCTAAACATTGCCAATAATGAGTTCTAAATGGTAATTGTGATTCCCTTCATGTTTTTTATATATTAACTATCCTATAAAAGAGATAAAATTTGAAGTCCCTGAATAAATAGCCCACACATGTAATTCTAATTAAAAGGAATACAGATTAATTGCATTTGTTATGTAAGTCACAAAGGCTCATAAACTATGGCAAAAATTAACAGGCATAGAATAATAGGATTTAGGCAAAGAAAACTTTGTAAAAAATGTGTAATTTGACCTGGAGTAATATATATGCTTGCTAAGGCTGTTGCTATCCTAAATTTTACAACTGGGCAATTGGTAAGAAAATCGGTTGACTGTCGTTAAACTTGTTTTAAAAATGTGGAGTCAAGAATGCTCTGCCATATTTTTTTAAATGGAGAATATTTTTTACAGACAGCAAACTACCAAGTGCTGAGATTAGATGAGATCAGGCACATTAAGGACACATTAAGATAATGCACATTAAGTTGAGATCAGGCCTCATATAACATACATGATTCAGGAATGTTGGTGGTAGTTGAGACCAAATGGCAGAAATCCTGAGCCCAAATTAAGAGTCTGAACAGCAGAGGGACCAACATTTATGCAACTAATTCTGCAATAGTCATAGAATATCCACAGCAAGAAAATTCTGATTTAAACAACGATACTAATATAACTACGTTCAGCCTCGTCTTGGAAGAATTGAAACTATTTTAACTTCCTGATGCACAGACTAGTCTCAGGGTGCATCCAATCTAGGTACTCATAAATCGAAATGCACGTAAGTTTGTACATGATAATAAATCTCCGCCTAGTGTAGCAGAGATAAATGTGTTACCATAAATGGAGTATGTTAGGGAGGGCTTTGAAATCTTGGACAGAAGGTCTTTGAAGGCCTTCAGCAGGGAAGCAGTGTGTGAGCAGTCTCATACCAACTTGCTATACCACTGGAGGACAGGAGGGCTAGGAATTTGTTCCACAGAAAGCAAAAACTGTTTTTGGAATCCTAAAAAA
>NW_012148786.1:812863-814192 GCF_000956105.1 Propithecus coquereli | reverse complement strand
AAAAAAAATTGGCTGATAGTTAATGATTTAAACATGTACGTGTACATAATTGGCAATTTAACGTCAATTCTGAATTATACCATTTACATTCACAGATCATTAGCGCCGCCTAGTGCCATGTATAAATATTTCTCATTCAAGGTGTTTACATACCTGAGAGAATACTTTTAAGGTTTGAAGTACTTTGTTTTGAACAGATTATTTTAAACTCAATTCAAACAAACTATTTATTTCTGTCTAAATATGGGGTAAGCACCCAAGTATATGTGTTTATATATATACAAACATGCATATATTATACAATATAGATATGTAAATAGTTCTCAAAAGATCATATAAACGTCCATAAAATTTGTGATACCCTCAAGCACATCTCCCAAGGTTATCTCCTCTCTCTTCCACCACATGAAAAATTATATGTAAGCTTTTCATCTCTCAATAGCCATGATCTTAAGTGTGGTTCTCAACACTGACTGCAGATTAGAATTATTAATACGAGGGATACTAATAATATTAACAATAATCATGATAATAATGCTATGTCTGGGTGTTAGCACAGAGCATTAAACCAGAATTCCTGAGTATAGGTCTGGGAACCTATAGCTTTAAAGGTGACTCGAACACCCCCAATGTCTCAAACCTCTGATCTAAAAGGTGGGCATAAGGATTCTTCAGTTGGAAGAGACTATACAAAATGGAGAGAAAAGAAGAGAAGAGTGAAATGTTGAATGTTATCACTTAACCCTACCCGGTTCTGCACAGGAGCTATTATTGTGGAATTAATGAAGATAAGTGTTTCCTAGAGACTTCAAAACTATTTTACAAATACACCAGATTCACTCACAAAAATATATTATTGTTCAAAATAAGTAAAGATCTATAGAAAGAGATGTGGAAGGACTACATTTTCTTGGGAAAATTACGGCCGGATTTGCAGAAATCTGTTATCATATTTTAATCAGTCCTTGGGCATACGGACAGGTGTTTATTTTTAAGGTGCTTAGCTAATTAGTCGGTAGTTTGAAACATTTTAAAAATAATCAGCATTTATATCTTGGATCTTTAAAGGTGTTATATGAACTTGTGAGCCATGTGTGAAAGCCAAGCTTTTTAAATGAAAGGGCTAGTTTTACTGCCAGGAGACACCTAAAAACACTCTGCAGTTCATATTAATAAGACTGAATGTAATTGAATGTCAGCAGATATGGTGATTTATAAAGTACTTCATACCTTGTGTATAATGAAAACCCTTGGCACTGAGTCCTGCTATTAGATGAAACATGATAGTGGCTTTATTTCCAATAGTAAACTTGACCTAGAACCTTCTAT
>NW_012148786.1:787401-810218 GCF_000956105.1 Propithecus coquereli | reverse complement strand
TTACTTCAATTTATCTCTTCAGTAACCTGAAACAAATTATTAATTCTCTTTATAGTTATGAAACAACAGTGACAAGTGAACATGTCAAAAACAATTAAATATGTCTGTCTGCATTTCTGGTTCATTCAGACCATGGCATAACAAGTCCTGATCTGAGAATTGAAAACCTGAAATCTAATTTTGGCCCCAGCACTAATTAGCTTGTGATCTTGAACAGGTCAGCTAAATTCTCTGACTTCTGGTATCCGATTCTGGGACAAATCTTTGATGCTAGACAGGACGATTTTAGGAATCCCAAGAGTAAGTTCACAATCAAGTCTCGTTCTGACCTTAAATCCAGCTTCTAAAAACTAGTTCCTGGCTTGATTCTTAAAACTAGACATCTGTGTCCCTACTCGTGGCTGAGGATTCTTGTCTCTGCCTTGCTGCCCATGCTTCTGCCTTGGTTCTCATCCAGGGCTGTGTTCTAGGACTGAAATGCAGACTTATTCCCCCAACACTTTCCTAACACTTGAGATTTTCTTCTAAACCCCCATGCCCATAGCTACCTTCTTCCCTTTACCCCTGGACTGCCTAGACTTCTGGCTGATGCTTCTTGCCAAAGCCCTCTTGATTCTGAGATTGGCCCATCTGCCTTGGGCTTCACCTGCTGCCCAATCTCTCCTCATCACCTGGCCAGTCTTAACTTCCTTTTGCAAGGTCCCCAGATCCCACCCAGGACCTATCCTGTGAGAACAACACAGGTGTTGAAATAACACTGACCTGAAATACCAGGGGCTAGGCCTGGGATGGCAGTCTGAGGGTGACAAACTGAAGACACTAATGCAACAAGGAGGGCAGGTCAGATGGAAAAAAAAAAAGTAAAGACGACGAATATGTTGCATCACTTCAATAGAAGTTTTCTTTATCAAATATAATTGTCATGAAAAGTAGCAGGTTAAGAGAACAAATATAGCTTAGACAGCTACTTGCTAATATGAGTACTGAAATCATGGAGAAAGTTTATTTTCCGGAGGTCATATGCTTCTTGGTTAAGTGCCAGTGTTCATAACAACATCTCTTCTAGGAAGCTCTCATTTAAACAAGTGGGAATACCCTGAAAGACAGAACCGAAATAAATCGGCACTGATCATTCAGGATTTATTTGTATTAATGTACTTGCTCAAATCATTTCCTTTCCTTGATCTCTACTGTGTACTGTGCCTGTATCTTACAAAAGCAAAAGTCAAATGCAACAAATATAATAGATAGGAATGTGTCTAACAAGCCAGTATTAAAACATCAGGATTGCTTCACATCTGGTACCTCTCATTGCAGCAAACCTTGCGTTTCCAGTCACTCACTATCATTTCTGATGATTATTTTTAAAACACGTATCTGGTTTTTTTGATCATTTATTTTTAACAATAAGTTCTTAGAAATATAAACTTGTATGTGCATAAAAATATGGGTTCCTGGATCTACAGAGTTAGAATATTCCAGTATGAACTAGAATTGGCATTAACAAACTAACCAAGTCATTCTATCCTTGCCTTTCCGCAGAGGCCACTAGAAAACAACTGTTGTCCTCTTAATTTAGCCCCTTTGCCTAAAATGTTAGGGAAGTAAATGGTTTTGTTCGATGAACAGTGTTTTAAGAAACGAGGACTGAATTTAAATACCTTTAGGCAGAGTATACCAACCTCTCATCTCAATTCCCACACCAACTTAGCAACTCTAGAAGTTATTTACGTGCCTGGCTCCTGAAGCATTGTAATTTGCTACCCTTGACCTCAGTTATCCGAGGAAATTATTATTACCAGTTGCAGAAAGATATTGAGCAAATAAAGCAGACAAGGAACTGTGTGATTTATATAGTTTAGTTCAACTAAGCTTGCTTTGCTTTCTGTTCTGTAGCTATCACAAAGATGGAAAGGCCAATAGCTAATGATATTTAAATCTAAGAGTAAGGATCATCTTTCAATTGTAATGTTTTCTTTTCAGTTATGGATTGACAGATA
Organism: Propithecus coquereli; assembly: GCF_000956105.1. Taxonomy (NCBI): domain Eukaryota; kingdom Metazoa; phylum Chordata; class Mammalia; order Primates; family Indriidae; genus Propithecus; species Propithecus coquereli. The sequence goes on along the minus strand of NW_012148786.1, from coordinate 808,218 downwards.
CATTGCCACAGTGGTTTTAAAAATAAAGATAATATTTTTTAAAACTAATCCATGGTATCTAAAAATAAATGAAATCACTCTAGAATAATGGGCATTATTTTTTTTAAGCATGTCAAACTTAAATAGCTTTGAAAATTCAGTAAATGTTTATTGAACATCTACTATTTTTTAGCTATTTGATCACCAAAATAGGGTGGCAACGAATTCATATGAAAAATGCATGCAATTTCTAATCTCCCTTGGGTTAACTGGAGCTTATTAAAATATATATTAAATATATGTGCATACATATGTGCACAGATACATAGTTATTTCACTTTTAAATGACTATCTATTTTCACCTAACAAAGAGTTCTCTAATTATAAATATTTTATGATGTCTTGATGGTGTCTTCACATTCTATGCAGTATATATGAATAGGAGCTTTACAAAATAACAATGTTTTAGAGTAGACATGTCCAAAAAGGATAGGCCGTAAGTACTAAGCAATGCTCTCTCAAAGGAGAATTTTAACTCTAAACATTCATTTACTTTGCAGGTTTGGTATTTTTTTTTAAAGTTAAATATTAAGTCATATAAAAATGGAGCCAATGACTAAGCAATAGTTTTTAATTATCTTTTTTATTTCACCTTTAAATACATAATTATTCTTAAATTAAAACTAAAGTCCCTGCCACTAACATTGTTAATAAGCCTTCATACATGTCTCTGATTTCTAAGCATATAGTATAGGAAATCTACCTTGTTTCTGTATTAATAACTTCATGAGGACTTGGTGTTTACAACCGTTTCTTTGATTTATCAACCAAATATATTCTAGAAACAAACTGCCACTCTTTATTGTCTGGATAGTTCATTATAAGTTGGGCAATAATAATGACCATTACATTTTGTTTTCTTCCATAATATTCTGAAATCATCTCCGATTTTATAGTGTGAATTATTTCTGATTGCTCTTGTGTCAAAAGGGCACTTAATATCTTCTTGGTTTTTGTAATTATAGAAAGTTTAAAATTGAGTCATCTCAGGAGAAGAAGTTATTTGTATATTTTTGTAGCTCATGGACATTGAATGTGAATGAATCTGATATTCCGATCCTCTAATATTAATATTATGGCACTCACTCTTGAATTCTGAAAATGGATTTGGCAACACCCCAAACCCCAGTGCAAGAGTGTTACACGTTTATCTGTTCAGATCCTAGGTTGAGCAACAAAGACTGCTTTTGTTCAAGGAATAACTAACAGATGAGTAATGAAGTCACTACCCAAAACTAAATTCCATTGTCAATAAGAGGAGATTTGAATTGTATAGTTTCATCTAACAACTATGTTGGAATTTAGCTTTTTTAGCAGAAGTCAGAAAACAACTGTTCTTTCAACCAGACAATTTTTTCTCAAGAATACACCAGCAATTCATGTAGTATTTTCATTTGTTCAATTTTTTTAGAAGGGGCGCTCTTGAGCTTGTGTTATATTGTAAGCTTAACCCCTGAAACAAATTGGCGTTTTCACCTGTTTGTTATCAGCGGTGGGTTTCCATTGTTGCTTTTTTTTTTTCTAGTAAGAGTTTTTGAAAGCTATAGGGGCTTGTCTGTTTTTGTTTTGTTTTGCTCTTTTTTGCTTTTTTAAAAAAAATATAGCTTTTCAATGTTCATTTTGTAAAGGAGTCAAAGTAGAACTAGAAAGGCAATTCTTTAGGAAAATTTGCCTAAACTTAAAATTCCTTTGACCATTACTCTGTTCTGTAAATAATTTTGCCATTAAGGCATGAAACAAATGGAGTTAGAATACATCTGCTATCAAAGTGCAGAAATTAAGTCTCAGTGAGAAATAAACCTCAAGGGAGGTTTACTGCTGGGATACTCTATTTATTTATTTATTTATTTACACTGCATCTTTACTTCTCTCAAAAATGCCTACTGTTTAGATACGGGGACGTTGATACTAACTTCTGTGTAGCACCCTTGGTGGGTTCCTCCTAGTTATGCCAATTTGGCATTACTCCTAGATATAGGAATAAATTTTAAAATAAAATAGATAAAAATATGTCCTTCCTCCCTTCTCTCATGGAGACATATACAAATGCTGCCCGTGGAAAAGCTGGATAGGAACACATTTTTACTAGATTTATATGTGCACAATTCTCAACTTCAGTTGTTATAGTAAATTAATAGTTGCCCAAACCACAAAATTATTTTCTCTCAGTCACAACTTCTCTGTAATTTTTTAACAGATTTCTTTGCCTAATTTTATATACATTTTCTATTACCTTTCCAGTTATTTTTCCTTTTTCCCCAGCAACCATTCTTTCTAATATATTTTGACTTTCACATAATTATGCTAATTTTCGGTGTCATGTTTCTACAAGATACCTTTCTTGTGAACCGCAGTATCCATGATAGCACACTGTCTTTTCTCCAGGGTATTCTTAACCAGCTGCCAGTCTTGGTCTCTGATAAATGAATCTGAAGTTTCAACTGCCTTTTACTTGTGCCTTTTTTAGCCTGTTTCTTTATAGTCTGCATTCTAATGTTGTTTCTCAATTTTGAACCTTTTCCCATAACCTCAAGTCAAAGTATTACTTCTAATTTCTAACTATAAAATAACTCCAACTGCTTATTTATGTGGTATGCAGTAATCAGGAAGTGTTTAGAACATGGCATTTTAGCACATCTGATGAAAATGAGAAAATAATCTTGTCTTAAATTTATAAACTTTTCAAGACAACCACAACAGAATAGTCACTAATAAAATTTATGTCGAGGGTCACAAATGGTGGATCAATGCATGAGTAAGAACTTAAGCCTTTCCTTTTTTTCCTATAACCACGGCACAGTTAATCTAATAGTTTTTCACTGTTCTTTGAAACTTTAGGTAATGACTATAGCTAAAAACAGAATATTAAGTCATCCAATTATCTGATTTATTGTTATATGTTCTACATGTTTATATTTTCAGATTTTTCACTATGATGGCAGAAAATCTAGACCTGCAGGAGGTTATATAAAGTTTATCCAACATCCATTAAATTTATCTAAGGACTCTATCGGATACTTTCAGTGTGGTCTCTCTTAAGTTCATTGAAATTCAAAGTAATTAATTGAAGTAAAGCCCTGCATTTGTGCATGCATTCTGAGTAATTAACTGAAGTGAAACACGTGTATTGCTAATCTTGCATGCTGTGATTAAGATAGAAATGAAGACATCCATCAAACTAGATTACTTCTTCATCAACGAGGCGCACAAATATCCCCACAGCTGTTTGGCTCATTTTAATTGTATCAGAGCCTTGCATATCATGGGTTTAAGTGAGGCACTATTTCCCCCTATTAAAAAAGAGAATATTAAAATATGAGATTATACTAATCAGCATGTGAAAGGAATCACAATGCATTTAAAGCTGTCTTCATGAGTCAAATTAGATTAACTAAAGAAACAAAAGGCATTTTGTGTGTTTATGGATCTATTTTCATACTTAAATGCACAAACACAGAGCTGGGAGGACCAACTGAACCCTCCTTTCCATTATCAAATGTGCCCACGTAATTCTCTCTAGCCACTCTAACTCCTTTATTTGAAAAAAGAACAGGGAATGGTGCTACCTTCCCTATGTAGAAAAGAAATCTAATTAATGACCCACAAAAAATAACACTTGTTACCTTTTCCTCAAGTTAACATTCCTCCTTCCAATAGGAAGAAACATAGGTTTTTAAAGTCCTTAATCATTCCAAAAGAACAGAACTCACTTAACTCTACCAATTTTTTGGTTAGTTACTCAGAATTGCCCCTACTAATATAAACCTGGAGTTCCGGCCACTCAATAGGACTAAGAAATAGCAAAATAAGACTAGAAGTTGTCTCACAATAATGAATAATTTGACACAAAGTGATTTCTTAAAAGCCAGAGTTACCATGTTGGAAAATTCATTCTCTTTTGGTTCAGTGAGATATGAAGGAGGTGAACTAAACAGAATGAGAATAAATCAAGATTTTACATTTCATGGATATAGAGCCCTTTCTTTGGGTATCTCAAAATACTGCAAGAAGCACCGATTGTCATATCTGTCTTCGTGCGATTAATCTACTGACTTTTATCTTAAAAAGTAAGTGAAAAACTATTAAGTGATTTGAGACAGAAATATATATATTTGTATTCCTATTCATAATAGCATGAACCAGCAAATATACCTTCCTATCTAATTATATTACTTTAGCAGTTAGCTGTGTAAAAGAAAAATTTAGTTTTAATTAACATTTATGTTTTTTCTCCACTCTATTATATATTCAAGGATCCATATGATTTCTATTAATTTTAATAGGTCCTCTAGTTAAACACAAACAAACATGACACTAGACTCTTAGACTTCAGGAGCCTATAGGTCAGAGTGGTTCAATTGAAAAAGCAAAGAGAAACATGCAGGTCCATGGTGACAAAATGGCTGACCCCGACACTTTACTGAAATTGGACAAGCAAATATTTAAATCACTAAGAAAAAAACATGGTTGGAAAGAGTATTAAGTGGTGATACTGAAAATGACATGTATTGATTGAACAGAATTCAAATATTGAAAAGAATATCTTTATGCTTTATAACTTTAATTACAATTGCTAAATCAAATGGCAATATTAATGTTAAATAAATTGAAAAATATATGTTAAGGTAGGAAAAACAACAGGAAATTGGAATGTCCTATAATAACTAAAAATATTATTGTCATGCATTTATTGACACAGAAAAATGTTTACATTATGCTAAATTTTAAAAGCAAGTTATAAAACAGTTTTTACATTCTGTAATATATCACATAATATATAAATTATGTCATATATAATCATCAATAATATTAAAATAGGTAATCTTATCTATTATTCTATAAACTACATATTCTAGAAGAATATGCAATAAAATTTTAATAGTAGCTACATAAAATGGTGAGAATGTATTCATGACTTTGAGTCATTTGTCTTCTAATTTGTCTACAATAAACATATATTACTTATGTAAAAAAATTCATTTAATTCTAGATAACTTAGGCTCATTTTGGCAGTTAGTTAACCATATGTGACTCAGTCCCTTCTGTCTTTCCTATGAGACGAATTTCATTTCCCAATGAAATATTCATAGAAACACAACAAACAATATAATTTCTCATCAGCACAGAAAGTAAAGAAGCTCCGTCCGCTAACTGAGCATCTCTTGAAGGAAATTACTTCTAAGCATAGTGTGAATGAAATAAACTGAGAAATGATGAGGAACAGCCAATGATATGGGGACTTCTCTCTCCCTGCTCACCACCACCGCCTCCAAAGACACCTACAACAGAGACGTGGGACCTCAGTCCAGAAAAATCTAAATGCTATATTATTCACAAATTGCCTGCTAAGATTGTCAGAGTTGTCTCCTATTCTTACATTAGGTATTCCTTTTTCACAAGTATTAAATATTTGAAGTAATCCAACAGGGCGAGACACACGAGGAATAACAGTAGAAAGCAGTAAAGAAACAGGAAGAGTCCCTGGAGAATAAGAATCGAGAATATCAACAATAAATTTAAAGAAGAGAAATCCAGACCAATCAGAGCACTGTCCCTCCTCCTTGGGGACAGAAACAAGAGTGGAGACAGAAGCTGTTTTCCCCTGGGAAGGAAATTCTTAAAGAAAAGCCAGTGAGGTAGAAATAATTATATGTATTTCAGACAGAGACCAACAAAGCTCAGAAAGATAAATACTTGGCTGAAAACTCACATAAGAGTGATCTTGAAATTCTGAACTCCCATAATCAACCTTAGCACTCCAGATAATGAAGCCGCTGTTTTTAACTACAAATACCAAAGATAAAATTAATCCAATGGCAGCATCCATGAACAAAACATTTTTAAAAAATGCTTTTATTCAGTGTGTTTTCGAACCAATAATCTCTTCCTTTAACTAGTGATTCTAGTGTTTTCTGAAATAGTGAAAGCAACACAATTATCATGATTGTTACTTTTTTCTCAATTTCAATAGTTTTTCAAGGTTTATGATTTATAATAATACTATGATTTATTAATAAGACAAGAAACAAACAATGCCAATATCATGCTGGAAATTCCTCATCACCATGATCTATCATCGTTTTAGTAGTCATTTCATAGTGGGATTTGACTCTTAGTTTTTTAACTACTTAAGAAGATAAATGATACCTGTAACCACACAAACTTCTCAATATGTTTTATATGTAACACTATAAAGTATTTTTAATAGAAAATTAATTAGTCCTAGGTGGTTTAGGTGTAATAATGGTTGTGGGATCCCTTTTATTTATATGACTTTTGAATTCCTCCTGAAATTTCTACTGTAAATGGTAATTCTTCTTAAACTTCCTTTGACAGAAAAATCAATGCTCTCAACCAAGGACAACATCCTTTCAATTCGTACCAAACAGGGATTTAAGTGCTACTAAATCCACTGCCAGCTAAGGACAAGCATAGATAAGGAAATGTTGATATGAATCACTTTCCGCTAACTAATGGAGAGTATTTTCATTTTAAACAGGATAATCTTTTACTGATAATCTAATATGCAAACTTAGTATGCAATTTATGCAATTATGTCATTATTAAGTATAGCATCCTATATCTTCTACAGATTACTAAATATGTCACCTCATATAGCAATCAGCAACCTGTAAAAAAGATGAAATGCTGTTTCCATAAGACAGGAGGTAGAAAAGCCAATTAGTCTAGATTTTGCATCAAATAGCCTTTGATTTGATGATTGATATTAATTGTTTTTAACTGTGTGAATGTTATGTTATTTAGTGTGTCTAAACCGCAAATGGCTCCTGGCAAGACCTCATACCATTAACAATGAGATTAGCAGAGGAAAATTCAAAAACACTCACGGGGATTGTTTGTACTGTTTTTCGTTGGGTATGTTTTTGCTCTGTGGGATAGAAGACAGTTTAAAACAGCACTGCACGAAAAAAGAAGCGACCGACCGCAGGTTGCGACTATGCTTCAGTGAAGCAGAGGTTTCTACAGCTCCATCTCAGCAAAGGGGAGGTTTCTAACGGTCCCCTGCTGACTTCAAATGTGTTCACAGCCTGCACGCAGCAGCCACAGTGGAAACTTACCGGTGTGATAATAATCACTTAGAGTGAGACTGTGGTGCAGACCCTCTTCCTCCAGCCAGAAATCCCCTGAGTAAAAGCTTTATCCTCTGGCTCCCCAGCTCCCACAGAGCTGCAAAGACATGAAAACAGGTGTACCTTTCCCTGACATTCAGAAAAATTTTTTCTCTTCATATCCTCAGAGTCCAAAAATTAGCACAGGCGCAATGTTACCTGACTGTTAAGCATCTAACTTAGAAGTGCCTTAAAACATTTGTTGAGACCATTTTTAACATGTAAAAAAAGACAATTTCCATTAAAAAGAAAATAAATTTCTGGTGAGAGAGAAAGAGAGAAGGGAGTATGTGTGGGGGCATAATTATATTTATAGTTTATATAAATAAAATCCTGGAATAATACACAACAATATGTTAATAGTTATTGCCTCTGGAATGTGAGGTGCAGGATAGAATAGGAGCAATTCTTTTTATTTTTTACATTTCTGCATTGCTTGCATTTGTTAAAATCACTATATAGTACTTTTATAATTATTTTTTCAATCTTTTTTTTACAGTTACCCTGAATAATTTCCTTTCATGAAGGTGAACTATGTTCTCTGAAAAGCTGCCTTAACTTTTTGTAAAAGATCTGGTATAAGTAAATATACAAAACAAAATGTCCTTCAAGGGTCAACATCTTATAGATCATTAAATTCATGAAGGTAATTTTTAATTTGATTCAATATTTCTTTGTCACTTTACAGATTCCAAAGTGCTTTGCCCATTCATGCCCACATTCTATGCAACAACAGCCATCTATGATAGATATCACTCTTATGATGTTATACTTACATTAAGATATGATAATAATTATTATATATAAGGAGTAATATAATAAAAGCAAACTTGAAAATATCAAAGTTCAAGAAAACATTTCATACAATGAAAATATTTTGCTATATTGAACTGAGATATGAATGCTGTCAAACCATTCTTTAACAAGAAGCCTAAAGGATTGTAGTTTAGCAGTATTAAAAATTCGCTTAGCAGTTGGGAAAATTTCAAGAGCGATAAACATAAGACAAGAGAACACAAAAGCAGCTTGTTTGCACGTAGGTGGACATAGTGATGGACCCTCATGAATCTGGATGCTCTATTCATTCTTCACACATCCTTATTTTCCACTCTAGCCAAACTCACATAAGATTGGAAAATAAAATTTCTGGGGAACCATAGCATGTTACCTCCACAGCTGTAGCTGCTAATACCAGGGAAAAGCTAACCTCATCCTCAGATTTAAAAGGTCTGTGAAAGCAAAAAGCTTAATTAGGAACACATTTTAGAATCACCTAGGAATTATTTTAAATTTATAGATCCCAAGGAAGGCTATAATTGAATGAACAGAATTTCTGGAGGTAAAACCCTATCATGCACATGCATATTAAATATCTGTTCATATTTAAACCTCCATAGGTGATTACAGTGCCCTGATTATAAAATATTTGTAGAGGAACCTAGGATAACAAAAATTAAGTGAATCTCGTGGTAAATTAATTTAAAAGTCTATATTCCATTTATCTAATTCCAAAATTGAGAACTGAGAATTAAGATTATTTACCTGGGCCGGGCGCGGTGGCTCACGCCTGTAATCCTAGCTCTCTGGGAGGCCGAGGCGGGCGGATTGTTTGAGCTCAGGAGTTCGAGACCAGCCTGAGCAAGAGCGAGACCCCCGCCTCTACTAAAAATAGAAAGAAATTAATCGGACAACTAAAAGTATATACAAAAAATTAGCCGGGCATGGTGGCGCATGCCTGTAGTCCCAGCTACTCGGGTGGCTGAGGCAGTAGGATCGCTTGAGCCCAGGAGTTTGAGGTTGCTGTGAGCTAGGCTGACGCCACGGCACTCACTCTAGCCCGGGCAAAAAGAGTAAGACTCTGTCTCCAAAAAAAAAAAAAAAAATTATTTACCTGTATTTAATAAAGTGACTATAACAATCAATTTAATTTGTGCCCTTATGTTAATCTAACTCATGTCTGCCTTAGCATTAGGTCACCATGGTGAAGTAAAGTGGGTATTTGCTAAATTTCTTTCATCAGTGCACAGTACTTTTTAATTTTATAAAAGTTAAATATCAGAAACTTTTTAGAAAAAAACTAAAAAATGCATCAAAAAAGTAAATTCCAATTAATGAACACTGTTTCCTGTTTATAAGGTTACATAGATAGAATCCTCCCTTTTCTGTCACCAAAGCGCTGTTTTTAACCAAATATGACCTAATAATATAAGCCTTGCTTATTCTTATACACACTGCTTACTTAAAAGAACTCAGAGGTTTATGGATGCTAAATCCTAACTCCAAAATTCCTGCAAGTGGAGGAGAAGGAGTTAATTATATATACATATATATATGAAATTGAGGCATACACATATTAATAAGCTAACAGGAGTCTGTAGCTAGGCCAGGAATAGAATCCAGGTTACATATTTTTAGACCAGTGCCTCTTTGATTTTTCACACACAATATGATACTTACCCATATGCTTTAAAAGGACACAGCTTTCAGCAAGGAGAGTAGCAGGAAAGAAAGAATTTGAATAACTGTAGAATGGAATAAAAATCTGCATGGCATGGTCATAGCGTATTTGAAGTCTTCTTTAAACCACACATACATTCCTTCAAATCTTTTTTTTTTCTTCCCCTAAGCTCCACTCCCTACTTTTCTTTACTCTAAGGAAACATATATTGCTCAAGGACATAACAGCAATAATGACAATAGCTACTTCTTAAATTCCAGGCACCATATTAGATACTTGACACACATTATTTTATATAATGGTCATAACAAACCTACACATTAGGAATTATTCCCAGTTTAAAGATAAGGAAACTGAGGCTCCATGATTTACCAAGGGAAAACTTGAGTTCTTTGCACACATTCCTGGGGGAAATGAAAAACTGATATTTCAACTTTTTTCTGTTTGAATTTGTGTTTACTCCAAGTTACTTCAGGCGATCAATCAGATAAAGAGGGAGGATAACTCAACGGTGACCAAAAAGCTGACTCTGGTATCACTCCTAATACAGCTGTCCCCCCCTTATTCACGGTTTTGCTTTCTGCTGTTTCAGTTACTCGCGGTTCGAAAATATTCAATGAAAAATTACAGAAATAAACAGTTCATAAGTTTAAAATTGCATACCGTCTGAGTAGTGTGATGAAATCTTGCGTGGTCCCTTTCCGTCCCACCTGAGAGGTGAATCATCTTCGTTCGGCATATCCGTGCTGTATTTACTACTTGCCCATTGGTCACTTAGCAGCCGGCTTTGCTAACAGTCTGCACTAACAGAAGCACTTGGATTCAGTACTATCCGCAGTTTCAGGCATCCACTGAGGGTCTTGAAACGTATCCCCAGCAGATAAGGGGGGACTACTGTACACATATTAGAGAAGAAAATGTTAAGGGATTCATCAAGAAGCAATATAGTATAAAAGTAGGTACTCTGGGGTTAGACAGCCAGGTTTAAATACTAGCTTTGCAATTTATCACCTTTTTCACATTGGGGAAATTACTTAAATGTTATCATTTCCTCTTTTTAAAAAATGATACCATTGTTCCTATCTCACAGGGCTGTTGTGAAGATAAAAAGAGACAATGCACATAAATGTTTAGTTTTTCACATAGCACAAAACCAGTGCTCAACAAACATCAGCCACCGCGATTCTAGAAAGGCCACCACCGTCTGAGCCCTTGGTGAGGGCCCCGGTGCTACTGCTGTTGATTATCTTCTCTGTTGTCAATAACAGCAGATGGCCCAATCACACAGCAGTCTCTGGTAGATCACATTTCCTCAAATAGTATATTAATACTTAACGTGATATAAGAGAGATTTTCTGCTCATTTTATTTAGGCCTAATTTGGTTTGGAGTTGTTAAAATGCCTTCCACTTATTGAGAACTTGCTATTATCCAGGCTTTAAGTGTATTAACTTCTTTAACTTTCAAAATCATGCTGTGAGGAAAGATGCTATAATTACAGGTGGTAAATGATACATAAAGAGTTTAAATAACGTCACCATTTAACAAATAATGGATAATAGGTGCTGAAGCCAGGACTCACATCTAGACATTCTGGCCACACAGTGCACCCTCTTGCATTTACTGTAGAGCTTCTCACTGTGCTATGTATTTGATATTTTATTCTCATCTCCCTGCTTCATAGGAGGCATTTATAAACTCTCTTTATGACTCCCCATTCTCGGCGCTTTAAAACCTTAAGTTCTTTTGTAATATGGATAGGCATCATCTAGGCAGAGTTATTGAAGAGGATACAGGAAATTCTGATTTCTTATTACCTGACAGGACCTTTGCTTTGGGATTATAGCATTCCAGAGTTCCACACCTGATCCCACCATTTGCTGCTATGGGCTCCTTTTGTCAAATCAGCACATTACCAATGTCCTCTGAGCATTAAAAATTGAAAAATACTGACCATAAAATTTGATACTGCTCATTAAATTAAATGTAAAATGAAAATCTTGCATAAATAAAATTTAGTGTTAATTCTTTTTCTCATGAAGGGTAATAGATTAAGAGCACTGTATGTATTTTAATATGATGGAAGTATTTCAACTTTAAAGTCAGGCTCCTAGTTGGGTTGTATGATGGCATCTTGGTGATATCATAGTACAGGTTCTTCATGAAAGAGTTCTTCATATCTGCAAGTTAATCCAAGTTTCCAGTCACTCATGTTTTATAGAACAAGATTTTTCTCTAAGGCTTCTAATCTCATCTGCAGTTAGTTGATCATAGAAAGTGAGACTTTCTCTGAATAAAGATAGAAATGAAGTGCTTTTTCTTATAAAGTGTGAAGCATGTACACATGCACAGACACACACACAAAGCTAGAGAAGCTTGCTTTCGGTGTATTTTTATGTGAATACATGGGCTTAGCCTCATTTTTTTCTCAAGCTTAGAGGTATGTCTCAGCCCTGAGACAGCCAGGAGGAGCCTACAGTGGCCTAAGTGGGCTCATCTATTTACTCCACAGCACTGTGTATATATTGTCATTTTCAATATGTACCATATGACTCAAGGTTGATAAGTACCAGCTAAGATATTGTTCAGTGCTAATCACTTGTACACACATTGTCAATGAACAACCAGTACAGTCTGTAATGCAATATGTCTGGGTTTGTTGTTGTCGTTTTAATTTCATTTTTTAAGTAATTCATTCTTATTGTTTTACAAAGGTATCTGTCCATGATGGAGTTGGGGAAAAATGGTCCCTCAACATAGTTAGACAAGGACTTTTTCCAGGCTACATCTACCTCAATAAATAGTAAGTTGAGACCTTCTGCTCTCTTCCAGTTTTGGAGTCTCCCCCACCTGCTTATTTACATTCAATCAGATTTGATTTTAGTCTCTCACACTCAAGCCAGAGTTCATGCAGGCCCCCTTGAGGTGGGAGGAATCATGGTCACTTGTTGATGGCAACTGCATTGGAGCACGCATGATCCTCGTATTGTCGCCAAACCCAAAGGCCTGGTGTTTTGTGTGAGATCTGACCAGCAGAAGATGTGCTTCCATTTGCTTCCATGTGGCTAATGCTAGAGCATCTTTTCCTTCTCTGCTGCAACCTTTCCAGGGCTTTCCACGAAAAATACCATTTCTGCCTATGATAGTTTTCTTAAACCTTGGCTGTCAAAACTCTTTTCTTGTTACCTGGGTTGCCAGTGTTTGAGCTTGTTGGATTGCCTCACATAGCCTATATAGCCTGTCCCCTGGTTAACAGGGACAGGATGTGTTCACCATCCCTCATCAATTCCATTGCCTCATGGATTCAGAATCATCATTCTGATTCACCAACCTGACCTGGTGCAGCCCACTGCCTCATTTCTTAGAACCTACTCTTATGATGACTTTATCTTAAAGAGAAATTGGGCCAGCCACAGTGACTCACACATGTTTTCGTAGCATTTTGGGAGGCTGAAGTGAGAGGATCTCTTGAGGCCAGGGGTTTGAGACCAGCCTGGGCAACATAGCAAGACCCCATGTCTACGAAAAAAAAAATTAGCTATGATTGTGCCATTACACTCCAACTTAAGAGACAGAGTGAGAACCTGTTGTTAATAAATAAATAATTTTTACAAGGAGAGAAATTGCCTTTATGTGCTACAAGACCTACATCTAATGCTACACCAGCTCACCTCAACAAATTTTAAAAACTTTGACTATACGGTGGAAGGGATCTTGATCCATTTTCTACTAAATAGCAATTGGACTTGATCATCTCCTTCACCAGCAGGCTTCAAGCTTTATTAATTAATAGGCTTTGCCGAAGAATATATACCATTTACATTAATTCTGCCTCTCTGGAAATCCCTTTACATATTTTAAAATTTTTGCTAACCTTAACATTTTTCATACATCACAGTTCATTTTAGACTTTAGCACCTCTGACATTATCCAGACAGTCAGTATCACCATACTATTTAAGTAAGTGGCCTTTATTCTTGTGTGTCACCAATTTAAAATCTGGTCTTGTCAGTAATTTCCTGGGAAGTTACACTGGTTTCTTTCAGTACTTTGGTCTTTTTTTTTTCTTTATCTAGCCAACATGAAAATGTGTAGGTCAATACTATGAATTTCCCTAGTAACTTTCTTTACCTTTTGCTGGATGGAACTATCAGTGAGATAAGACAAGAGCTTATCAAATGCTTGGCTTTCAAGAAATGAGATTTTCGTTAAATGTGTATTCAAAGTCCAGCTTTGTCATCTGCACCAGGTGAATATAATCCATTCACTTTCTCTGGTCAAGTTGTCTCTAATACACTCATATAGTGATAATAATAGTTAATATTTTTGAGTACCTCCTTTATGCCAGGAAATTTATGTTTAATCTCATTTAATCCTCACGAATACAGATGAGGAATTCAAAGCACAGAGAGATTCAATAAATTGTCCAGGGTGCCCCAGCTATAAGTGACCTTTCAGGATAGGAGCCAAGGCAATCAACCTCAAAGTTCAGCCAGGTAACCGCTGTGGTACACTGCTAATTTTGTTCCTAATTTTCTGTTAGCTTCACACAACTACTGTCCATGATTTTATAGATTTTGATGAAGGAATATATTATTTTAGCACACAGCTCTACTCTACCTTTCTTAATAATAGTTCTGTTTCATTTGAACCAAGGATCATCAGATCCTTTCATAAGGTATTCCAGCAGTGAATTTCCTCCTTCCTAGGCTCTCGGGTCATGTTTACTTCCTTATGTCACAATCTTAGTTTCATTTTGTTTATTAATCATGTTTTTTAACTACTCTGGCCTCTAGGTAATAATACAAATGAAACAGATGGCCTGATCAGATTAATCTAATGTACTTTCCTTGAAAGTATATTAGGTTTTAACAAATACATAGAGGAGCATATCCTTATATTCCCATTACTTACCTTAGATTTTTTTTAAGTGAGAACATTGGAAGAAGGATTATTTATAAGGTTAAAGTTGGAAGAGATTTTGGAATTCATCTAATTCAGCAATTCCTTTTACCTTTGAAAAAATGCTGCTAGGGTATGTTAAATGACCTACATATAGTTAAATCAGCTAGTTCCTTAAATTGTTTTTTCCATGATAATGCTTTCAGTAAATGATCACTAGTTAAAATTACATTTAACTTTAAATTTACTTATATTAACTTCATCATTCTCTAACATCTTTTGCCCTAATTTAATGTGTAGTAATTTTAAAATACACCCTTTTATCACTTTGTATTTTGAGTCCCTAAGAGTATAGTTGTTTCAATTATATACAAAGTGGGGGACTCAGAATAGATAGAGGACTAGATACTGTTACATAAAAACTTCTAATTTAATTAGGCAAGACATATTCTGGAAAACACATATGATAGCAGTGTACTCAAAAAATTCTATAGTATTTCTGATGAAAACTTTCTAAAAATGTCAAATATAGGCAAAAGGAGGATAATAAAATTTGTACTCAGGTTCTAAAACAATAGGAAAATATCCATTTAGTAGAGAAACATACAGCCACTTTTCCTCTATTAGTTTGCTTTTCCCCTCCTCGGAAAGTTAATAGATTTCTTCTTTCATCCTAATACACTGTATTTGACAAGATTATACAGCAGTTACCTGTGGTTGTTTAACTCATTATTTTGCCATAAACTTCACTTATGACATACTTTATAAAAAATATTCTGGTTTTAAACATAAGCATAGGCTTAAAAAAAAGAACAGAGCATTATGAAGAAAAAGTTTTTAAAATTTACAATTTGATGATAAAAATCTGCATGAGCAGGTGAAACTGGATATCCAGGAAGTCTGAAAAAGTAACAATTGTAGAAAAACTCAGAAGTTTCAAATGTGATATACTTTAATTGTACCCAAACTCAAATCCTTTCATACATCTGATATTCAAATTAAAAGTATAATTCAAAGGTAATGTGGAAACTAAATTTCATGTGTGTGTTATTATATATTTCAATTATGAGAATACAGATTTGCAAGCAGGGGATTGTGGGGTGGTGTGACAATGACATAATGGAAAAGTAATGATCCCAACACAAAGGAGTCTGCTCTTTTTCATCCTTTTTCCCCTTGGTTTTGTTGTTGTTTGTTTGTTTTTAACAGCAGTCAACCTCTCTAACAAGTGTCTCTTCCTTGTGAGCTGCCTATATGGTGGGATTCACCTTCATCCTTCTATCCTACAAGGGGCTTATCCTCACAGTGAGGAAGAAACTGGTCATCTCCGAAAGTGCACCGCCTACTTTTAAGACCTCTGGTTGCAGACTTGAGAAGGGATACAGTTCAGAAAGTGAATAGTTCAATTTTTCAAATAAAGAATTAAGACAGTTAGTAGTCTGGTCATTAAAAGCAACCTGGCTTCACAGACATCCTTAGAAAAGTAGCGGATTCCACTGAAAGGAATCCTGGGTCCCCAGTCAGAAGTATTTGAGCTGGGTTGGGGGTGGGGATCACAAAAAAAAAAAAAAAAAGGAGAAGTATTTGAGCTCTAGGCCCTAATTTGCAACTAAAAACCTGCTAATAAATTGAGGAAAGTCACTTAACTTCTCTGTTCTACATCTTTCTCACCTATGAAAAGGAGATGATGCTAATTGTTGCACAGTCTTCATTGATTACTTATTTTAGTTTTATTTATGTATTCATTCGTACCACAATTTTGTCTCAAAATAGATCGGAGACAGCTTCCAAAATAAATAGAAAAAGATTAGATTAAAAAGTTATGTAGTAAAATCAGAACAAGAGGGAAAATACAGAGAGTAAAAATGAAATGAAGCCAGGGAAAATGTTGGTAGACAGCTTGCATGACTTTATATTTGAATGTAAACTTTTCTGCAGCCAATGACTCTCATCTTAGTGTGAATTGATGTCCTTGCCATCAGAGACAAAATGTTGATAGTGGGAAAAGGTAGAGAAAGCATAAAAATTCCTAAATTTTTATCAGGAACATAGGATAAGCATATTTTGTTTAATTATTTTACAGTTTTTTCTCCCTTGGTACATACCTAAAAAGAAAGAAGAACTTTTCTAAAACTTAATGTTTTAGAATGGCCAATATTGTTTGCCTCTGGCTGTTTAACCAAATAATCATATAATTTTTAAAATAAAAATATCATAATTCCAGAAGTTAAAAGATCTTTTGATTGATCCTGACATAGGAAATAATCCTATAAAATACTTGCTTTTCTTACACTGCCACTACTAAAATAGAATCTCCATGTGTAACTAACACTTGCCAATACTTTCTTTCATTTTTTGCCACTCTCCAATTTTTTTTTGTCCTCAGTCTCAAATTATCGAAGCAGTTTTCAAGGTCTTACAGATGCATTTCCTTCCAAATCAAAATGAGCCTTAATAATGCTAGCGTCAGAGACTAGTTCCATAGCAACTGTATCAGGAGCTTTTACATGGACACACATTTCTAGAGAAATTATGTTTGAAATTCACAATGGTACAAAGAAACTTAAACTAAGATTATCTTTTGCCTCTGGTAGGAGAAATAGGAGTACTTCAAAGATCTTGAGGAAGTTTCTTAAGAATTCTCCCTTGGTCAATTAAGTTGTATTATTTTGCTACCAAGCTTGTTATTTTAAAACAAGATTCAGGGCCTGGAAATAACACTAATCTTGTCTAGTTAAGTGATTTAAATGATCATGGTTTTCAAAAGATAAAAAAAAGCTAGGATAATTTTGTCACTCTATCTTATAATTTCCTTTCTCACATATAAAATAATTTTATTCTTCTAAGAAAACCTGCTGAGTTAATATGGAAGACATTTCCACTACAAGTACTAAAAAATCAGTCACCCTTACAGTTCATAGAAAGAAAATCAAATTCTATTTTAGTGAAGTTTTCATAACAGCCTTTTGGTAATAATGTTGAAGAATCATGATATATTTAAGAGATATTAATTCGAGTAATAGTCATTTATCTTTGATGTCAGAGAGAGACAAAGGCTTGAGAAATGGAAGATTTACAACGACATATTATAGATTCACTTGGTAGATGTTAGATTTTTTACTCTTCCTCTGAAATGACAGATAATGAAGCTTTATCAACTTCCTTTTATTAAGGCTAAAAATATATCGTATAATAGGACCATAAACATTTAATGAAAACCACAGCTGTATTGAATTTTAAAATTAGGTGAAGATAGGCAAGTAGTTCATAGAAAAGTAAATTAGCATAACTCATACATTATGAGTTTACAACCCAGCTTGTTTTAATTTAATATATCTCTGGGTCTGACCTCTCTCCTGAAGTCCAGACTTATACTGTCAATTTTCTAAATGAACCTGGATGTCCAAAATGAGTTGATTTTCTTCCCAAGCACATCTGAGACATATCAGTGGAGAAAGCTCAAACTCAAGAAGATAGAACATGTTGACCGATCTTGCCTTTATTCTTCCCACTACTTCCTGGGAAGAAGATTAAAATTATTATCTTTATCTTTTTTAAAAAATATGGAACACTTTATGAATTTGCATGTCATAAGTTGGGTTCCCCACAAACAGGCTCTGAGATGAAAATTCATGTTAACGTGATTAATAGGAAATTTTCCCAGGAAAATCTAGCAGGGCAGTGGGGAAATAGGACTGGTACGATAAGGAGGCTAAGCTGGGGTATGTTATCAAGCAAAGTTTCATGAAGGGTAACTTTGTCTCTGTCCCACAGCGGATGTCTGAAGACAGTGCAGGTCACATCTTAGATTTACCCTGATCAAGCCAAGGTGGCTGTAATGTTGAAACCCCTGCACCTGTCAATCATTGGTTAAGAACTGCCCCTGGAGGAGGTGAAACAAAGCATTAATAGGTTCTGGCAGTCTGAGACCAACCCTCCAACAAAGAGACACAGTACTGGCAACTGAAGAGTAAAGACAAACAGGGAGTCAGAGTGCCTGGGAATGAAAAAGATCTATGCAAGTTGTAGTGGTGCACTGACCACATCTGCCTGCTTCAGTCTCTATAGTGGTCACTATTTAATCTTATTTTCCTAATACCTATCTTTATTCTTTTTCTATTTACCTACACATATTTTTCTTCTCCTTTACTTCTTCTATGTGCATCCCAGAGGTGGGGATGTGGTCAGGTGACGTCAATTGCTGACAGAAGACTGCTACCATATGGGCCCAAGTCATAGTTCCTTCCTTAATACTCTGTTCTACAGCTGACTAAGGCCAGTAGATATGTATTATTGGACAGCTCAGTATTTTAGAAACTTGAACATGAACGCTTTCTAGTTTTTTTCTAGTTCACCAGAATCTCCTAAAAGTATCAGTTGCATATAATAAAAAATCCAAAGTAACAGTAGTTCTTAAAGTCTGGTTCCCAGACCAGTGGTATCAGCTTCACAGGTAGTAGAGCAGTCAACAGATAGTACAGTGTTCTTCTAAGTCATTGAGGACCCAGGCTCCTCCCAGCTTCATAGTATAAGAAGGCTGCGTTAGCAGCATCCATCACCTCCTCATTCCAAGCAGCAGGTATGAGGGAAGATGCAAAGAAGATGCAAGGGGCTTATGCAAGGTATATTTTAAGAAGGATAATAGCTTATAGTTGGCTCGTTGGCCAGAGCAAAAAGTGTGCTAGAAAATGTTTGACAAATAGCCCTCCAATCTTCATTGTGTAAATATGCCTGCCATGGCTGATTTCAAACTTGACATCACTGAGCAAAGATGGGGAGAGATATACACAGGTGGCTTTCCCAGCCTGGCCAACTCCAGCATACCACTGTCCATAACTCTAACATACAACCATCCATAGCTAAAGGCAAGCTTCAAAATGAAGGCATTATTCCAAGGAGTCATGTGCTCAGAGTAAAATTTGAGGTTATATTGCTGAATATGAAAGAAAGAATGGATATTATATAGACACTGGCTCTCTCTGGTACAACATTACTGTCCCACACCCAACCTACTATGTGCATTTACATCCATCCTTCTTGGATCCTGCAGAAATAAATCTCAGAGATACTGCCAGAATCTAGTCAGATGTCTTTCAGAAACAAATACAATTGACTTTTGAACAACATGGGTTTGAACAGCACAGTTCCACTTACACGTGGATTTTTTTCAACCAAACGTGTATCAAAAATGCAGTAACTGCAGGTTGTAAAACCCGCATATATGAAGGGTTGACTTTTCCTATACTCAGGTTCCTCCCATCAACTGCCGGACTTGAGTATGTACGGATTTTGGTATCTGTACGGGGTCCTGGAACCAATCTCTCATGTACACTGAGTGACAACTGTAATCGCTCATGGAAAATGAGTAGGCAATGTGTTACAGATGTCGAAATAGCCTCAAAATACATTACTTATGATCATACATGAAGAGCAGCAAATATCTTTAGATAGACAAAACTCATTCAGAAACCAAAAATTCATATTCTTTTCTGTAGTAGAAAAAATGGAATATTAAATTGCCCATTTTGTGATCCTGCAAGGATCTGTGTGGTACACTAAAGAAGCACATCCTCTGTTGAGTGTCAGACCTGGTTTCAAACCACAGCTCTTCCACTTAGACTTTGTAACAGTTTGTTCATATTCTTGAAAACTGTATCCTCACATGTAAGTAAAGAACTGCTTAAGTAGAACAAGAAACAGGGTATTTGGTAGATAATTGGTTCACATATACATGTAAGTCCTTTATAAGAAGGAGCAGCATTGAAAAGGAATGGTAGATAGTTACTTAGTAACCTTCCGGACTAAAGGTTACTGCTACTGTGTATATTTGCGGCATCAGAATTCAAAAACTTTCTCATAGATAATAAAGTCATTAGAGCTCTCCCGCCTTGTCCTTCCCACAAGATTTTTACTAGTCAACGCTTGCTGCAATCGTAGTCCTCCTTCCCACCACGTATCTCAGTGATGATGGGTCTGAATCTCACAATGTATCTGAATCCTGTCTCATTTCTATGACTGAGGATAAAATACTTTTGTTGTGATTATATTACTGGGCACTAAGTTTGGTCTAGCTGAATTTAAATTCAACTCTCCTGCTTATTATTTAAATAATCCTAGAAATCTTACTTAACTTCTTTTGTGTGTGTGTGTGTGTGTGTGTGTGTGTGTATGTTTGTGTGTTCCAGTAAAACTTTATTTATGGACATTGAAATTTGAATTTCATGTAAGAGGCACATGTCACAAAATATTATTCTTTTAATTTTTTTTACAACCATTTAAAAATTCAAAA
>NW_012148786.1:782410-783901 GCF_000956105.1 Propithecus coquereli | reverse complement strand
CATAGGTCAACAAACACATTATTCATTTATTCTAGTTCTGTGCTCATTTTTATCCCTAACATTGGTTGTTTATACCATCTCTTTTCATTCTTAATAAATTTGCCAGTCTCAACTAGTTTTTTTATTGTTGATCTTCATTTTTTTATATTTTAATTCATTAATTTGTGAATTTCCTTATGTTTTCTACTTTCTTGCTTTCATATGTTGTTCTTAATCTAAATCCCTAAATCAATGCTTAACTCATTTCTTTCTTTCTTGTTTTCTCTTAGATATGTATAATGAGCTAAAAATATATCACTAAGAATTTCTATAGTGGGGTACAACAAATTTCTAATTTCTATTCTTGTTGGCAAAAATGTGTTGACTGTAATGGTTCCTATTTTGATTAATAAAGCTGTGTTTGAGCCTAGTTATAATGATTTAAAATTCATGGTCCAAAATCGCAATTATTTTTGCACCAACCTAATAAGCCATAGCTCAACCAGCAATCCTTTCCTTTCAAACTATCATCCCAGCTGCACCCTGCCTCCCTGACTGTATAAACAGAAAACACAGGAGGAGGAGTGAAGTACTGTGACTTTCATTTACAACTTCCACCCCTCACCACCACCAAACATAGGTGCAAGAAGACACAGGATGGGAGAGGTGCTTACCTTCCCAGAAACCAGTAAGAGAGGACTCCACAAAAAATCACTTATAAAATTTGGAAGCACCTGCCAGAAGTAGAGAGCGACATTTCATCTAGTTTAGCCAATGGATTTGTTGTTCTCCCCTGAGCCTACTAGAGCCAAGAAAAAATAATTGGAAAATAATAACAGATCGAAGATGGATAGGCAACATATCATCCAGCTTTTCTACCATTAATCATGGGAGGGATGCCTAAATTTCCTGTGAGTTAAGAAACACAAATAGATGGTAGCCGGGTTTGAACTATTTTGCTGGTACGTAAGAAGAAAACCTGTCAGGGAGGAGAACAACAGCAGAGAGTAGCCATGGGAGATAATCGCAGGGGCTGACTAGTCCAGGAAAAGGAAAACCTGACCAACGTCGATACAGAGAACTCTAGGAAAATGGAATCTTCTCCAGATGTCTTTAGGGGATGGCAAAGTTTGAACATTGGTTGACAGCATTGATTCAAGGGAAAAAAACAACCTTTTTTTATGTTTGTGTCATATTGAGTTCAATGAATAGGTTATAAGTCCATAGAACGTTGAGAATGAGTGAGCCAAAGAAGAAATAAAGAGGACTCTGTGGTTTCAAATTTGGGTGATTTGGAAAATGATGATTCCCTGACCAAAGGGAAGGGAGGGAGAGGATTACTTGGGAGGGGGCCCGAAAAACTAGCTGGTTGTGTTTTAGATATTTGAGTTTCAGGGGTTGCTGAGATTTCCAAATCGAAATATCCAGGAGGTAACTGGAAATGCATAAAGAAAGGTAAAATGGAGGGCAAAGAGGACATATATGGTAGTCATTCAGAAAGAGATGGTCACC
>NW_012148786.1:780401-782360 GCF_000956105.1 Propithecus coquereli | reverse complement strand
GGTGGCTGGCCCTTGTCTTCTGGGCTTTACCCTCTCAACATGGAACTTCAATCTTCTGAGTGATCTGGTGTTGGGAAGTGCAGTCAAGGCCTCGGGATTCTATGTCTGGTTTGCCTGGGGAGAGCTTCTGCCCAACAGATGGAAGCTGGGTAGGGAGGGGAGCCTCAGTCCACTCAGCCATTCCTATTCCTGTAACATGGAGTTGTAAGAAATTAGAATTTCTGGTAGCCTATTGCTCACAGGTTGGGGAGCTGGGGAGATAGGGAGCCCCTGTCCTGGCTGCACATGCTGAGGTAAGCTTCCACGACACCAAGCAAAATAATACAGCAAGTCACAGTTCAAATGCTAGACTCTTATTTTTCTTACTCAGATTTAGTGCATTTTCTTGAATGAATGTTTCTCCATTTTCTGTATGCCTGCAGGACAATTTTCAAAGATTTAAATAAATGCTTTTCATGCTTTTTACCAGTTAAGCTGTTCTGCTGTGGAGATTTTCCTCCATCATTCTGGAAGTCCTATTCTCTATTTAATCTCTTTAAGCCTCATTTTCCTCTTCTGTTACATGTAGATGATAATAATAATGATTGTATGAAGATTAACTGAGATAATGCTATAGAGGATTAGAATATGCCACCCCCAAATATGCCACTTTGGCATAACCATTATTTTGAGCTGAAGGCAGTTAAGGAAAAACAGATACAGAAAGACCCTCTGCCCTTCCCCTATCTGCCTAAAAGCAGGATATACATTTCCCTTGTGAAATTGTCTTCCTCTCTCATACCAGGAAGGAAAGTACAGCCTTTATCACCAGAGATAGAAACAGCATCAAGAGGAGTCTGCATAAACAAAACCTTTTTAAATAACCCTTGTCTTCCATTGGTTTCTGCTATATATTTACCATCCTACAATTTACTGCCCCAGTAGCCAAAACTCCTTTTTCTTTGTCTTATCACTTCTTCATAATTTATTGCCCTTTGTTAAGATATTATACAATCCCCTTGAGTTTAATCACCTCTATGGTTCTTTATTTCTTTCTATGAAGGCCTCCATGCACATCAAAATTAAAATATTAACATCAAATAAAATTTGTTTGCCTTTTCTCCTGCTGATCTATATTTTTTTCAGTTTAATTCACAGCTCCCAGCCATTTAACATAACAGAATAGAGGAAAATTTTTTTCCTCCCTTATAATGTATTTCCAGTGGCTGGGAGTTACTAAACACTCAAAAAAAGTCATCTATAACTACAAAGAATACCCAGCTATAGTCTTTTTTCATTTAATTTTTTTTATGTTTTTATTTTTTCAAGGAAAGCACAAAATGGAGTTTATTAAGGAGAGAAAGATACAATCACAGAGCAAGAGCAAGATCCAGGTTTACAGAGTAAGAGCAAGATACGTTCATCACAGAATGGCAAACGAACCTCTTGTCATAACAAAAAGGTCTCTTCTTCCATTTTAAACAGTTATCTATCAATGCTTTTCCTTAATTAACACAAAATAAGCAGCAATGTATAGAGTGAAAAAAATTAGGAGATCTGATCCTCAAGCAATGGAATATTCTGTATGTATATATACTTGAGTTATAATTTCAGTTCTGTCACAGACATCTAATGAAATTTTGGATAGCCTATTTTACTGTACAAAATTGATTCACGTTTTTTCTTCTTCTTTACCTTCAGAGTGTACAAAATGATCAAACATGGAACCTTCCCTAATGAAGAAACAGCTTTCTCAAGGGACAGCATTGTTTTCTTCGTGTGAAATATAAGATAGTCTTAAAACAAATTCCAGTCAGGAAATAGCAGTTGGTTGAATATATGCATCAATATTTATGACATGAAGACAAAATGTTCTACAACAAGGAGGTAGTTCCATCTTGCTTCTTGAAATGCTGAAACTCTATTTGACCCTGGAACAAACCTGAATGGAAAATAATCAGTTATTTAAAAAAAAAAAAA
>NW_012148786.1:776011-778176 GCF_000956105.1 Propithecus coquereli | reverse complement strand
CAGAGAACTCTAGGAAAATGGAATCTTCTCCAGATGTCTTTAGGGGATGGCAAAGTTTGAACATTGGTTGACAGCATTGATTCAAGGGAAAAAAACAACCTTTTTTTATGTTTGTGTCATATTGAGTTCAATGAATAGGTTATAAGTCCATAGAACGTTGAGAATGAGTGAGCCAAAGAAGAAATAAAGAGGACTCTGTGGTTTCAAATTTGGGTGATTTGGAAAATGATGATTCCCTGACCAAAGGGAAGGGAGGGAGAGGATTACTTGGGAGGGGGCCCGAAAAACTAGCTGGTTGTGTTTTAGATATTTGAGTTTCAGGGGTTGCTGAGATTTCCAAATCGAAATATCCAGGAGGTAACTGGAAATGCATAAAGAAAGGTAAAATGGAGGGCAAAGAGGACATATATGGTAGTCATTCAGAAAGAGATGGTCACCGATATATGAAAGGGAATGAATTCTCCATGGTAGGATGCTCATTAAGCTCACTTAGACATCTCTCTAAGTGATAATGCAGGTTCCTTTTGTCTCCTTTAGGAGACAACAGAAAATTAAAATATTTAAATATCACATTAAAGTAATGACAGAAAAATCAAAACAGAGTGGCCTGTGCCTTTTAGTTATATTTATTACTTCATTAGTGAAACACTAAATTTTTGCATTTGGTGGTATTTATAATAAAGTCTCTTCTCCTTTTTATGAAAAGGACATGCTTTTCTTCTAAAGAAAGCCAAACTTTGTTGAAAGATCCTGTCACCTAATAACTCTAGTTTTGCTATTTAAACAGCCTGGATTTATTCTTAATGACCAGACCAGTGTCTGTCACTGTAAAATTAGGCAAGTCAAACTTTTAACTTTCAGAAAGTTAAAGTTAACTTTCTGAGAACCATGCTTCACAGGAATGAAGGGACAAATTAGGATGAGGGCCTAATTTTCTAGACATACAATCTTTCTCCACCTAAAATAAATGTTACACTATTTTCTTCTGTAAATTTGACTGATATCACTTGAACTTCATTCATAAAAACTAAAAAAGATTAGGCTGTCCATTTCAAACAGTACAAGTGTGTGTGTCTGGATATTCATGGTGTCTAATAAAGCATTCCCTAATACGAATAAAGAAGGGAAAAAAACATCTTCAGTCTGAAAGCAAGGGTGTTTCCCCCCCGTGGCACTTTATGACACTTGGCAGCTCATTATCACACTTCACAGAGTCTCATGTCAGCATGTCAGATTTCTCTAAATTTTGACAGAATTAAAGTAGTGCCGTTTGATATAATTGATATTGTACAGTTAATCAGGCAGTGGCTCCATCACAGAGTAACATTCTCAAAAGGCTTAATTACTGAACTGTGAAGATTTACTGCCATCTGGAAGTTCCTTCCCAAAGTTCTGTTCCTGAATTTTATGTAGAGTTCACAAAAATAACTTGGTCCATTTAGAAATCATGCCCTCGATTTGGAAATTAAAATTGTTATTTTTGGAATCTCATTTGGCCTAGAGATCATAGAAACCTTATGAAAAATAAAGGAGCAATGGCAAATGAGAAAAAAAGAAATAAAAGTGGAAGCTCTGGAAATTATTCTCTTTATGTAATGTTTAGGAGGGCACACTCCGGAGCCAGATGGCTAGATTTCAAACCCCATTTCTGCTGCTTACTAATTGTGTGACCTTGGACAAGCTACTTAAACTCTCTGTGCCTCAGTTTCTTCACCTGTAAAATAAGGATACTAATAGCACCTACATTGTAGGGTTAGAGTGAGGAATAAATGTGTTAACAATTGACAAGTGTGTAGAACTGTGCCAGGCACATTGAAAGAGCAATCTAAGTGCTCACTGTTATTATTCTTAAGAGACAAACATACTACTTGAAAAGCTTCTTCTGGAGTAGTAAATTTCCTGTGTTTAAAGACTAATAAGTTACGTGTGAAGTAGCACCATCGTTTCTCAGAAATTCTATATCTGGGACTTCTTTTAAGTAAAAGGTTGAATTGGATTCCCTCTAAATCTATGCTATTCTAAGAGTCTATAATTCTATAGACTCTGTAAAATCAATTATAATGGGTGGGGTTAGGGAGGTTTAAGAAACATCAATTCATCATCTTTCATCCTGCTAATCCAATACCCACGAAGGAGGAGGAGGAGAAGGAGGAGGAAGAAGAAGA
>NW_012148786.1:775054-775961 GCF_000956105.1 Propithecus coquereli | reverse complement strand
GTAGAACCAGCCTCAAGTTAAAAGAATTTTCTTGATTTTTTAGAGAAAATCCATTTAAAAATATTCACCCATTTCACCATGTTTGATGCCTGCGATTTTGTTTTATCAGACTTTAAGCCATTTGGTCTTATTTATATGCAAATAATCATCTATTGAGATAAGTCTTTGGTCAATGGAGGAAGAGATTGAGAGCAAAGGACGTTGTCTGATAATGATAGTTCAATGGACGGGTCTTTCATTACTGGAAAAATGGCATCATGAGAGATTGTATAGACTCCCAAAGGAAAAGTAGGATCTCATGCACACACACACACACACACACACACACACACACATACACACGCACAAATTCCAGCCCTCTCATAACTGTTGTAGGCAGTGTTCAGGCTGCCATAACAGAATACCATTTAGACTGAGTGACTTAAACAGCAGAAATTTATTTCTCACAGTTTAGAGGCTGAGAAGTCTGCAAACCCCTTCCTGGTTTGCAGATGGCAGTTTTCTCCTAGTAGCCTCACATAGTGGAGAGCAGAGAGCACTCTCAGGTCTCTTCTTACAAGGGTGCTAATCCCATTCATAAGGGCTCTACCTTCATGACCTAATTACCTCCCAAAGGCTCCACATCCTAATAACATAACACTGGGGGTTTGGATTTTACCATATGAATTGGGGGGCACCTGCAAATATTCAGTCCATAGCAGCAATTGTCCCTATGCCAACATAGAATTCCAGCTATACCATATTAAAGTTTTGAAGTAAAATATTTGAAGGTATACCAAAATACAGCACTAATGTGTGTGTCCCAAAAGCCTCTATGATAATTTTTCAGGGGCAGTGATGCAGGACCATTTAAAGAGAACCTAACAGATCTTCATAGCTTCAAAACAAGCATGCATCAAAAAAAATA
>NW_012148786.1:769858-771524 GCF_000956105.1 Propithecus coquereli | reverse complement strand
ATTTATTTATTTTTGTTTAAGGATTCACAGTGTTTCATTGAACAGACATATCACAATTTATTTAACAAATCCTGAATTGATGAAAATTTACATTGCTTTATTAGTTTAATGATATGTTGAGTATTCTTTTGACTAAATATTGGACACCTCTTAAGCACTCTTTTAGATCCTCTCGGCCTTACCTGCCTTTATTTCAGACACTTCTATGGCGATCAATACTGCATAGGCTCTGACAGCTTCCTGGCTCAGGCACCTGGGATGAATCTCTCACATCCCATCTCAGGAATTCTTCATTTACTCTGTCATTAGATTCCAGGGAACCACTTGATGCCCACACACCACGGAGTGAAATTTTGACCAGTGAGAATAAAAACTGGTGGATGGACAGACCTGGTATGCATTTCATGTGGCTTCTCAGATGGTCCCACAGGATTTAGCAACCAGCAACCATAGTGGTTTCCCTTTGTCTGCTTCGCTTCCCTTGTCCATTGCCTCCTCTCCAAATAAAGCACATATAGACAAGCCTTTGTTTGGGCCTCTGTTCCTCAGAAAACAGATCATGAAAGATGATACTAGGAAAGACCTTAGAAAGCAGATCCTCAGGAGAGGATTTTGGAACTGGATTACTCAATGGTCAGACATGACTAAGGACACTCCCCTCCCCCTACCGGTGGTAAGAACCCCTGTTGTACAACGGCATCACAATTGCTCAGGCTTTCTCCTTTGGTAAATTCAGATGAAGTCTAGATAGAAGGTGAGACATTTGAATGGTATAGGGGCAGTTATAACTACAGTTATGGTATTTATAAGGATTTTGGTACAGGCTAGTTTTTGGTAACTGTGTTGGAAGCCTTGATATCCCCTATGCACCACTGGATATCCCCTGTGCGCCACGTCAGATCCTCTCAGCCTTCTATTTCATACACTTCAAGAGCATTGATCGGCTTCAGACATGAACCTCTGGCCAGACTTAGACAGAGTGACCCTCAAGCAGAGACTTGGGATACTGTGAGAGTGGGGATACAGAGGAGCTGTCCCTGTGTCACCCGGAAATGTGGTAACTTTTGCCCAATGAGAAATGAGAGCAGGTGCATAAATGTGCCCCTTTCTCTTTCGGATGGAGAGCCTGAGACATATTTCCTCTGGGTTCCCAGATGATCCTGCAAAAACAAGCAGCCTCTTGCCCATAATGGTGACTGAATTGACAATGTGTCCTTTTCCTGGCCCTCACTCCTTCCTCACTTTGCTTTCTGCCCTCACTCACTCTTGCTCCGTAGGATGATACTCTAGTAAAGGGCTCACCCATAAGGCTTCGTTTCAGGGTCAGCTTTTGGAGGACATAGGCTAAGACACTAAATTTTTTCATAAATTTATGTTTTTTGGGATAAATTCCTAGATCTGGAATTGCTGAGTGAGTCAAAGCATGTTTTTAAGGCTTAAGGCATATTGCCAAAATTGCTCTCCGGAAAGATTTTTTGCAGTTCACTCTTATGAGTTTGCCTCATGAGGAATATATAAAGTGACTGTTTCCCCACATACTCATCAATAATTGGCATCATTTTTTTTACTATTCTGAAATTCAATATGTAAAATGGCATATTCTCATTTTAATTTTTATTCTACATAAAAATAAACTTGAACTTTATTCAGTAAGCATATGTTTATT
>NW_012148786.1:761184-769609 GCF_000956105.1 Propithecus coquereli | reverse complement strand
AATTTTAACAAATGGCTCTGGACATCTAATCTAGGTGTTCATGTGTCATTTTCATTTTGATTTATTCAAATTGTGAATTAAAGCAATATATTTCCAAATTAAACAATATTTGAATCTCTTGAATAAACCCAACACAGTCTCTTTCTACTTCCAGGCTGCTACTTAAGTTTGGACTTTTACCATTTCCTATCTGGTTTATTATCCTTAAAACACTCACTATCTACAATCTTGTCCCAAGATTCTAGTAGGGTTTTCTTCAAACCATTCTAGTAGGGTTTTCTTCAAATAATCAAATCTGATGAATTTTCCTTGTTCTCCATACCCTCAATATGAAGTCCATTTAGCAGAGCATACGATTCCCTTCACAGTCTAGGCTTTAGATGTCTCTCCTTCTTCATCCCTTGCCACTTCCTTTGCCCTTTCCCACCCCAATCCCACGTGAGCCTCTGCAGTCCTTTAGCTATTCTGGAATGGGCAATATAGTCTGTCTTTGGTGCCTATGCCCAGACTGCTCTGTAAAAACTGTCTCATCTTTTTACTGTTCATCTTCACCTTTCTAATGTCTATTCATGCTAAGCGACTCAGCCCTTATCTTCTCTAACATGCCTTTCTTGACTCAGTTTTAAATTTGTTTTTCGGGTTTTTTTTTTACCTATATATTCCCAGCCCACCCCATACATAACTGCTATTTTTACAATGCTCATACTCTGCGGTTGTTGTTTCTAAATCTTTGTAGGCAGGCATATAAGTGTCAGTTAACATCTGATGATAGAATGAATAACTCTCAGTTTCCACACCTAACCAATGAGGAAAAATTCAACTGAACATTATATAATGGTAAAATTAGATAAATATATGAGAGGGCTTTGAATTCTGTAAATTGATATACAAATACAAAGTGAGAACCAAAGATATAAAGTTATATTCCCAAATGATCAGAGTGAAGTAGCTGTTACTTCCTAGATTAAAGAAGAAAATGTAACTATTTACTTATTGAATTCTGTTTAACCTAGTGACACTCAAGAA
The DNA here is from genome assembly GCF_000956105.1 of Propithecus coquereli. NCBI lineage: Eukaryota > Metazoa > Chordata > Mammalia > Primates > Indriidae > Propithecus > Propithecus coquereli. Next base: position 768,583 of record NW_012148786.1, on the reverse strand, counting down.
TAATTTTGAGTTTTTAAAACATTTCATTTGGGATTTTTTTCATCAATACTTAAAAATGTGCTTATCATACATAATCACAGTTATTCCTACCTAACTTTTATATTTGTGACTTTCTCGAGTTTTAAAACTTTCCTTTGTTAAAAGGTTACATTTCACCTTTTTCTTTACAAAGAAGTTTCATCAATTATCTCAAAAGATGAAATCATAATTTTTTTAGTCTAAAAATTGTTCCTATCTATATTCACTTCAGAATGCTTTTAAAGGGCAAGTATGCATCCCAAATAACAAGTTAGGTATATTAAATGAGTATAGTAAAAGTCAGAAAGACTAATCATAAATGTCTAAAGTTCCTGATATTCTTACCACATAAAAAAAGAGCAAGTAGTGGAAAGTGTTTTAAGCTACCCATTAAAAAGCTATTTATAAGTGGATTCAGACACTGTGATCTCCTGAAACTTAAAATTAAAGACAAATTTTTATGTTAACAAATGTTCCAAACTGATATATAAATACCATTCAATTTTGATGAATGGTAAACACAACAGACTGAGTACTGAGTCCGTAAAAAGTGAACTTTTTTATTTTAAAACATACTTTTTAGTTGTTAGGAAATAAAAAAGATAAAAAATAAAATTGATAAATTTCATATCATATTAGGTATAATACAGATTGTCAACAAAGAAATTCCTATATTATAAGTATTATAGACATATTTGATTTTTTTAAATGTCCATTAAAAAATGTCCACTTTAAAAAAAACTAAACAACTCAAAAGCAATATTTCATGTAGTACGCAAGCAATACTTCAAGTATTAAGAAAAACAGAAATTACTTAAAACTTTTTTTAATCTTAACAGTTGGGGATTATTGATTTTTGAAAATCTGATGCATACTTCTGCATTAGGGACAGGCTTCCACTTTAAGACATACACATTAGGGACAAACTCTTGGTTGGTGGCGAGGTCTTCTCTTCCACTGTCCAACTGTATTTCTCAAAATCTTTCTTATCAAGTGTCAAGCAGCCCTTCTCAGTCACAAAATTCTCTGTTCAGACAGCATAAAACATTCACAGGAAAGGTCTAAGTTCATGTTTCCCAAATTTGTAAGTGCATAGATATTATAAGTTTTTTTCTTTATTTTCTGAGCCTCTTCATCAAGAGTATTTTATCTACTTTCATTTTCTGTTATTTTTTAAATATGCTTTTCTGTATATGGAATATGTTTTTCATTTCTGCAAATGGTTGTTTTTTTAAATGAAAATAGCTTGATTTTCTGATTAGCAAAATATTGTAGGCTCAATGTAAATAAGCCAGACCATATAACCACTTTTTAACATATATGCTTCTATTTATACTTTTTACACAAATGTGAACATACTAGAACTTACCTTTTTTCCACTTAACATTACATGTTAGGAATTCTATGTCCATACCCAGAAAGCTGATCTACTGTATATTTCTTAATAACTAAAGAGTATTTCATTGTAGAACTGGTATCTTAATTGGCTATTTCAACCCCCTGTTTACTAAGGTCAAAAGTTTGCTGTTTTATATTCTTGTACATACATTTTTGCTAAGCCATTAAACTATCTCTTAGAGAAAAATCTAAGAAATGGAGAGACACACACATTCTTTTAAGTGTTATGAATAGCCAAATCGCCCTGCACAGCATTCGTATGGATGCACTCGCACACCAACAGTGTGGGAGAGTGCTTCTACTGTACTTGTATTCCCATACTCTTCAATGCTGAGACTTACAAAATCAAATCAGTAAAAAATGAGAATTTTGCTATTTTATTTTAATTCCTTTGATTTCTAGTGAAACCAATGACTACTCTGCCTTTGAGATAATACTTAGAAAATATTTCCCAGCATGGACTGAATGGTATTCCCCAAGATTCATATGTTGAAGGCCTAACCCCAATCTGAGATAGGGTGTTTAAAGAGGCAATTAAAGTTAAATGATGTCATAAGAGTGGGACCCTAATCCAATATGACAGGTGTCCTTATAAAAGGAGGAAGAGCCACTGGGGATCTGGGGATGTGCACGCACAGGGAAAAGGCCATGTGGGGATACAGAGAGGCCTCAGGAGGAATCAGTTCTGATGCTGCCTTGATCTTGGACTTCCAGTCTCAGAACGGAGAAAATGAATTCCTATTGTTTAAGCCACAGATATTTTGTTATAGCAGCAGACTAATACACTTCCCCACGTCAAGATTATAACATTATGAACTTAAATTTTCCTCTCTGATTTTATGACTTTATTTTTTGCACTTAAATCTCCGATTTTAAATTCCAAAATATAGTTAAATTGGACGTAGGGTTCCATTGTTACATTTTTGCAAACACTAGTCATTTTTTCCAGAACACTTTTTGGAAAATTCATTCAGTACATTGATTTGAAATGTCTTCTGCAGTGCTTGTTAAACTCCCAGGTTTTTACACTTAGGTTTGCTTCTGGACTCCATAATCTCTTCCCCTGACCTGTCTGTTTATTCTGATGCTGGTATCACACACTATCACAGTTTCAATTGTCACATCTTAACAATATGCTTAAATATATCATAGGTAAATTCCTACTCTTTACTCTTTTTTCTCAGAATGTTTCCATATATTCCTACATATTTAGTCTCTCATATAAATGAGAGTTTTGTTGTCATGTCAAAAAAAAAACAGGATCCCTGTGTTATATTTACAAATACATTTGTAGAAAATTCCCATCTTTACAATATCTATCCTCCCAACAAGGGCATGAATGTCTCTCCATTCATTCTGAGATTCTTTTATGTCCTTCGTTTAGTTGGTTGGTTTTTGGGTTTTTTTTTTTTTTTCTTCATACGGGTTCTATATATTTCCTGTTACTTTTATTCTTAGCATCCTTTGTACTGGCCCTGGACTTTGTAGAGGAAGATAAGATGCCCTGCTGTGTTGGTTTGAGTCTGAAATTTATCCCTCCTTCTCAAGCCTGGCTTATTTCTAAAAACACCATTCTTGAAGAACTTTGATAGGCTTCCAGTCAATTTTGTTCTTGAGAACTCCATGGTTTAAAATACAGAACCAGAAATCTTGAAATGAGAGGCTTCTCCCTGCATCGCTACATCCACCTTGTCACTGACTCTCAATAGCTGCAAACGTGACCCGGGAAAGCTTTGGTCGCTTAGCAACAAATGGGACTAGCTCCTCCTCTCCCCATTCTTTTAGAAAGAAAGGCTTAAGCCTCAGGGCCCTGAAGGGAAACATCAGTTAGAACTCACAGTAAAGGGCCTTTCTTCCTTAATCTGCCTTTGCTTATTTCCAAAAGCCCATGCTGCATTCCAAGCTTTGGTCACAGGATGGATTTATAAAGGGATGTCTCATCACACGTGGGAGAGGGCTTGCACTGGAAAGTGCCTCAGATGGGCCAGGATGCCAAGAAATCCCAGCTCCCCCATCCTCCAGTATAACCTTATTCCCTGTCAGGATCCCGATCTGACCCATAGAAACAGAGTTTAGGAGAAGACTCCACTAGTGTCATTCAATGCTCTCAGAGTCAGAACCCGGCAGGAACCGCTTCCTGCAGCAGGGAGGTACAGCACCCTGCGTTCCCTATCTGTTTCCCACCAGGCAACCCAGGGCAAGCTTGTATTCAAGTGTTCCTTTCCGTGATGTACTTCATTAAAAGCTGCAAGAAGTGACCAATTCACTTCAACAACACACTTTCATTTAGCCCATTCATATAATTTCCCAAATTTAAAAAACAAACCCCATCCTCTCCAAAGACTTTTTCAGCTAGGACACAAAACACAGCTTGGTTGTCCTTAGTTTTGTGTCTGTCTGTCATTTGTGTCTGTCTGTGTCTGTTTTGGTCCGATCAATTGTAGCCAGCGGTGGGCTGGAGTCACAGGATAAAGACTATGACCTTTATTCCTGTTGTTGTGTTACTGTTGCAAGGGGCGAATGTGGGCAATAGTGATTAGCTATTTCTAATCTATTTCTAATAGCTTTTCTAGCATTGTGTCCCTTGCTTTTAAGTTTTCAGTCTTATTGTTTCAATTGTCTGTTTTACACACCATACAGACTGTTTTTTGACCTAATTGGAGGGTTTATCTATTAAATAAATGAGTTATTTAATCCTATTTTTATTTAGATTTAAGAATAGCAATATTTAATTCAATAATATAAACTAAATGTATTAAATTATTTAATTTAATGAAGGTGATCAGCATTCATGGAACAGGTACTGCCATAATCCCTTTTTATATAAATGACATATTATCATTTAATCCTCACATATAGGTTGTTTATTATCCCCATTTTATGGATGGGGAAATGGAGGCATAAACGAGGTAAGAATCTTGCTCAGTAGCACACACCTCGTACTCGGTGAACCAGGATTGGAACCTGGGCTAACTGCTTGCAGAGTGCAAGCTTTCCTTCTCACTTTAGTTTCAGTTTTCCATGCTTTATGCTGTTTCTTCAGTTTTTAATTTTTTTCTGTGTGGTAAATATTCTCTCCTCTACTTCCTCTGATCTTCTATGCCTGTTCCTCTCCACTGCAGACCTCCCCTCTTCAATGTGAGGAGGCTTCACTCCTTCATCTGAGGGAATTCAGTGACTAAGGAAAAAGCCAGAGCAGAGGGACAAAGTGAGGAGGGGCTGGGTGCTCACTTTACATTCCAGAGATGCCAGCACTGCCTAGGAATGTTGTTGAACTGTGGTGGGAAAGAGGCTCACAGGCCCCATCATTCCTCAGAGGCTGCCTGCAGCTCCATCCTTTGTCTCTCCAGTATTTGCAGGGTTTGCCAGAATTTCCTCTACTTCCTATAAGACTATTACACTCTCTTGAAAAAAAATGCTATCTCCCTTTAATTTGGTTCTAAACGCTACTATATTTGGAAGAAATTCTGTAATGTTTGCTCTGTGTTTGGTATCATTCCCAAAGTCAGCATTATTCCTCCTCCCTGCCCCATTCCCCTCCTCTCTATCTGCCATTGATTTACTACGATCAAAGAGGTACTTTCTTGTTTGGGGGTAGAATATGTGCACCTACCCTGCCTTCGCTCTGGAGTTGTTAACTTCCTTTTGATTCATCCTACTTTAGGTAATCTTTAATTCATTCCGTCTACATGAGGAAAACTTTTGAGCTGTTCAATATCACCTTTAAAAGTAGGCCTAAATATTTTAGTAATGAACAATCAGCAAAACTTTATTGTTTCTGTACATAGATGCCATTTAACTAAGTTGCCTAAAAAGTAAGTTTAATGGAAAATAACAACAATGAGAGTAAGTGGTAATGTTAATATTTTATACAATAAAATCATTAAGCACATGTTTATATTTTAAGTTAATACTTAACTACCAGGAATATAAATGTCATTACAAATGCTACATATTTATCAAAAAATCCCACTGAGACCAGGAAAAACATTAAAAGAACATTATCCTGCTATACGGGACAAAGTTCACCAGTTTCTCGTTTGTAGTTTGTATTCTGGGATGTAGAATGAATTAGATTCTGGATGTCTTACAAAATTTCACTGACTCTAGTAAAAGTCAATAGAAGTTTATATGAGTCAGATCATGTTCCTTAAGTTATTTAAACACTAAGTATGAATTGGGACTAATAGATAGAAGAGAAATTGATTAAGGTCAAGCAGGTTGTAATTAATGTGTAGGCCAATAAGCATTGCAGAAGGTTTAATTCCAAAAGTTATGCCAAAATATGACAAAATAACTTAAACTAAAAGAGTGCTCATTGAATCTTACTATTTTATTGAAAAAGGTAAATAGAATGGTGCAATGATGTCTTCTTTTAAGGGTATTTTAAAGTACTATCTGAAAAATGCTCATACCCTACGTGGAACAATCTGCTATATCATTCTTAAAGTTCTTCTAATAAAAGTAGAACTAGATATAGAAGTTTCATTTATGTTCCACAAACCAGCATAAGAAAAAACTTCTTAAGTCTTCTTTCTGTTACAGAAATATAGCAGTAAAAACGTCTAAATAGAATATTTACTAAACCTCGTAAAATACAGAATCCACCACCAGAATCCTATAAGAGGGATGCAACATGGTCAGAATCATTTCTGGGTTTGCAAACATCCATTATGCAAACCATCACGATTGTGTTTCACCAGCAACTGCTTACCACATCTCTGGGAATTTGGTATAATTTCCACAAATGAGGCAGCTAATGTAGTTTTGTGCTATAACTTACCTCAAAATAGTACCATACCTTTCAAGGAGCATCCTAGGTCTTGGAAATATTAAATGCCACACAGGAAATTGTATCTATACTTTGTGGGAAAAAGAAAACTATCACAAGACATGTAAACCCATGAAAAGGAAGGAGGAAGAGCAAAGAAAGAGAGTGAAGACAACAGAGAAAGGGACAAAAGTCTGAAAAGAGAGAAAATTATGACTGCTATTTGACTATAAAGTAGCGATTCTGGTTTTAATGTGAAATATTTTTCGTTGCTTTTGGTTATATTTCATATCTCCCAGAGAAGAAAAAAATAACTTAAAAATGATGGCATATGGTAGAAAGATAACCTTACACCCTCAGTGAGAGGGCAATTAATTCAAATAGTATTCAGCATCCAGTTGTAACCTTTGATCCTTAAGTTCACTTACTGGCAAATCTGATTTGTTGCTATTCAGTATATAATTTTTCTACACTGAATCACTTCTATAATAAATTATTTTTGTGGCTCTCTTTATGATATCTGAAATTATTGCTATACTTAAAATTAAAGTAAAATGAGTCTTCTTTACTACATTTTGAAAAGGATTTTTAAAATTTTCCTTTGACCTGTTGGTCTCAAATTTGACAACTGATCCAAACTAATATATTAATATTTTTTATATATCAATAATGCCTTCTCCAAGAATATACCCAAAGCATGTATATTCTTATTCAAGGTAACCTGATAATTTCCCTTTTAAACACAACTTCTGAGCCCCCCACACCCCAGCAGCTACATGCAGTGTGCCAATTCCACAGTTCAACAAAAAGAAATTGAAGAATTTCAAGATGATGAAGAAGAATCTTCATTTGCATTGAGAAACATATTTAGAAAGTGGAGTATTTCTAGCTTGTCCTTTCACTGCCACAACTAACATTGGCCTGGATCTAAGGAAGCTGGGACTAATGATACATGATTTCATCAGCCATGTGGCATCTGAGACAAATAGCATGTAATATGGCGTAGAGTAAATAAAGTAAATAGAAAGGACCCAGAAAGGAGGACTACTGATGGTTAACACACTCCAATATCAAAAGAGTCAGGCAGGTAACATAGATGAATGAATAGGGCTCTTGTAAGTACAGATGTATAGCTGAGTGGGTAGGGGGACTATGGAAAATTAGAGAGAGCAAGGCCTGTCTAAAGGGGTAGACTAATCTGCTGTAATTATA
>NW_012148786.1:757080-760584 GCF_000956105.1 Propithecus coquereli | reverse complement strand
CCCAGAAACATTTAGCTCCAAGATGATCCTAGTGGAAAATAAAAAAAGCCTAATCAAGACTCCTCTACCTAGGAGATGTACCCTCTTTTTTCTATCTCTCTGAATACCACTAAGTATGCTCATCAGTCTCATCACAACCACTTTATCATCATCTGACATACTACTTGTTCTCTTGTTAATTGCTCATTTGGTGCCTTTAGAATGAAAGCTCCACAAGGGAGGTTTGTCACTGTTACTCACTGCTGTATCCAGAGATGCTAGAACTGTGCAAGGCACACAGTGGCTGCTCAAAAATGAGTGGATGGATGGATGAAGAGTTAAGATTTAAATCCGTGCATGTAATCTCAAAACTTATGTTTTTGCCACTAAATAGGGTGACTGCTGGGATGGTGCTAGGTCATGAAGGGTTTTAGGAGTCACAACAAAGAGTTTCAGTTCGATTGTCTGGGCAAGCAGTTATTGAAGGGTTTTAAATGGAATAGTGACACAATTAGATTCACGCTTAAGAAAGATTACTTTGACAGCATCCAGGAGAATATTTTGGATGGGGAGAAACCACTTAGGAAAATTTGTAATAATCTAAGTAAGAGATGCTAGTGTCCTGGATAATAGAGTTGCGGCAATAGAGGTTAGAGAAAAGGACTAGTGAAACAGTGATTTATAAAATGGATTCCTCAGGAACTGGTGACTAATGAACTGTGGGGGGGTAAGTGGACTGAGGAGTTAAGGGTAGTTCACAGGTACCATCCTCTGCTGTAGGTTCTAGCAGGTTTAGGCAGATGATTAGTTCAGTGCGCACATGTTGAATTTAGATGTTGGCAGGACATACACGTGGAGGCATCATAAGACAAATCAGATATACTCAATATTGAGGTCTAGCCCGGGGCTTACATTTTAGAGTCATTTAATAAATAACTTATAATTGGAGCTATTGAAGAAGAGATCATTCAAGCAGACCATGAAAATTAGGAGTTAAGGAGAGACCCTAGGATAGAATCCTGAAGGAAACATGCAAGAGACAGGCAGAGGAAGAAAAGTTTGCAAAGGAGAATAAGGAGTGGTTAATGGGTATTAGTAAAACCTACTGTTGTTTGCCCAGAATTAACTGAAGCAGCTTACTGAAGTGCCTAATATATTCTCCAGAAGTAGTATGCACCAGGAGACTCTGAATCCAATTACAACATTATTCAAAAGAGCTAATGTGTAAAGCCATCAGAGCAGAGTAGATGGACAAGCTGGAAAGACATAATGGGTTGATCAATACAATGTCATGCTTGGTATTAAATATGGTATATGATAAATAAGCAATAACAGATAGCAAGGTGCTGGGAAATGTTGAGTAGAGGAATGATGACAGAGGAAATAAAAGAAAGGGAAATGAAAACTCACAGAAGACTAACAGGGCCAATGGTACCTCAATCTTCCCTCTGTATTCAGTGTTTACTTAAAAAATTTTTCAATACTTTGAAATCGCTGGAGATTGCTCCTTCTGAAAATATATGAAGAAAACACTTTAGTTAGCAGACTTCTGTATGGGTTTCACTATAATTCTATTGTACACAGCTGGTCATGTTGCTCACTCAACTCTTATGATAAAGAAGTAGCAATTCTGAAGGCAAAATCAGCTAATTTTCAATGGTTGCCTCCAAATATTATGGCAAGATCTCTTAGATTGCTGTTTTAACAATCATAAATTGCAAAAATGCCAATTTTTTCAATATAATTTTACATAATGGCACACTTAGGATAAAAGTTGAGATTACAATTGAAAATATGTCTGTTTAGTAACAGCTCACATTTATCGAGCAATTATTACATATTTGAGAATATTTTAAGTGCATGCGTCAAATAATTTAACCTACACAACGACCCTAGAAAGCAGATTAAAACAGATTCTGTTATTATCACCACTTTGCAGATGAAGAAGCTGAGGCCCAGGAGTCTTACTTGTTCAGTAGCAGAGCCAGAGGCTCTTGCAGTCTGACTCTGGCACCTATGCTCATTTTCCTTTTAGTTATTTTGCTTCCAATATTTCATCATATTGGCCTTTCACTTAGCAACATTTATTTTGTGCTTAGAGTTAAATTTCATACAAAGAGTTATCTCTGTCATTTTATATGATGTAGTACTAATTTTTTTATATTTACAGTAGAAGCAAATTCTATTGTGTTGCTTTTTGAACTGAACAATCATACTGAAACTGAACTCAATAGGGAAGCACTTACATATAGATGTTAATATGAAATAAATATAAAATTGTGATCAATATTTAATCTCTTACAAATGATGGGCTTATTTCCATTTCCTGGTGAGAAAACCTCGAGAGACCTGAGCAGCTGACAGAGAAGATGACTGGGAAGGGAACAGAGCTAGGTCAAGTCTCTCCCAACTAGTTCCTGAATGCCTTGACTCTTTGCCCTGAGATTATTTAAAGTGTGTACAGCACACCTTCTGAGTTCATCTTGCTATTTATCCCTGTTATTGCCATAAATTTCCAGATTTCTATAATTTCTTACACATTAATCAACGTGCTCATTGGCTGATAGACTTTTCTCACTATCATTTTACTCTTAGAGGAAGTTAATAACCTATGTACAATTTTATTTTTAACATTTTATATTTCATTTTAACACTTTATATTTAAAACACAAATAAAATATGATACGAATTTATATTTTAGTATTTTCCATAAACAGACTTTAATGTCATGTATATCTGATAAACATGAGGTAAAATGCTATATATAAATGGTAAAATTAGAGCTTGGATTAATTAAGCCAGATAGCAAAGCCACTGGTTTGATTTTAATAATAATGAGTAGATTCCTATAATTCAAATTAATGACAATTGAGTGTGGAGTAAATAAATGAATGACATCTTATATTCTCAATTCTATTCTAGAAAGAGAGATAAATATGTAGAGATGCCAGAGAAATGTGTGCACATTCACCAAAACACATAGTCAGATGTGCCTGTTAATGAGTGTTGCTTAGGGCAGTTTACATCCGAAGTGTATGACCGTTAGAAAATAAACCTGGGTCCTTTGTAAGCTAGTAGTAGAAATAGCAAATGGTAGGGATGCTTGATTCGTAAGAATTTTTTGGTTTGTTTGTTAATGTCTCTTGACAAATTTTTTGTTCAAAAAGTAAATATAGGAAGGATAGGAGGGAGGAAGGTGTGGTGTTGGAACTGTTACGTATCCTGACTGTGATAGATACAGGAACGAACACAAGTGATAAAATCGTAAGAAACTTCACACACATGCATGTGCACACACTCTCATGCACGCACAGCCTCTCACAAACGAGTACAAGTGAAATTGGAAGTCGGAATAAGATTGATCAATTGAATCAATGTCAACATCATGGCTGTAATATTATGTGATCGTTTTGCAAAATGTTACCATTGGAAGAAACTGAACAAAGTGTACAAGGAATGCTTATGTATTATTTCTTACAATAGCATGGAAGTATGTTTACAATTATCTCAATGAAAATTTCAATA
>NW_012148786.1:740813-755620 GCF_000956105.1 Propithecus coquereli | reverse complement strand
TTATTCTTACTTCTGTATTTACCCAAGTCCTTCTCAATTTCTAAGGAATCATTCAACTTCCACCTCCATAAGACTTTCCCTGCCCATCAAATACACAGTGGTTTCTTTCTCTTCTGAACTCCCTTGGCACTTGTCTGTACAACTCACTTGGAACTTTATCATGCAGAGTTGATGATAGTTGATTTGTGATATATATATATGTGTGTGTTCTCATCTTTTAGAATATAGGATCCTTGAGGGCAGGGTCTGGGTCTTATGTCTCTTTATACCTTCCACAGAGTCCTAAGTACATGAGAAGGTCATAGGATGGAACTGTTGAATGAAGTAAATAAAGAAAAACTTGGTTTCAAGGTGGCAGATTTTTGTTTTCTTCTGGGATCATGTATGTATTTTCCCTGCAGAACCCACAGGTTTAAATTTAGGGTACTTGTGATCATTAATTTTATGTGTCACCTTGACTAGGCTAAGGGATATTCACATAGCCGATAAAACATTATTTCTTGGTGTGTCTGTGGGGGTATGTCCAGAACAGATTAACATTTGTTAGTAGACTGAGTAAATAAGCTCACTTATTTATTTTTATTTCAAAATACTAAGGGGGTATAAATGTTTTTGTTACATGGATACACTATATAATGCTGAAGTCAGGGCTGTCAGTGTGCCCATCACCTGGAGAGTGTTCCTTGTACCCCATAGGTAAGTTTTTATCCTTCATCCCCCTCCCATGCCCCCACTTCTTAGTTTCCAATGTCCTTTAAGTCTCTTTGTGCCCATGCATAACCATCGTTTGATTTCAGGAGGCACTTCGAGACCTTTTATTAAGTTAAGGGCATCATTATATTCAATTTACTGAAGTGAAGAAATGATGAGATGTTGATTATTCAAATCCCCCAGACAATCATTCAGTTTCAGATAGAGAAAACTGTTCCTGGAGGCAGAGTTGTTTTGGCTCCTACATTCTGTGAAGAATCTCCCCTTCCTCTCTCTATTTCCCCAAGTAGTCTCTAAAAGTCAAGTTTTCAAAACTGAAACCTGATCAGTTTTATGGATGAGGGTGGGTGCTTAATACATCATTAGACATTTTATTCTAGATACTGAAACTAACCCTTTTGTGCCCATGTTTGTGGAGAAGCTTGCCTCTCCTGATATCCTCTGCCTGGAAATGTCTTTGATGTTTTTCAGAGGCCTCTGAACCAACCAACTTCTCCTAATTCCTGTTACTCGTACTAGCTATCTGAAGTCTCAATTCTACTGCTATCGCTTCCGAACTCTCAAATTTGATTCTACCCTTCTATATTTCTATTTTCCACAGTGCATCCCTTTTTTCTACTATGTCTTAGAAAACTTCTACTTCACTTATTTAAGCTCCCCTTGCACAATTCCTTATTTATAACTGTCACAAAATACATGTTAAGTAGAGTGGAGTCATCATTTTCTGACCTTATTTTATTACTTACTCCCCTTAAGTAAGATTGGATTTCCTCAGAAAACAGCACAATACTTATTTAGTCTCCAAAAGAAACTGTCTTTGTTTGCCATTGTCATATCTACTTAATGGGGAAAAAAGAAAATGACAAATGCTTGGGTCTCCAGATCCTTAATTCACCATCAGTATTCCATTTCTCTTCCCTTGATGTTTAGACATCAAGATATATCACTTTTTAGTCTTTTTGCATTTCCTCCTTTCTCTCTGCCTCCATCCCTCAGGAAACACTGGCCATTCCTTGTTATTTTCAGAATTTCAAAATCTGCCTCATATTTTTCTCCTGGTATTTAAAATTTGGGTGCCATCCCTGACCATTTCAAATCCTTGGTTGAATGCCTATATGAAATAACGAATTTAAAATTCTTGGATTTCTTCAAATCCACAAAGCTATACGGTACGGAATAGCTCTCCACCAGCATGACCAACTCTTTGCAGACGACATCCTCACAAGGTTCAGACTCACTAAGTTTGCAGCCTTGATTCTTTCCCTCTTTGATCATAAACTTGCTTACCATCTGTCCCTCTTTCACTGTACCTGTTCTTCTCCATTCAGAGCTTCCATCATTTGATCCCTCCCACTTCAACCAGCTCAGTGGACACTTGCTTCAATCTTCTAAGTCTGGAAACCACTCCCCAATGCTGAGCTCTCTAAGGAGCTAGGTTTTCACAATGTGCCCCCATCTTGAAATCACCTCTATTGTACTTCCTCCCATCTCATTTTTTTTGACCCCATCTTATATATACCCCTAAACCTGTTTCATGGGCAGTGCTGCTTGGTTTAATGCTTTATTCATCAAAAGTCCATAGTGATTTTCCGTTATCTAAAATTTACCAAGCAGTCACTCAGTGGGTGGCATACCATACATATTACTGCTAATACAAAAATCTAACATGTAAGTATGAGGAAGCTATAGCTTAGGGAGTGGTTTGGAAGCATACTTATTATTCCATATCTAGTGAATGGGATAGCTGAGAATCTGTCTCATGTCTTTTCCCTTGCCCCACACAGGGAAAGCTTTGGGTGGCTCTTCAATGCTTTCCCTAATCTGTTTTTGATTTTTAACTTTTCTCTCATTGTTTCCCAATATGAATTATACATTCTGGTCTAGTTGGTTTAATTGCTATCCTATGGAGACATCAGTGATGATTTCACCTTGTACTCTTTGTTTACCCTCTTTTCTGTAGGAGGAAATAGAGGTAGAGTAGGTTATTCTTACTTCTGTATTTACCCAAGTCCTTCTCAATTTCTAAGGAATCATTCAACTTCCACCTCCATAAGACTTTCCCTGCCCATCAAATACATAGTGGTTTCTTTCTCTTCTGAACTCCCTTGGCACTTGTCTGTACAACCCACTTGAAACTTTATCATGCAGAGTTGATGATAGTTGATTTGTCATATATATATGTGTGTGTTCTCATCTTTTAGAATATAGGATCCTTGAGGGCAGGGTCTGGGTCTTATGTCTCTTTGTATCTTCCATAGAATCCTAAGTACGTGAGAAGGTCATAGGACGGAACTGTTGAATGAAGTAAATAAAGAAAAACTTGGTTTCAAGGTGGCAGATTTTTGTTTGCTTCTGGGATCATGTATGTATTTTCCCTGTAGAACCCACCGGTTTAAATTTAGGGTACTTGTGATCATTAATTTTATACGTCACCTTTACTAGGCTAAGGGATATTCACATAGCCGATAAAACATTATTTCTTGGTGTGTCTGTGGGGATATGTCCAGAAGAGATTAGCATTTGAATAAGTAGACTGAGTAAATAAGCTCACTTTTACCAACCTGTTGAGGGCCTAAAAAGAACAAAAAGGCAGAGGAACTGCAAATTCTCTCTTTCTTTTTGAGCTGGGGCATACATCTTCTGCCCCTGAGGGCCTTTGGACTTTGGGACTTAACATCAGCCTTATCCACATCCCACCCCCAGTTCTCAGGCCTTCAGACTCAGACTCAATTATGCTTGTCCCCTAGTATCCACAAGGGATTGGTTCCAGGACCCCCTGTGAATACCAAAATCCAAAGATGTTCAAGTCTCCTATATAAAATGGAGTAGTATTTGCATATAATATATGCACATCCTCCTGTATACTTTAAGTCATCTCTAGATTACTTATAATAACTAATACGATATAAATTCTATGTAAATATAGTTGTCATATTAGTTTTTTATTTGTGTTATATTTTTGTTGTATTGTTGTTTTTTATTATTTTTCTTTTTCCCGAATATTTTTGATCCATGGTTGGTTGAATCTGTGGAACCCGCGAATACAGAGGACTGACGGTTCAACACTGGCTTCCCTGGTTCTCCAGCTTGCAGACAGCAAATGGAGGGACTTCTCTGCCTCTATCATCATGTGAGCCAATTCCCACAATAAATAAATACATAAATATATATCCTATTGTTTCTGTTTCTCTAGAGAAACCTGACTAACACACTGCTAGATCATGAATTTCTGCCAGCTAAGCCTTCTCTCTTTTCTTGGCAACTCATTGGCCTTTCCTTACTCTTTATGTAGAGTAGAAATCGTTAAGTTTCTTCAGAGTCAATCAGTCAACAGGTATTTACTGATTGCCAACTATGTGTCAGACATGGTTTATATATGGAGAATTAGGACTTCTGTGCCCAAGGGGCTTATATTCTAAAAGACATGGGGTTTGAGCGTCAAAGGGGCAATCACAATTCCCTCATTTTAGGTTCACACATTCTCCTCTTTGGGCCATTTGGCAACAAGCTTCTAAGCTGTTACAGACTTATCCAAAGACTAGTGACCTTCCCAGACTTTCAAATATTGGTCTACTCCTGAAGATATGCCTCCTTTCTTGTTCCTGGGATTGAGAAGGAATTTCAGTGGACTCCAGGTTCCTTTTCACCAAACAGTAAATAGAAATTGTTAGTCATTTGAGTGTATTGATGACAAGCTTTATCTTAAATGAAACTGAATGCTCATCAGTGCCTAAAATATTTGCCCAGAGGGCAGCTTTAAACTCTTCTATATTTACTTGAGAAGACCAGAGGTCATGGTTCTGAATTCTTACTCTAACTAAGCAGAGTGTTTTTATTACCCTAAATCCCTGGAGCGGAATAAGGCAGTGGTATCTCCTTGTGCAAATCTTGAAATTATTGCCTTGATATGTTGAAGTAACATCAAATGCACATGATTTCAAAAAATAAAAAGCAAACCAATCCAATCAACCAAACAAAAAAATTTAAACAATAGTTTTGGAACTGAGTGTGAATTATGCAGTCTACTTTTTGTATAATCTTTGCCACTTCTTTCCTGAACATCTAAAACTATTCCAAAAAAGTTTAAGACATGGTTTCTGACCAAAATAAAAGATAGAAGAGAGCATAAATACCATTTGTCTCTCATTTTAGTCTTTCTGTTCCTTCAAATTCTGTTCTTACTATGTCATTGGGGTAGTAATATAAAATCTTATTCATTGTATAAATTAAATTATAAGATATATCTCCATTTTCTTTTTAAAACCTCTTGCTTGATTTGCTGAGAGTCAATCATATAAAAAATATAAAAGGCATTCTATCCTTCATACCAAATAAAGAAAAGACTTAAGTGCATTGACATAATGTATTGTCCTTCATAGATAATCATAAGGCTGACACACTGTCAATAGCACTCTGATTTGAGCCAAGCAATGATGACAGGTTGATGCTGAGCTATTCACAAAGTGCTGGAAAAACCTGTTCAGTAAAAGATGGGCCTGAAGCTTGGCTAGAAGTGGGATTGGGGCTGAACCTGATTCTGGTAAACCTGGATGAGAGTCAAAATAGTGTTAGAGGCGAACTTTGCCCATGGTATGAAATTTGTTCTGCCTTTGGCCAGGATGGTTAACTGAGGTAGTGTGAAACTTACCGATAGTGGTCCAATAGGGTATTCTTTAGCTCAATTGTTTCAAAAGTGGTGTACGTACAGAAAAGTCTCTTGGGGTTAAAGGAATAAAGCATTAGAACTTGTACTTATATTTATTTTATCCAAAAAGAAATACATTAAACTTTACTGATATTTAACATAGGAGTTGACCCTGGTACCCTTACTAGATTGGTTCCTTAAGTCATCTTCAGTAGAGGAGAACATTGTTTTCACAAACCTTGTTTCTATTGGAATGACTTTCCTAGGCAAGCTCTTGGCTAGGCAAACTCAATGCTGTCAGTCTTCTTCCTGCATCCTTCTAGCAACACCTAGACAGAAGGGGTAAGTCTGCTAATTCTGTGGTCCCTTTAGTGGGCCAATCTGGGTCTCACATTAAGCTACGTTCTTTAACCTACATTTTTTGATAATAAAGTGATCATTTGTCTTCATATGCCACATGTTGTTTCATTTCTCAATTTGTTTAGAAAAGAGACCCCATTAGAGACTCTAACAGTCTTTTGTCACATGTATTAATCTGACATGCTGAGGGAAATGTAGGTGTTCCACAACTGGAGGGCCTGACAGTGGTACTCTCATTCACTGATTCACTTTTAGTCTCTTATAGTTCACTTGTGTGTGATTAAGTGATTTTAAGAGTGTGCCGGATATCTTCATTGGTTCCTCTAGACCTATTCTTCACCCCTTTTCACCTTCTTCTTTGCTCGGATCTGAATGGGCTACATCCAAAGGCTCCCTTGACTGTCAGCTGCTGGTTGGTGACATTATCTGTGATAGCCAGTGCTTATACTGCCTAACATACACCTGCAAAAATAGAAATAACCAGTCCCTTCATGGTTGAGGTAATATTTAATGTTTTTTCAATGAGTGATATAGTATTTACTTTTAAAAAGGAGTTCATGCTATAGAGGGTATATTTTGGAAAGAGATTTTTGGGATGATTTCTACTATAATGTTCTTTTATAGCTTAAACAATGTAAGTAAACCTGCCATCTTTAAAAATACCTTTCTTTCCTATCCTGATAGGTATAAATTTAAGAACAGAATTTTCTGACATGCATAAAATATTTCAGAATGTTTGAGGTGCGTTTGTCAAAAGCAAAATAGTCAGTCCTTTGATTGACTAAGAACTACAGATTAACATCAGGGAAGTAAGATTTCAACAAGTAAAATTTCAACAAAATATTTGTATAAATTGGTGGACAGGAATGAACGTTGTGTATCATGATGTTTTCAGTGCAGACAGTATGTCACTCATCATAAATCCACAATAATCTGTTATGTGAGGAGAAATAAACTTTTAGTATATAAAGGCCCTGAGATTTCCATGTTTAATTATACCGGCTATCCCACCTCAATAAGTAGAGATACTGGTTCTTTGACACATGCTACTATTGTAACAATACCCCAAAATAAGGGGCATAGGTTTAGTGACTGGCCAGCAGAAGGTGAGGATACAATATAGTGGGCTGGATATCTGGAAAGTTCTGCTATGCCTCAGCAAATTTTCAGTAAAGCTGTCATGGGGGAACTTGGAAGGCAGACCACATATCTACTCAGTGTGTAGCTCTAGGGGAAGTAATTGGAACTGTCAGAGTGATGGTGTGTTGGCCACAATTTAAGCAATAAAGAGATGCACTCAGGTGAGTTTGGGCTGATTTCCAAGCATAGAAAGGAGAGGAGAAAGTTCAGGGAGCAAGAGCCTTGCATGGTTGAAAAGTTGATATCTTTTGGACCTGGAATAAAAAATGGCCCTCCATGACAAAGGGCCAGTGAGATTTCTCAGACAACTCAGCCCTTCAATAAACATCAGATTAAGAGAGATACTTTTCCACCGCAGCATATTGTTTCAGATAGCCTCAAGATACCTACCATTAAATTGAAGGGAAAACAGGAGGACTAGGAAACAAACAGTAAGGCAAGTTTAATAACTATGTCTAGTAAAAAAGTTTAGCACATGGAATTAACTGGAAGCAAATAGATCAGAAGCTTACTAAGAAATTTTTGAATAAATTGTAGTGCCAAAGAAACTGTGAGCTAAAGCTAAAAAGGCCTTAAAACAATCCTTGGGACAGAAGAGAGATATGAAAGCTGCACAACCCCCAAGGAGAGAATATTTTTTAACAACCATTTCAAATATTGTCATGGAGAGTAATGGTTAAGGAAGAACTCTCAGTGAGAGTAGCCAAGGGCCACAGAAAGAGGAATCAGGAACAGAAAAGAAACTACCCCACGTCTTGGGTAGTCGTAGTCACCGTGCCTACCCAGAAAGATTTAATAATTTCTATAGGTTATTGACAGATATGAGGATCTTGTTCTTTTTGTTTTTTTTGAATGGAATCTTTTATTGCAGTTATACTGAGAAGATGACGTACGTCACCAGACAGAGGGCAGGCTACATATACAATGAAAATAGGAGAATCTTGGTTGAAAAAAACAGCGAAAATGTGCCATTAAAAATATTAAAATATAAAGCTTTTTCTTTTTTTTTTTTTTTTTTTGAGACAGAGTCTCACTCTGTTGCCCTGGCTAGAGTGAGTGCCGTGGCGTCAGCCTAGCTCACAGCAACCTCACACTCCTGGGCTCAAGTGATCCTACTCCCCCAGCCTCCCGAGTAGCTGGGACTACAGGCATGTGCCACCATGCCCGGCTAATTTTTTCTATATATTTTTAGTTGGCCGATTAATTTCTTTCTAATTTTAGTAGAGACGGGGTCTCGCTCTTGCTCAGGCTGGTTTCGAACTCCTGAGCTCAGACAATCCGCCCACCTCGGCCTCCCAGAGAGCTAGGATTACAGGCGTGAGCCACCGCGCCCGGCCAAGCTTTTTCTTTTTTTCCACAGTATGTTTTGACTTGTCATGCTGTGCACTATATTTGCTATTTAATGCCATTCTAAATAAAGAAAAATTTAATGTTACTGTTTATCTTGTGCAAAGTGAGTTTTAAATATAAATACAATAGAATTTAACTTGTATGTAGAATTACCTGAAAGTACACAATTTGTATTTCATGACTTGTACATGCATGCATCTTTTGTTCTTCCCAGAACAGAGGAAATAATGCACACAACTAATTCAACTGTTTTTATTTGTCTTCTCAATGTGTGCATATTGCAGCAATACTCTCTACCTTTAGCTTACTGATGAGTAAGGAAGGTACAAAAAGAGAAGGAATTACGGTTGTTCTATCATTTCCTTTCTTTCCATGACACAATTTTAGTGTAAGTGATTGGCTAATACAGGCAAATATAGCACAAAAGAAAAAGATATAATAAGGTTCTTTAGTCTTTTGTGCTTCTTAGAACACCATTGTCTTCTTTTTTGTGTTCAAAGCATGTTTTAGTTCAAATGGCAAATGTGGCTTCTCAGTGCCATGTCAGTTGTAGACATAGCATGCTTACCTTGTATGCACTTTGAATATTGCTAAACAATCAAGCAACATAGGTTTACCAGAATTCTTTGCTCATGGGTCATCACAAATGCTATGTGCGAGTGAGACAGGAAGAAACAGAAGACACACATGTTGCACATATCTGTTCTAGCACTCATGCTCAGGTATCCCATTGGACTTGACTGAAAAAACACAAATTCCAAGAATCCATTATTATTCATTTCAAGATAGTGATAACTGAGTATTAAATCAATTGCAAGGGCCCATCTGAGAGGCCAGTCCTGACTGGACCTGAGATAGCCACAACAGACAAGACCTGGAGGTCCTGGACTTTGAGCTAGATTCATTGACTGAGTGGGACATTGGATGATCTCACTAGGGTTGAGGATAAGTAAATTCTTTGTGAGGGAAAAGAGTGAAATGGGTTTTAGGTGAATAAAAAGATTAGACCATTGACTTGCCAAAACCTATTTCTTTTTTCCTTCAGGGCACATGGTTAGACTGTATTTCCCAGCCTCCCTTATAGTTAGGTATGCCATGTGACTGAGATCTATCCAGCGGAATTGGGTTAAAAGTGATGCACAGCAGTTCCAAGCCGGACCCACAGAAACTTTCCCCATGTTTCTCTGCTTTCTTCTTTCCTTTATCTGCCAGGTAAATGCAGAGAGATCAGGAGAGCATTTAAATCTCCTAGAGGGACGAGTGAACAACAGTTTGGAAAGATCCTGAATCTCAACAAATGCTTCGAGCAATATGTTAAGCCACTGAGATTTTTGGGCTTGTTTGTGTCAAATGCTAGCCTTTGTTGAATAGAAGAAATGTCCATCCTCATAATACACAATTTTCAACTGAGGAACTTATCACCATGAGGGCCTAAGTGGCAACAAGACAAATCAGGCCAAGGATGTTAGCTAACCTTAGAGACTAGACAGATATATGGGGTAAAGAAGGAGATTTCATGGTGGAATCTTTGGGTGCAGGAGAGCCACTGGTTGATTCCAAACCATGGGAATGAGGCTACCTCTGGCTGTGTATGGTAAATAGCTGTGGTTTTCAGTTTGGTGGGCTACAGTGGCTACGGGCGGAAGATAGGGTAAAGAATTTTTTTAAATCGATGTTATATCCTCCAACAGGCCTTTAGTCGCACCTCAGTAGCATCCCTCCACCCCCACTGTTTTGTTCCTTATCATGACACCTTCTTTGGTTGCTGTGTGACACATCAACACATAATGTACATTGTAATTGTACAGTTTATTTGTTGAATTAGCTCTTCGTTGTCTGTTTCGCCCGGTTTAATGTGTTTCATAAGGTTGACTTTGTCAATTTTATTAACTCCCTCGCACCCCATGTCTAGTACAGTGCTTATCACTGAATCACTGAATCACTGAACAATGGAAAAATACAGCTGGCCCTCCATATCTGCGGGTTTTGTATCTGTGGATTCGACCAACTGTGGATTGAAAATATTCCAAAAAAAAAAAATGATTGCATCTGTACTGAATATATACAGACTTTTTTCTTGTCATTATTCCCCAAACAATACCATATAATGACTATTTACATAACATTTACATTGTATTAGGTTTTATAAGTAATCTAGAGATGATTTAAGTATATGTGAGAATGTGTGTAGATTATATGACAATACTATACCATTTTATATAAGGGACTTGAGCATCCGTGGATTTTGGTATCTGCTAGGGGTCCTGGAACCAATCCCCCATGAATTCTGAGGGACAATTGCGTGTGAATATATACATATACTACACTCATTCATTGGGACATTTAATACTTTAGAGTCTTCAGTTGGTTCCTGCCTTGTCCTCTGGTACAGCAGTGAATGGATATCTTGCTTCTGTGCTCAGTTTTTCTCGACTGGGTCCCTGTTTCATGCAATTGGACCACTGCAGCACTGTCCACCCCACGGCCTAGACCTCTTTCATTTGCCCAGCACCTGCCTCACCTCTGCTTAACTAGATCCACTGGGCTTTCTTCCCCTGACTTGGATGTTTTGTCTTTGGTTCTCATTCCCATCTTCTCATTTCTGACCTATCTTCAGACTCTGTGTGTTTGTTACCACTATCACTGACACTGCCTTCAATACCCAGGTCCAAGATCATATATCCAATTGCTGCCATTCTGAATTTTTTTCTCTCTCCTTCATCCTTTTTACTTTTTTTATTTCAGAATATTATGGGGGTACAAATGTTTAGGTTACATATATTGTCTTTGCCCCACCCAAGTCAGAGCTTCAAGCATGTCCATGCCCCAAATAGTGCTCACCACACGCATTAGGTGTGAATATACCCATCCCCTCCTGCCCTCTCCCACCTGCCCAACACCTGATGAGTGTTACTACTATACATGCACATAAGTGAGATAGGAACACTCATAACTGCTGGTGGGACTGCAAACCAGTACAGCCTTTATGGAAAGTCATACGGAGGTACCTCAAAGAGCCATTCTGAATTTAAGTGTGCCCTGTCAGCAGCTGCCTCTGAGCTCTGTGTCTCCAAATTTTCTTTGTGTTTAACACAGAACAGCTTCCTTGGGCTCAGCTAAACAACCCTCCTGAACTGAATGTGGTTCATATCAAACATGTACACTTTTTCTAATAAAATGGAATAGTTTAAATAAAAGGGATAAGAATTTAATTAAAAATATTTTGGTAGTGCTGAATAAAAGGTAATGCTAATACTTAGACATTAATTTCAAGGGAGGGCTTGAGAGGTCAAGGATTGTCTCTGTACTACCTTATTTCGCATATGATTCCCAATATAGTACTACGCACATAGCAAGCACTCAATAAATCTTTCTTTACATATTGCTTTGTTATTGTGTCTAAAAATTCATAATTTTACAAATATTGATGTAGTAAAACATGCCACAAAGTCTGTTCCTAGCTCCAGTCCTTTTTAGCAGCCTTGGCTCACTATCCAAATGATTATGTTCTGAGGTCTCGCAGAGCCACATTTCATCACTGCAGTGACAGCACTGAAGTGGTTGAGCAAATGTAGTGCCTGCTCATAAAATCATTTCAAGTAAAGGGCTTCAAGATCCTTCCAGATGTTATACAAATCTATATCCTTATTTACAACAGGAAATAAAACATCAAGTTCTCATATATTTTTTCCTTTATTGAACTGACACTAGCCAAGCCATGTGACAGGGCGTTGAGGTAGAATAAACTTGGTCACCTCATAATTTGTTTTCTCAAGTATTCTATTTTTTTCTCTGAATTGTGGATAATTAGAATTGACAGTCACATGGACTTTTAGGGAATTAAATGCAATAGGCTAATGCTTTAGTGCTTGGAAATGAATGGGCCACACATATTGGGTGCAGATCACTCAGAAGTTATTATGTATCTGTTTTGAGATAGACAGTGTGCTGCTGCTAATATTCTGTAACTTTTTATTGTATTTTCCAAAAAAAAAAAAAACTAAGCCAAACTTGTTGCCATGGAAATGATTATGATGTCACAGAGGATGATGACTTCTTGTAATCTATAAGCAGCAAGAGCAGATGTGCTTGCAAGAAACAAAGATCTTGTTTTCATACAAATGTTCTCAAAATAAAACACAAAGGAAGAAAAATACCCAGAGCACATAATGCAAGGAACAAAAATTGCTTCTAAATAGAATGTTTTACAAAGTTTTCCATAAAGCCTCAGCTGCTCCTCAAAGTACAACCAGCTTGAACATGGATAGCAGACGTGAAATTACAGTATTCACAAAATTAGTATTCAGCTTGCAGAATCTCTCCTTTCAAAGGCTTCAAGCATACTTTATGCATGCACAATTATAGAAGCAGGTAATGAGAGATTCTGATTTTCCCCCTATTGTTGTTATTGTACTTCACTAGATAAGTCTTCATAAAAATTGCTTTGTTAAAAGTAGACCTAAGCAATAATTTATTAATTCTATTGAAAAGATCTTTTGGCTGTTATTATAAAATACATTGGATGACTTCTCTAAAACACACATTATTCTGTCCATGGAAATGGATTGCAACATACCAACTTTTAGTAAAGAATCAAAAAGTTCAGTAGCAATTAATAATCTGCAAGCTACAATAATTTTTTATAATTTTATTATTTCACATCACAATTAATTTCACTTAATTATCAGATTTTTAAAAAGGATATTCAACATTTATGACTATGATCTGCTGAAATACATAGATACGATAAACAATATATCAAATGAATGGGTTGTGTCAGAATATATTACAATGTTTTCATTACCTCACTTTGAATTTAATCCTATATACCTTCAGGGTCATTGATGCCCTCCTAAATTAATTCTTCAGATTCTCAAATATCTCTCACAGTAGCTTCAAATATTTCTTAGAATTAATCAGAGTTAAAATAAAAATGAATTAATTATAATAAGTTCTCACTTTCCTGCAATAAAAAATCCTACATCCAACTTGCAACATGGAGTTATCAATAAAAATTTTAAGTTCTTATAAAACTAAATGAGAGATACAAACTAAGTGGAAAGGAGATAAATTAACTATTTTGACAACTCCTAAGATATTCTGCACCTAAAGAAATCTACCATAAAATACCTTTTACATGAAAACATAAAACATTAAGACATTAAATATACGTTGGACTAGAATTCTGCATTACTAATAAGCAAGCACATAAACATTTAATTTTACTTTCAATTTAATGCCCAAATTAATTTTCATTGAGAAATAAAAAATAATACAAGAATTACATAAAATAAAAACAAGTAAAAATAAGCAAAGGAAAGAAAAGTAAAAGTTCACTATGTTCTCTAGCCTGAGTTGAAAGAAATTGAGAATAAGTTAACAGGTGTTTCTGAACGCTAGACTTTAATCCTAGTTTTAGTTCTGTGATCATATTGAAGTCATATACTATTTTAAGACATAAGCTCACTTTTTTAAAGCACACAATATAAAAACAGTACTCTAAATGAACACCAATGTTTAAGCTGTATATTGAGAACTGAAAAGACAGTGATAATATAACTTCTGAAAAAGAGAGTTAAAAACACATGACAGGCTTTTTATAAACACTGAAAAGATTTGAAAGAAACCAAAGAGATGTGTGTTTAAGGACAAGAAGACAATAATAGCTTGGTTGATTTAGTCAATGTGAAAAGGCCTAAATAAAAAAAATAACATAGGTATTTGAATACAGAAAAAGAGAAAGAAAATTGCATTAATGGTGCCTTATAATGAATGAATGAGTAGACACCATTGGAATATTTCATAATACTTTATTGGCAAAGGATTTTATCTCTATGATAATTTTTATTACAAGATAGTACCAAATCTGTGTAAAGCACTGTTTTAAAAAATAAGAACATTATAGACAAGAGTATTAAATTATAGACTTGAAATCCAAGATTCTTAACTTATGATAGAGCAGCAAACAGAAAACAGAAAATGGAAACAAGTTCTATAACCATAATCCAGTATTCCCAGGAATTGTACATATATTCTTGTAGGAGATACCAAATCCATGAGGTCCCATTCACACAAGCCTTCCTGTCCTCAACCGAGGAGATACACAGGTGCACCTTGTGATTGCATAATTAAAGGCTGGATAATCAATGGTACTGGTTCTTGGAAAATGCAATTTAATGTCAGAATGAACTCTTTGCCTTTAAAAGAATATTTTGATTCAGACTAAAGTCTGGCCACAAATTATTTCCACATTTATAAAAATTGAACATTATGTAAAATATTTTTCTTAGCAAATATTGTTGAAAAAAATTAAAGAAGATCTAAATAAATGTGAAGACATCTCATATTCATGGATTGGGAGACTTAACATTGTTAAGATGGCAATACTACCCAAAGCGATCCATAGATTCAATGAAGTTCTTATCAAAATTCCAACTGCCTCTTTTATAAAACTGTACAAGTTGATCTTAAAATTTATTTGGAATTGCAAAGAACCTCATATAGTCAAAAAAAATAAAGTTGGAGAACTCACACTTCCTGGTTTCCAAACTTATGACAAAGACATGGTAATCAAAACAGTGTTGTATTGGCATTAGAATAG
>NW_012148786.1:710434-740763 GCF_000956105.1 Propithecus coquereli | reverse complement strand
ACCAAATCTGTGTAAAGCACTATATTAAAAAATAAGAACATTATAAAAAAAGATGATCCAATTTTTCTCTAAAATTGCTCTAATATAGTAGGGTAGATAAGATACACATGCATGAAAATATGTATTTTATTGTGAGATAAATGATAACATTGTTGATGTAGATAGTAGGTGCTAAATAAGTTAACTTAAATAGAATTACAAAGCATTCATTTATAATGTATGGTATCAGCATAGTTCAAGGGCAGAAATAAAAATGTGATGTAGTGATTTAACAGAATTAAAACTTCATATAAATAAAATGTGATAGACTATGTTGTCTTTTCGTATACAAAGGTTTTTGTTTATAATTAGTTTTTTTGGTATCTTTGATTTGATTTCATTCAAAAAATGCTTAAATTAAAATTTTTCATTTAAAGACTTTCACCAAAGGCAAACAAACAAAAACTGGACAATTTATAATCTTTGGGTGAGACAACTTGTCAAATTGTCATGCTCATGTACTCCCTGCATGAGCATAGGTTAGTTTAGCTGATTGTTGCTTTGTGAGGATTTTCTAGGCAG
Source organism: Propithecus coquereli (assembly GCF_000956105.1). Taxonomy (NCBI): domain Eukaryota; kingdom Metazoa; phylum Chordata; class Mammalia; order Primates; family Indriidae; genus Propithecus; species Propithecus coquereli. The sequence continues at coordinate 740,202 of NW_012148786.1, read as the reverse complement.
TGATAGAAATGCTCTAATTTATGGTTGGCTGAGGTCTGGATAGAAAAATCTGAATCTGACATACTTTATTAGGAGGATTACCTTTTGAAGAGAAAGCATGAGAAGTGGGTACTCTGTTCCATGTGGGAGAAAATATGTTTTTTATTTGTCTTATTTTTCTTTTTGTAAAAGCGACATCAGACATTTGGGAAAAGATTCAAAAATATTAGAAAGAAAATCAATAAAAATTGAAGTATAAAACAATGGTCAGCTTGTATGGCACTGCAATAATTATAATATCTTTAATCACATCAAGAATATCCTTTGTAAAACTATTTGTAATACTTGCTTTCTTAATTTATTAAACAAACATGGAATAACACCAGAGATCAGATGTTGTTCTCAGCCTTGATTTGATCAGTTACAAATATTAACTCATTTAATCTTTATTTTTAAAAAGTGAGATAAATTTTATTATTTCCATTCACTTTTAACAGATGAGGAAATTGAGAGATTAAGAAACTCGTTCAACTGTTCAGTTACACAATAAATAGCAGAGCTAGGGTTTGATGGTAGGCCTTCTGGCTTGAAAGCTCTTGATCATTGTACCACCGACGACACTTTTGTCAGTATTTCCTGGATCAAATTCCTCTTGAAACACTGAGCTGGGAATTTTTTTTTTTTTTTTTTTTTTTAATTTGGGCTGAGGAGTTCACAGGCTTCCTAGACAATTAGAGTTAGATAGCCTATAGTGTGTTTCCTCTTTTGCCCAGTCACTATGATTTCAGAAGTAATGCTTGTGTTCGATTGTGGCTTTTTCATAACCAGGGTTTCTTGATATTTTTTCTTTCCCCTTTGCATCTTTGTTTTATTAGGTATGTTTTTTTCACCTTATTCTCTGAATTTATCCTGAGTTCAAATTCTTTCTTTTAGGAAGCTTTAGTGGATAAATCAATCAACCAACTTCAAAAAGTAGCCACAAATCAGTGCTGAACAGAACTCCTTACTGTTTCCAATTTATAAATCAAATAACTAGAGGCTACTATCAATCGTTTAAGATGAAGTATGGCAAAAATAAACTGAAAGTTTACTTGAAACCAGCGATTTTAACTTCTTTTAATATTTAATAATAGCAACATATGCACATTTGATTAAATTTGATCTTTTCAAAATATTCGTTCTCTCCTTCAGTAGCATTAAAAGAGCTGGTCACTAAGCCCACTTCATATAGCGAAGATTAGGATAATGATAACCTCTTGATTTTACCATCATAGTTAAAATGATGCCAGGTCCTTTTGTCTTTCATCAAAGGGAGAGTTAAGGGGTAGAGAATGAAATACTATGATTCCAGATGACTTGCCTATCTAGCCTGAGTTCTAACACTAACTAACTGATTAACTTTGAGAAACCATTTACATTCTATGGATTGAATATTATATGATTAAACCACATTTTCAAAACACAATTCCATTGCTTCTTCCAGCTTGACACTTTGATTACTCTCTGGTATTATCCCTTAATTTCACAGAGAAAGAAACAAAGACAAGAGCAATGAAGTGACCAAATCAGAGTACAACAGTTAATGGCAGAGGCGGAATTGGAACATAGGTCTCTTGCCTTCTATTATAGAATTGTGTTAAGAAAGCGAACATTGCAGTTGCATCCCATCCTCCTCTCTCTCACCCCAGAGGTTACTCCTATTCTAAAAGTGGTGTCTTTCTTTCCATTTTATTATAATTGTATGGCATATACATATGTAAGTGAACAATATATAATATTGTTTTCTACGTTTTTAAGAATTAACAGTTAATGTAAGTAACCTTTTATAATTGTTTTATTTTACTCAACAAGACATTTTAGAGATTTATGTAGTGGTATATATCAATGTATGTACTGGGTGTGTGTGTATATATATGTATTGACATATGGTATAGTGTATATAGTTGATGTATAGCATTTCAATAACATGATACATTTTAATTTGTTTATGCATTCTCTTGACCAGTGGCTTTCAATCTTTTTCTTCGACCATGCAATTCACAGGGGACAAAAATATATTTTACATGATGACCCAGTAGATATATGTATATCTCTAAAACAAAAGTTTACCTTTTCATTATCCTTGTTATGTGTGAGGCACTCTATTCCACTCTATTTCATTTTTTTTAGATGCTTGTTATGACTGACTAAATACACAGCCTAATAGTGGGTTATAACCAGACATTTAAAAAATACTGTTCTAGGGGGATATTTTTCAAACTGCTACAACACTTCTAATACTTTGATATTCCTGTGGAAAGGAGTGGGAAGCTAGTATAGTGGGTGAGTCCAGCTTAGAATTTTTTCAGGCAATGAAAGATGTAACTAAATGGGAATATATTAAACATGTAAATTGCTTAGATACAGAAAATAAGTTTTTTAACCATGGTTTTAGGCAGTGAGGCTGATTATGAAGAAATTCTGAAAAATCATGTATAGATTTTTCAATAAATGATTCATATTTTGAATTGATGCAGCAAGCTTATTACTTTAAGGATTCCTCTGGATAGTCTATTTGTAAATTGGAATGAATGTTTTTTAGAAAGTAAATAAAAATCACTCATTTTAACTAATATACTTATTTGTCATAGTGATCGAAGAATATCCATAACTCAGGGAAATGGCTTTACCTACATTTCCATAAATTACACTGATAAGCTTTATGTCTCAGTTGCACTGCAGTACATATATTATTTGCAGACTTAAATGCAAATGACCTCATTGACTGAAAGGTCTCCTATGATGATGTTGTCATGGGGATTTGTATGTTTAGTGAGAGAGGATCATTTCTTTTTTTATAAAGGAATCTTCAATTCCAACACGGTTACATGTTATATTGGTCTTTGAAGGTGTATTTTAGTCCATGGCTGTGACTAGAGGCATAGAATATTTTGCTTTTAGCAAGGGTGGTAATTTTTGCTTCCTTTTTGGCATTGTCATCTGACTTAAGTACTCTAATCCTTTCGTCATCAGCTCTCAGCGTACAATGCTTGGCAAAATCTAGTGACTTCGATGAATAAACCAGTCTTTATATGTTCCAGAGGCCTTCGGCTGCCTTGTTTTCTTACCCTGATTTTAAAGCAAGTAATGGAGTTGAGTTGGCAGAAATAGAGCTGAATCTGCCAAAGCTCAGAATAAAGAACACTCAAAACATAAGTGCAAGAGAAAGTAAGTGGTAGGAGGTTATTGGCTCAATTAGGAGCCATAGTATGGCAAGGATCTCCAAGAACTTGGACTCTGGTAAACATTTAATTCACCTTGTAGCACATTAACTGCTGCAATCACTGGTTACAATGTGAAAATATAAATAATAATAGGCATATTTAACCTCTGAAGACTTGGTTGTACATCTGACTCCAGATCGAAAAAATGAAAGTTGATATGAAGATTGGTATGGAAGGATGGGAGTTCCAGCTGAGGTCAACTCTTTTGCTCTCTCAATTCCAAGACTGCTTGGTAACTCCTCTCCCAGGATTCAATATCCTACTTGCTCACTAACCTTCAAATCCCTTTTTTTTTTACTATGGCCTGTGGAACTCTGCTTTCGAGCAAAACAAACAAACACAAACAAGCAAACAAGCAAATCCAATCTAATCCTCCCACTTCTTTTAAAAAACATTTATTTCCTAAATGAAAGAGCTCTTCCTCAAGGCCACTACTTCACTCTAAGCTAGAGTGAATAGGTTATTTGACATAGAAGCCAGGACACTTAAAAAGTAAAAGGGGGCATTATCTATTAATAATCACGTCAGGGCCACAGGTGTAAATCGGAACTGTTCTTGGCAAACCAGCTCTTATGGGCACCCTATCTACAGTCCTCTGAAGTGGAGGCTATTCATTTTCCTATGATTCACTTTGCACAAGGTTAGTATATGGGATCAGCATCCCCTATTTCAAGACATTTTCAGACCATTTACACTTCCATGTAAAACTTCAGTTTCTCTGGTGCTCATTCTTTCCTGCTACCTCCTCACGACTCTTCCTCTTTGTTGTTATTTATCAGCCTCCCAGGGCCTCATTCTTCACACACTTCAGTACCTCGTTCAGTGTCTCCCTCTATTCCCTAAGAACTATATGTCCTGATTATTTTATCACTTCTCTGATAATCCAACTCCTAGTGGCCATGACTTCTCAACCTCCATTCTGGATCCTGGCACCTCTCCATCAGAATTTTCTTTTTACAATCTTCTATACTTTCATATCTCTCACTCAGTGTTCCCTATTTCACAAGATCTTTAACCTCACTGAGACCCAAGGTCTCTATATCCTTCTACTTCTTCCTATCTGCCAGTACCCTGTTATTGTTCTTTATATAGCTTACCGGTCCACTATATAGTGGTCCATTATGCCCATTTATTTCTTTTAATTGAGGATTCAATGTCCTTTGTTGATTCAATGTCTTCCAGCTCCACAACAGGCAAATTTTTTGCACTGGATCAATCCTGTGATTTACTCTTCAAAATCATATCCAGGCTATGAGCTCAGCTGTAGTTACAGCATCGAGCATATTGATGACTTACGTTAGTCATCAGCCTCAACTGGTTCCTCTACTCTGCTCACCAACTTTCCTGTATCTTTTTAGTTAGCCTCTTTCACATTCTTCATAGCAACTATTTCAAGTTTATTTGCTCCTCTTAAACTTTCAATCCAGTGGCTTTTCCCTTCTCTCTTGGTAAGTAACATTGATACTTTCTTCAAACCCTTTCTCAACTTCCCACCATGACAAACTGTAATAACAAACTTACTTGCGTCTGTACCCATCCTTTCTTATCTTCAGCATAAGAAGTAGGTTCATTTTTATCTGAAGTGAATCACGTCAATTACACAATAAATCCTTTTCTTTCCTCTCCCCTCAGGGACCTCACTTTACCAATGTTCTTCTATCTTCAATCTCTTAATTGCAGTTGATGCTTTCTCATCAGCATTGAGACATGCTGAAGTCTTACTTAAAAGACAAAAATAAAAACAAACGCAAAACTTCCTTTAATCCCACATCTTCCTTGAGCTACTAGCTTCTACTTTTCCCTTTATAGCTAAACTTTATGAAATTATTGGCTATATTCATAGCCTCCATTCCCTCACTTCTCCTTCTTTCCTCAACAACTCTAACCTGTCTTCTGCTGTCATCATTACAGGCAGCATCAGGTGCTGTTAATCTCTCCTCCTTTCTCAGATCTCTGAGGGGCTCCATTTAGGTAGTCTATCTCAAAAATGCTGCTGTCTCTCATGAGTCTCCTTAAGTAAGCTGGCTTGATTGAGGCTACATGATCCATTGAAGTTCTAAAGCAGGCAAAAGATGAGTCCATAATATTCTCAAGGGTCAGTAGAGAAGTCTGGTCAGATGACAGGGGCATTGTTGAATGGCATGACCTTAGTGAGTGCCACTGTCCAGGGTCTGGCCGTTAGCTTTAAAACTGAAGTTCACAGGTGCACTACTGTATTGTTGTGAAAAAGGAAAACAATAAATTTCTAAACTCATAAGTAATAGGTGTAAAAAAACTCAGAAACATCATTTATTTGTAAATAAAAACACAATTGTCAAGTATATTCTCTCTGCATGGGAATATCTCATGGAAAGCAAAAATATCAAAAAGTTGCTAAGGTTGGATTTAGAATTGATCAAGGGCTTTTGTGTATATTCAACTGTCTAATGGCACCAGGCCAGCAGCCTGAAACATTCACCTTCACATCAGGAATGACCTCTGAAGGCAATATTTCCAAAGACTTAGGAGGTGGGGTACCCCTCTGGCATTCATATTAGATTGTGAAGTAAGATGATGCCTATTTAGATATTCAACCAGTCTGATGTCAAGCATCCATTCTCTAACATAAATAATGAAAAATGTCAAACTACTTTTTAAGAATATATTATGAACATACCAGATACTATGTTCATTTTATTTGTTAACTAATTCCTGATGTTTTAGGAAGCTCTTCTAGGTTAGGGTAGGTTATTCAAAATGCCCCAAAGCAAATTTTCCTCAGAGCGATTGATCGGATTTCAAATAAATAATGCATTTGTCATCAAATAAAAGCGTTATTTCTTTTTGTTTTTAGAAAAAAGAAATCTTCCTATGAGAAAGCAAATATGCAACTTCCACACCTATGCAAACTGGGATAGAAAAGCCTAATTAAAATAATATAACTATCTTTCTCTACTTCATTAGTCACTGCATTTGTAAATTAAAAGTGAGAAAAATTCCTAATCTCATAGGCTTCACTTAATAGACACTAGCAAAATGTTCAGATTGGCTTTTAGTATAAATTGAGAGCTGTTCTCCACTAGAAAAAAATGTTTTCCGAAAAATCCAAAATATCATTTAAGAATGCCACAACCATTTAAAATCACAATGTTCACCACACAAAGTCATTCATTCATTCTTTGCACACGTAAATGAAGTAAGTCTATAAAAGAGGGAAGCATGATCCATATGCTTCTGGGAGTAATACATTAGAAATGATCCCCTTTGAAATAAAATGTGCAAATAGGCTTGGTGACCCAGACTTTAAAGTTACGTTCTTGTCTGTATCTGTTCGTCACCATTAGTTGTTACTCAATTCTTTACAGGGTTGCTATCTTTTAATTCACTCTCAGTGATTCTCCCATGTCATTCATTTATTCAGAAGAGCTCAAAGTAAGTATTAATGGATATCTGATATTAAGGTACTAAATGTCAAATAGATCATGTTTTATACTTAGATAGGCATTGGGTTTGGTAGAGAGTTCTATGTTGATACGACATTCGTTTAAACTTCTAAGAACACACTGGACATTCAGTTTTCTTTCAAGAGATTCAACATTGGATAGTTTGGTACCCAAAGGGCTGGATTCAACTATAACAACAGGTCTGTATGATTGATGAAGACATTTGGCTATTTAGGAGAGAGTATAGCATGAATAGTTATGAATATGGGCTTTCTAGAACTTAAAGGAAGTGTTTGACATTGTCTAGCTCTGATGTTATGGGACCCAGGACAAGTTCGTAACATCTCCAAGTTCCAATTTCTTCATGTGAAAAATGGGGATGATATTACCTCTGTTAACACGGAAGTGGGCATTAAATTGGATAATTCATGTAACATGCTTACTATAGTGCCTGGCACAAAATAGATGTATATAATAATAGTGATATATATGGCTTTCCTAGTCCCACTGATACTCCAACTTCACTGAAATCAGCTATTTCAGTCTAAAATGCTATAGATTCTGGATATGGATTTATTTCTCAATAATGGTATACTTCAAAAATGAAGCCTTCCAATATAGTAGTTTCTGGAATATAGCTTATAGGACTTTTAGTAATATTCTTAGTCTACCGAGTGGGAATTTCCCAGGAGTCTAGTACCTGACTGTGACATCAGGTTTTTAGGACCTTTTTGAAGTTTGGGCACAGCTGCTGGGGGAGAGATTCTGGTGGTGTTATTCTCGTCTTCATCTATCATGTCTTGAGACAGTTCAGACACTAACTTCTATATTAGGCTAACCTTTCTCTAAACCACAAGTCATGAGAATTGGGGGAGGTGACATTTGACTTTACTACCTGTAAATGACCTTTCTTTGATTCAATTATTTTTCCATAGCACACACGCTCTTTCAGACTTAGCAAACAGAAAATGGCTCCCCAGTTCTATACCCATATGATTCTCAATTCCATAGATTGCCACCATCTGGCTATGAAAAGGGGGAAGGTAAAAATCCCTGGATTCTTTCCTTTACTTTTTATTGGTAATACGTTCCTCTATTTTCTTCAGCATATACAGGATTATTTAAGCAAGTGATTCAACTTTGTTATACTGTCAAGAATTTTGGTTTATAAAGAGTTGAAGCTTCTCACAAACACTGGGCATGTACTTCCACAAGCTTTTCACAGGACTAAAAAGATATGATCATACTGCTACTGGCACTGCTTTAATCACCAAATGTTTCCCTTGAAATGTATCCTGGTATCACTCTGCTTTAGAGGATGGATCTCTCTTGCAGAATCTAACTTTTGATATCACAGATCTTTAGGCTACTCTGTCCTATCTTCACCTCCCAATTCCAGAGTCAAATGATCATTTTTGGTTTTCTTTCTTGTCTGCAGAAAAATAAATTTCTTTTTAATCTCTTGCTCTTAGCTGCTGAAAAATATTCTACATTATAGAACGTGTTTTTTATTGTGTATCTAAATTAATGCTCACTAGACAATGTCCTCTCCTTTGTTCTTTTCTATTGGTAAGCTACGTCTTCACAAAGTTGAATCATCTTTTTCATTTCTTACATTAACACTTTATTGAGGATTCCAGTAACTTCACTGCACTTTTTGTGCTCTAAAATTTTAGGGTTTCTTAGAAGAATGTTCTTCTCAATCCTTTTTAGAGTTGGGTTTTGAGCATCACCACTTGACCCAGCTCAAAGTTCCTTCATTTTTGCATTAATAGAACTCATTTCCTCAAATACTGAACACATCTGCATTTTATAAGCAACTATGATGGATTTTAGTGACATCTTTAAAAATGTGTACTTTCATTTTTATTCAGAAACCTCTCTAGTCCTCATCTCATTGGTCTGTTTAACTCCCACAATTTATAATTCTCATTTGAGATAGAGATATCTTATCATCTGCTCTACATCAAAACATGCTTTCTAGAAGAAATCTGATATTATTCTTCCAAAGTGTGAATTTAAGTCATAATGTTACCTTTTCTAGGGACATGGATATTTGTACAAGAGTCTTATCTCTAACTGCAAAGTGACACTCTAAAGAATTGCTAAAAGAAACTATTGTTGAAGGTGGATGGAATGAGAAGACCCTTACCATGCAGGATTTATATGCCAGCTGAACAGATGCCATACTATTAGTGTACTCAGGGAGGCAAAGTTGGTGGTATTAATATATCTTACTTATGAACTGGATTTGGTATCTTAGAATGTTTTCTTTGAAACTATGGTTCCATTTCTGGCTTCCTTGCTTCTCCATAGTGCCAATCTAGGTCAAGAGGAGTAAGTGAGATCATTGTTCCACATCCCGCTTAAAAAGAGAACACTACTTCAAAGACAAGAACACCACCACCTGACAAAAATAAAACAAGTTATCAGTTTTAAAACATTGTGCCTATGTGTTCTTGTTAATCTTAACTTTTTCAGGGATTTAAGTTATTTTAGGACACCTATTCTGGATCTTTATGCTCTATGTCTAGCATAATAAAGCCATCTAAATAAAAAAATAAATATATAGTTTCCCCAAATTTTTTATTCTTTGATAGTAGGAAAGAATTGCAATTTTCCAAATTTTCTAACCCTCTGCTAACAACAACAAAAAAAAACCCAAATTTAAAAATATGGAGTTAATTTCTTAAGAAAACAAAAATGAGATTTTTATCCCAGTTTCTTTAAAGTATACTTAAGGCTTTTAAATCTAAAATAGATAAAACAAACCATCCAAAGAAAACAAAACCAGTACTCCGTAATGTACCTTTTAGTTACACTGCTTTGTAAAATTTTTCTTTTGATAATTGCACTTAGTGTTTATAAAATTAAACTTGTTGAATTCTTTGATAGTCACCCTGGTTCATGAATTGTCAGGTAGCAACATGAAATAATTTGGTTATGAAACAGAGAGGTCACATAAGTGTGTTTTATTCAAAAATTGCATTTTATATATCGTTTTAACTACTTTTACTATTTATATTTCTAAACTTTATTTTATAATATCTCTCAAGAAGTTCTCATCCTTCATTTGGGTCACAGACCAGAGCTGACTGGTTACAGATATTTGTAATATGACTTATAAGCCAGGATTTGATGAAATTATTTATGGAATCAGAAGGTATCTTTGAAATCCAATCCTTTTTGTCCCTTGAAAATAGAGCTTTATACAGGAAAGGTAGGTGAGTATATAATTTCCTCTGTATTCATTCAGTAAATGTTTATTGAGGACCAACTTGTACCAAACATTGCACTGTGCTAGTTCTGAGAAAACAATGATTAACAGGACAGACATAATCCCTGCCCTTAAAAAGATCATATTCTAGTGGGAAAGACAGATTTTATTTTAAAACTCAACACATTAATAAAATATTTGCAGGTGCTAACACAGGAGTTGGTGTTGGGAAGGAGCAGTTGTGAAAGGATGGGACAGAAAGGATGAGAAAGAACCAGCTATATGAAAAATGGTAAGGGTGGACTACGTTTTCTCCCCACCTCCCCACCTCCTCCCCAAAGCGGAAAATGTAACTCTCCAACTGGATACAGTGGCCAAAGAATATGAATTCCACTTCCCTGGTGGTATATTTTCATGCACAGTATAGTAATATATGTGCTTTTAAAAATGTGTACAGTGTAGTTATGGCAAAGGACAGAAATAAATGCATCCTCTAACAACTATCAAAATACTGTCCACAGAAATTTGAACAAAGTGAATTAATATAGTTTATACAAGGGTTCTTTCCCATCAGTGGATTTCATTGTGAGTCTTAGTGCCAGGACTACAGCTTCCACAGGCATGAAACAGAACATACAATCTTAGTATGAACACATAATCCTGACTACTCTGGTTGAGTTGGATACACCATGATCTGCGAATGAGAAAGGAACACGAGATGTTAAAAAGAAAGAAAACGTTTGCCAAGATGGTCTAATTCTCACAGGTGTTCATGAGATCTTTGCCATTCTAAAATCTGCGATTCAATGCCCCCTGACCAAATCTCCCATTCATGGGGAGACAGGGTGATAGAATGTAAACTGTCCGAAGGCTTAGCCACTAGAGGGAGAAAGTGTGCCTCTGGTGACTAGGGAGCCAATGAAAGTCAACTCATGTAAAGGATAGGCTTCAGGGCGCTAAATTAAGCTCTAATCAGCCAGGGGCAAGGACTATATCAACTATGGTAGCTTTGGGGAACTTGAAGATGTATCTTAGACCTCACAATGGATTCTCTTCTATCAAAGAATTGAATTGTTTGAACTATGAAGAGATTTCATTTTAATTTTGAATGTTTTAACTCATCTTTTCTAAGGTCCCCCATAACTTCACAGATATTTAAACACTTAGGCTTAGTTGCTAGGAAAGATTTATGACAATTTAGAGAATTTATGCTACCCTCTATATATTGGGCATTTAGATATTATGAACAGCACCCCAATTTCCTGAGGTAATTTAAGATTAAAATCTTTGCTGTCCATTGGAATGATTAGAATGATTTATGGGTTCTCTGTTCATTCTTTCCCAAATAAATAAGACTTGAGGAAAACTAATTTTATTTAGGTAATTGGCAGCTAAGTTAAAAAATATGTTTTTCCAATATATAACTCACGGAAATTGCAATTTCTTAAAATGATCAGAAAGTTGTTGCAAGCCTGAGCCTACATAATTTCTCTCCAATGAAAATCGGTTAATCTTGTTTGCTGTATGACACCATCAATTTCGACAATTAAAAAAAGAGCCTATTGTTACAATTGTTTGATAACACAATGCATGGAACAGACTTTTTAAAAAATAATTCATTTCAAAATCTAAATAATTATACAAGCTATATGGGTTTCATTATTTAGTGTGTAATAATGTGAATAAATTCCTTCCCCACATCAAAATCTAAAGACAAGACATTATCCAAAATTTTCCTGACATAGAGTGGTGCTTAAGATACAGCTGATGATTTAATTTTCAATATATCATTTCTCTTTCCTCAGCAGAAAAAAAATCTCAGCAACTATTTCTGGGATTCTTGAAAAGAGTAGGAGGAGTACGGTGCCTGCTCCTACTCTCTCAGCATTGATTTTCTTCACAATCTGTGATATGGTTTCTCAGAAATGCTGTTTGGCAGTCCTGATAATTTCATGTGTTTTCAAACTTAAGCCACCCAGACTACACAGTTCACTATTTTCAGCTCCTTTCATTTTCCTTTTCCCTTTAATTATAGAAGTCTCTATTCCCTCTTTTTGCAAATGTGGTCAAGGAAGATACTAAATGCTACTATTTGTAGAAAGAATATACATTTGTTTTTCTCATGACGATTCATGTATGTTCTAACCCCAATCAAGAAGCCGTGATCGATGGTATTGATAGGCAGCACTTCAAGGGTAACAATTTTTTGGATCCTCATCCATTCCTTTGACTTTGAAGGATGCGGCACATGGGGGAGAAAAAGCAAGTAAACACTAATTTTAAACTTGCCCTGTAAAGCACTTTCAAAATAGTAATAGTGGAGCTTCATCTCAGACCTGAATTTCTTTCTCAGTCTATTCCCCAGGACCCCTCTAGCCTGCTTGGCGTCCTGGTCCGGAGTGCAGTTTTCGGAAATTGTACGGCATAGTTTATTGCGAAGCCTGAGTGGGTGGGTGGGTCCAGGAGCACACCCAGACTCAGGCCAGGACGCCTATCCCGGAGCTCCGCGCAGCGCGGCCGCATCGCCGTCCCGCTCCCTTCGCCGGCCTCATCACAAATCCCAGTTTGAAAGAAAACTTCACGCGGCCGAAATGAGCCTCCCCTCACCGTTCCAATCCTCCCTTCCCAGCCAGCAGAAAACGTGAGATTTGTTATGACACGGGGAAAGGAGGGGAGCAGGAGGGTCTCCATGGCATGCTCGGAAGCGGGTTACCTGGCCCCCTTTGGGGGCGGGGTCCGCCGTCCGGGGCCGACGGGCGGGGGGCGACGCGGCTGGGAGCGCGGGTGGGCGCGAGGGAGTGCGCGCGTCTCGGCGCCGCCGGGGCAGCACTTGTCCTGTAATCGATTGCCGAGCGCGCCGAGCGGCTGAGCGCGCAGACACGCGCACACGCGCCCTCCAGCCCGCGCGCGCGCACACACGCACACACACACACGCACACACACACAAGCGCTCAGGCCCCGCACACCCGCACGCACGCGGGCGCGCACGCACGTCCGTCCGCCTGCGCCCGGGGTCCCACAGCCCGCTGCTGCCACCAGCCCGCCCTCCGCCCGCGGGCGTCTGCGCGAGCCCGGCCGGCGGGGGAGATGTGCTCGGGCTCCGCCGGATCGGTTTCTCGGGGTTTGACCAGCTGTCCCGGGCTAACCCTGCTCCTCGCTGAAGATGGAGGAAGTAAAAACAGGATTACCCTTAGCTACAGATCCACTGCCTTAGTTTCCACCACCAACTGCAGTGCACAAACACACGTTAGGCACAGGAAAGAAAGAAAGAGAGAGGACACATTAACAGTAAACACAAACAAAAGGGTGATGGGATTATTTTACTGCATGCACTGCTGAGGTAAATCTCCGCTTGGCTTTTGCGTGGTGAAGAACAGCTCTTGTTTTATTTGTCTTCTGATTCATAGATTATATATAAATATGTGTATGATTTGCAAAGGGGGGAGTGTTTTCAAAGTTAAGTGTAATTATGTAGCATCTCGTTTTGCACTGTGATGTGATCAAATGACTTGTTGCTGTTAACCAGTGATGATAATATAGGTATTTTTCTCTGGGAGAGATGGATTGTGGTTATGATTAGGGTAATGATTTCTGTAAAGGACGCTCAGGGAATCGGGTTGAAGATGATGTCCTCTGCCTTAATTTATCGTCCCCTCTGTGTATTCTGTTTCTGGGATGTTAATCGATTAATCAGTTCTCATCTCTATAGCTGTCATGGATTTGGACTTGTTTTGCTTTGTTTTAACTTGAATTCCAAGAAGAAAGATTGGGTAGCGTGGAATAAATTCCAGCTGTCCAGATAGAAGGTAATATCCAGATCCTGTTGGAATTAAAAAAAAAAAAACAACTGGTATGACACACATAAAAAGGCAGCAGCTAAATCACTTTGACAGGTTCTAGTATGGGCGAAAGAGATGGAATTAAGATTTAATTTTTTTTTTTTTTTTCTTTTTTGCCAAGGGCCAAAAAACAGTCCTGTGAAGTTGGCCTAGGTTCCTTGCTGGGTTCTGCCTGACTGTCCCTCCCCTCTTACCCGCCCCCCTCCCCTTTTCTTTCAGTTTTCTTGTCTTAGCTTTTGGTCGATTCTTAAGGAACCGGTGGATCAAGTTTTTTCTCTTGTTAATCGCATTGCTGTAGCACTGACTGACCTCTCTCTCTCTCTCTCTCTCTCTCTCTTTTTTTTTTCCTCTTTCCTGAAAGTACGTGGTGCCATTCCTGAGTGACTTTTCCTACTAGACCATCCCAAAGGGACGAGGGGGAGGGGTGGAAGGAGGAGGAGGAGGAGGAGGAGGAGAAGGGGGGTGTTCCTTCTCTCTCATTTCTTGGTTTTGTTTATCAGCCGATCTGTTTGCTGGATTTGGGCTTGGAATGACCCACCTGTAAAGTGCTTTTCCTTCCTCCTCGCCTTGAACTCTGCGGGGGGCTTGGCTTGGAGGGGCAAGGGAGGGAAAGAGAGAAGGGGGAACACAAAAAACTTCTTTCTTTCTCCCTCCGTTTATCTTCAGCCCGACATTGTCACCTCCTCTTTGAGGGGTTAGAAGAAGCTGAGATCTCCCGACAGAGCTGGAAATGGTGATGAATCTTTTTTAATCAAAGGACAATTTCTTTTGTATGTACATTTCGTTTCTCTTTCTCCTTTTTCTTTCTTTCTTTCCTTCTCTGAGGGTTAATAACCATTTCATTGATGGGGCAGACTTCTTTCGCTTCTCCCTGACGTTTCTTTCTAATATGTGTGTGTTAAATGTGTACATTTTTAAAGAGATAAATTCATTTGTAAAATATCCGAAGAAACTGCTCCCCTTTTAAACTTTACGGAACCCTTTCTTTAAAGCCTTATGTAATCATAATTTGAAAGAATTTGATAACAGTACAGCAGGTTGAAATTTAAGTGCTATGTAGTGACTGAGTTGGGAATTTGATCTGATTATTCCATAAAGAAAAGAGAGAAAGAAAAGTTTTTTTGGGGGGGGGTAGGGAGGGTGGTGGTGAAGAAAGGGAGGGGAGGGAGAAGGGAAGTGGTTTTGGAGACAAGAAGTGAAGCTGCCTGTTTTCCAGTAAGTAATGGAGAAATTCCAGGAGCCAGGGCTAAATATACTTGGCGATCAATACAGAAATGGCTCATTGTGAATAATTTAGCTGCTGGTGCAGTGAGAGTTTTGAAACTAAAGGCAAAAAGGACCAAGGCCAGAGGAAAAAAAAAAAAAAGTAAAAATCTCCTCAGGACTTGTCAATTCTTAAACTTTTTCTTTCAAAAAGAATACAGTTAGATTATCGATCTTTTCATTATGTGAATCAAAGCTAGGGGGTGTCATCTCATACAATTTACTTTTGTTTCTGAGAATTAAGTTCTGTTTTGTGTCAGTGGTGCATGAAATTAGTTCCCCAAACTTTAAAAAAAAAAGTGATTCCCTCCTGCACAGCCAAAGTTTATGAAATTTTCAAAATCAGAATATATTAAGTAGGTTTGGCATTTGTATGCAACCACGGTCTGGCAGGAAATTAAGGTTACATTGAACAGGTGCTTACACAGAGCTTGGGGTAGGCTAAAATGTCAATACAAGTCAGGGAGTTGGCGAACTGTTGCAGAAATCTTCAAGACACAGGCACTAAGTTTTTTGTTTTGTTTTGTTTTCTTATGTTTGTTTGTCCTCCCCCTCCCTATTAGAACATGATGAACCAACTTGCAACAATTGTGAATAGAGCTATCTGTATACTAGGGAAGTCCTCAAACTGCAGTGTGATTGTGGGAAGTAGTGAATGGTAAAATACTTAAATCCCAGTTAAAGCTGGCACATTTGATTTGTACCCCCCCCCTTTTTTTCTTTAAGTAAATTTTGATTAAGAAAGCCATTGCTTTCCTGCTATAGTCCATCTCACAGCACACTTATCTTTCGTATCCTATCTCCAGAAGGAATCAGATCATTTGCAGAAAGAGTTCAGTGGCTTGCAAATGAGCACATACAGTACGCTGTAGTATGTTTCTTAGGCACAGGTTGCAGCAGCAACATGGACTAACTGCTTGGAGCTTCAAATAAGTTAAGAATTTAATGGCAGATACTGAAAGGAATCATTGTGTTAAGGGCATAATCTTTTGTTTTGCAGCACTGCACTTTGACTATGGAAACAGAGGCTATTGATGGCTATATAACATGTAAGTATTCATTTTCATTAATTTGTTATTGGTAATAAAGTTACCTTTGTATTACCTGTGTTTTAATTCCTGAATTATAAGATTTTTATTAAGAATTTTTATTGAGAATTCTGTACTCTATTTACAATTTCACCTTTAGATGGGTTTGAGAAAATAACAGCACAGAAGTGAAATAAGAAGGAAATATAGAAATATACTTATTACTTACTAAGTGAAGGATAATATTTAAATCAATACTAGGTTAGCAGATCAACACTTTCCTAGTTGATTTTTTTTTCATTTACTTTACTGTAAGTTTAGAATAGGTCAGGTTACATATATGTCTACTAATATAGTGTGTATTAAATATTTACTACTCTGTAACTTATTTTTTCGGACATAGTGTGAAAGAGAATCAGCTTCCTTAAGTTGACATTTTTTTTTTTTAGCCAACTCTCTTTTCAAACATGTCTCTTATAGCTAACTCCTAATAGTGAGCATTTTGGAAAATGCTCATTATAAATCCTGTATGCTTAATAATTAAATTAGATGTTAAAAGAAAACTTATTTTTTCAACTAAAAGATACTTTAAAAATTAATTACTTCATTTCCCCTTATTTTACACATATCAGGATAATAAAGTTTTGTTAATTTTTTTTGTTGTGGGCTAATGTGGCTTTTCATCATTTCATTAATTTACTGTACACTTCTAAATGATGTTTCTTTATAGTTTCCTTTAAGGGAAAAATTTATTATCCTACAATTTCAAGGCTATGCATGCATACCACTATGTGTACGAAGCAAAGTTAGATTTTATGTGACAATGAATAGAGACCAAAAGATTTTATTTTGTGAAAACAGGTGACAATGAGCTTTCACCTGAAAGGGAGCACTCCAGTATGGCAATTGACCTCACTTCAAGCACACCCAATGGACAGCATGCCTCACCAAGTCACATGACAAGCAGTAAGTCTTCATTTTATGATTTTTTTTTTTCTATTTCTCTAGCGACAGACTTGAATTTGTTAGGTCTGTGGGGTCCTCTCACATTGTGGTGTAGCTACTGCTATAGATTTTGCTAAAGAAAGAACAACACAGATTTATTCCTGTTCATTCTAGTGTCATAAAACATGAGCCTGCTTACTAGTCTGAACTATCCCAAGGTGGCATTTGGGAACTGGTGCTTACCTGTGTCAGGTAAGAAAGGTTAGAATTTGCTGGTTACTGTTTTGACTTGCCGGGTTTATGACTGGATTTTTTGTTGTTGTTGGATAAAAAATATGGAAATGTCACTTTAGAAGGACTCTTCATGGTAAAAAATTGAAATAATTTTATATTGCCTTGGCACAAAGTTAAACCATGAGTGGTAGAATTGCAGTATTACTTGTTTTTTTTTTTTTTCTTTTTTTTTAAACCTGAAAGTTTCTCCACCAAAGCATTATAGGCGAAGTGTAATTGATAATTTATGGAACTCATTTACATCCATTTCTCTAACAAAGTTAAAAGTACTTTGTTTTAGAATGTCCAGAGAACTGAGAAAATTTAGAAGAATGTTTTGAACTTGCAAGAATAGATAGTTTTATTACTATTTTTGATAAATGATCATTCATTGATATAGTATACATTGTTTTTATGTAATAAAAACGCAGGTTACATGCTGTCAGTGACAGAAGACAAAATAGTTTTATTTATTAAGAATGTGGCTGGTTTTCTCTTAATTGTAATGTTTTATCAGTTTAGTTATCAAGTCCAAGTGCTTTATTACTCCTACTCAAAAGTAATTTGAAATCTTGTTTCCCTTATGTATTATATTCAGGAAAGGATACCTGATTTATATGTAACTACAATTTAATTTACAAGTATTCTATTTGGGTGATATGTGAAGGAGAGACATTTTCTTTCCCTTTTCCCCCCAAAGATTTAGTAACTAAAGAAAACTGAATCATCTACTTAATTATGATCATATTTGTAAGTTAATTCTTATTATTCAGAGAGAACAACTTTTTTTTCACTTCTCTATTAACATCTGTCAAAAGTTAAGGTTATTATAAATCTACAAGCTTTGTAATTAGTAAAGACTACTGAATTATAAACAAAAATATATAGAATACCATTGAATATATTTTGCAGTTTATTAACTTTGTGATTTTAGCGGTTGTCTTGAAATTATGATTGAACTATTATGACTTATTTATTTAAATAATTTCTTTTTATTAATGGGGAAAACTTCCTAAGAAAATTTCATTCTAGAAGCATTTCTTGAAATTCCTTTATCATGTTTAAAGGAAAAATTATTAATACAGTTTAGTTGAATACTAGAGTATAGTGCTAATCTTTTACAATGGATCTTTTGCATTAATTTAATTTTTTATTGATTGATTTGATAAAAATTATACTATTACTACAATGTGGGCAATAGAATTTTTATATATTTCAATATTTAATGTTACTCATTCTTTGGCAGAATATGTTTTTTTTCCTCAGATAACTTTCACATAATTTCTCAAAGAAATTAAAGATAGATTATATACAGTTTCTGTTAGTTAAATATTTAGCTGTTGGCTTTAGAAACACTGAATACATGGGGTAGAGAGTAACTATTAATCGGAGACTTGACTGTCATCCTCTAGCCACCACCAGAATATTAGCAGGGAAATGCTTGTTTATTGGTTAATTGGCTCCTTTGTTTGTGAATTTGATTCTGATTTTGTAAGTACTTGCTTCAAAAAGGCAGTTCACTCATATTTTTAAATAGACCGTGCAGAGTATAGGCATGATCGGTTTGAACAAATAAGAACTGTGCTGTTGACATTTGAGCTTTTCTCACCCAACAATAGTAAACTTATGTTTGATAAAGAGATTTTTTTTTTCATTTACTAGCCTATAGCAATTCCATGTTAGTACAGTTTTTGACTAAGCTGCACATGTTTTCAGGTTCTTTTCCAAAGAGTTGCAGGTTAAATATTTTGGCTCTCACTTCAGAGCTGTCTGTTGCATCCTTTATGTAGCCTCTATTTACAGTATCTAGGTAACCCACTTAGGTGTTAGATGGAGAAGATACCCATTTTTCCTCTCTGTTAGATCTAGGAGAATATCAGCATTTTAGATTGCCAAAGCAAATAGTGGTAGAGAGGGACTCTTGTCTATTAGTTAGGACAAGAGACCTAGAATCGGTATAGGTCCCTCAGATGTTTTTCTGTAACTTGGAATAATTTTTATGTGTGTGTGGCTTGTTCAAATCACTGTGTCTGGGATCACTGGTTTTCCTAAATCCCTTTACATGCATTGTTGACTTTGTTAAATGAAAATAACTTATTTTTTGCGTTTTTTTATATTTTCAAATATACTTCCTGGAGGGCTGCTGCTTCCAAATACAGAATTGAAATTTTGATTGAAAGTGCTAAAGCTAAAAGTAAATGTGAAAACCTTCATGATAGAATAAGATAGTTTTCAGTAGCAGGAAGAAGAGGATGGGAATATATGTGTAAGGGGAAAAAAGTTATTTTTAGACAGTTTAGAAAAAAATAAAAGAAGTAAAACCTTTGATTTTTATAAAATAGCTGACATTCTGACCATAAACAGTATCAATAAGGTGTGATAGTCCACTTAGTTTGGCTTTAGGAAAATGGTCTGTACTACTGTAAGGTCCTAGTCATTTGTTTAGGTTGTTCGGTGACTATTCTAAGATGAAGGGTATCTGTACAACTTGATGCCAGCTATTGTATAAAAAATAATGACAGCAGCTATCATTATTTGACAGTGCGAGAATAGAGTACCGGTGGCTCGGGAGAGAACTAAAAATGTTATAATGCCTGATAGATTTTGGTTTTAAAATTCAACATGTGAGATAATCTTAAAAAGAAGTAAGAGGTATTAGTGATCCTAACTTTTTATAATGACTACTTCCTGTGTTTTAGAATGAATTTTCTTAGAGAACTTTAAACTTTTTCTTCTGGAATAAGGATCTCTTTGATAAGAAGATGGGCATTGTTGCCTGAGATCATTAGTGTACATATTGAGTCTGCTGACAATCTTCTGTGTCAGGGATGACAGTATATGCCTTGATGGCTACTGGAAATACACTAGGTTAAGTGATTTTAAAAATAGAATCTGGAAGTTAAGAATCTGAGACAGACAACTCAGAACAATATAAAAATAATTCATATTGTATTTTGGCCCATCAGATGAAACTTTATGATTCCTTCTGTTTCTGGCTTAGCTCATTTCCGATTCTCGCATAGTTGCTTCAGTATCAGTTTTAAACTGTTCTACACCTGCAGCTGACTATTTTGGAAATTTTCTGAGGTTCAAAAATTTGTAATTAATCTTATTTTTCTTATCGTCTACTTTTATAAAGCCAATAAGTACATTTACTTTGAAAATAGTTACTTAAATGGTATGGCAATACATCGTGACACAAAATTTGTTTCTATTACTTTAAAACCCGTAAGTGGATCAACTGTGTAGTCAATACTATTTATCAGTCAGTTTTGATAGCCAGGTAGCATGTATGGAATTGGAAGAAGTAGTAAGTCTAGTTTTACGAGGCTCTGACTAATAATCAGGTCAGGGAATCTAGTTTATTCTTTTCAAAGTGCTTCACATTCATTTTTTTCTTAGCTAGTTTCCATTTTTAGAACCTAGTGAAGCAGAAGTATATTATGATTTCTATTTTTCATACATGGAAATTGAGGCTTAAAGGAATCAGTTGACCTCTTGGGTTGCTTAGCAGAGAGACAAAGTTATTAGGATTGGGACATAAAATTGTGATATTACCTTGTGGGTTAGATAACTGGTGTCTCTACAATGTCATCGTCTCAGAGTGTCTGCCATGTCCAATATTGACCCATGTTTTACTGACAAGAACAGTATTACAGAAATAGAAGAGTGTTATCATGAGGGTGGAGTGATATCAGGTAATCTCGTCAAGTGGGTGTTCCAGTGCACTTTTTGAAATATATCCTATAATATGGGACTCACCAGCTTTCTGAGTTGTTTTCCATAGCTTAGTTTGGCAGTCACCCTTGGTTGGATTTCCATAGGACACACCCACTATAACACAAGATGGGCTTGATGTAAAATCTTGCTCTGTTTTGAATTGTAGTACTTAGGTTTGTGTATATATACAATGTACTTTACATTTAGTTCTTATTAGAAAAAAATTTTAAGTTCTGATTTAATTTCTTTATGGTTATCAGAAGAATATGTTATGACTATCAAAATTTTTTAAAAAAGGGGGAAAAGAAACTAAAAAAGGTAGGTATTTGCAGGCAATTAACTGCAACGGTGCTGTTATTTTTTGCACCTTGTTCCATCCCCAAATCTACCCCACCCACATATTTTTAGGCTGTTTAGTATTGAGAATTAAGGTATTTGAAAAATAAAACAATATGCCGGGTGGGGTGGCTCACGCCTATAATCCTAGCACTTTGGGAGGCCGAGGCAGGAGAATTACTTGAGGCCAGGAATTGGAGATCAGCCTGAGCAAGAGCTAGACCCTGTCTCTACTAAAAATAGAAAAATTAGCCAGGCGTGGTGGCAAGTGCCTGTAATCACAGCTACTCGGAGGCTGAGGCAGGAGAATTGCTTGAGCCCAGAAGTTTGAGGTTGCAGTGAGCTATAATCACAACACTGCACTCTAGCCCAGGTGACAGAGTGAGACCCTGTCTCAGACAAACAAACAAACAAAAAATAATAAAGTAAAACGATTTACAGTAGAAAGATTATCCTTATTGCCTCTATCTTTGTCCAAATCTTTCTTACTGGAAGTACATTTTTTAAATGTAACATCATTGATTATGTTCTATTGGGAGTCTTCCTGTAAGCCTTGATGAATTTAGATCTCTAGGTCCCATGTTCTTCTCTTCTAATTTTTGATAAATTGATATCTTTTGAATGTTTGAATGTTCATGTATTGTGATCTTATGATATTCTGATATGGCAATAGCAGAGTCATAGTCCTAAAATGAGGTGGAATATGTTGTTTTTATTTTTTCCTTTATATCTGTTTATATCAAATGTATTGATTGATCTAGCAGTATTTTCCTTTTGTGAATTAATTGAGACTTCATATATCTCTGCTTTGATATAGATAAGCAGTATTTAGGAACCATTCTCTTATTATAAATGTAGTCACAACTGGAGCGAGAGAAGGTAGAGGGGCATGATTTATTGAGTGTACCGAGGATACCCTGCGCTATGCTAGATGCTTTTCATATATTTCACTTAATTTCCACAACAATTCTGTAAGGTAGGTAACTAATCATTCCACTTTATAACACATAAAATTGAGGCTCAGAAGCAGTCAATGTAAGTGGTTAAAAATAAGGGCTTTGGACTTATACTGGCCTGAGTTAGAATTCCTACTTTGCCACCAACTTGCTGTGTGACCTTAGGCATGTCACTTCACATGGCTGAGTTCCAGTTGCCTTATCTGTGGAATAGGGATAAACAATGCCTATCTCAGTGGCCTCTTGTGAGGTTTAAATAAGGCAACTTTTGGTACATGCTAAGACTTAATAAATAATCACTGCTGTTATTACTCAGAGGAATCAAGTTACTTTTTCTTGGACTCATCACTTGTAAGAAAAGGTTTGTTTTTAAATCCAGTTCTGTTTGGAATCTGGGTCTTTTGCTGTTTCCTGTTTACTACATATGTTCATGGGACACAGATAGGGTTTTCTGATAATGTAGGATAAAAATTGAAGAAAAAAATCTTCTATTACTTAAAGCATCTATGAAAATTTGGGGTAAGAAAGAAATAAAGTTAGTCCACATGTCAGAATATTTTTTATTGGGTTTTAATGTTCCTGAGTAGTTTTGTGTTTTTTATTATATGTAAAGAAAATCACTGCTTATTATTGGTGCTCTAAAGATATCAGTTATTACGAATAGAAAAAGAAAAAGTCCTCTTAATAGAGTAAAATATCCCTGTAGAGAATCAATTCTTTCTTTGAGAGTCCCCATTTAAAATTTAACCTAATTTAAAGCTTCTAGTAGTACCATAAATTCTCATTTGATGATACCTAGTCAAATTGTAGACCTAATTGTTAATTGTGCATTTTGGGAGGGGTAATAGTCCAGGTGTTTTAAATTTGAAGCTTAAAATATAATTATTAGTTACAGATATTTGACATTTTCCTGTATAATTCTAGTTGATTAATTCAACAAATGTTTGTGGGCTACCTTCTATGTACTGGGTACTGTAAGGTGAATCCAAATGTGAATAAATAGTCCATCACCCTTGTCCTCCAGAAGCTCACACTCTAATGGAAAGACAAACATCTAAATAGGACATTATACTGTAGTAAGCTCAGTGTGTTGATTATTATGGGGGATGATAGGTGGTGTTAGTTTGGGAAGTTTCCTAAAGGGAGAGGCTGCTTGAGCTGAGACTTACTAAATGAATAAGAGTTAGGGGAGAAGTGGAAGGCGTTTTCAGTAAATGATGCACCTCCAATGAGAGGTGAGAAATAACATGCACTATTCTGGGAAATACAAGCAGATTGTTATTTCTAGAATGTAAAGTTGGAGTCTAGAAATTTAAGGCCAGAGATGACTTTGGAGAGTTAATCAGGGCAAGATAGTGGAATATCTTGTGTGAGAGGAAACTTGGCTTTCATTTTCAAGGGAGCGAAGGGTTTTGACAAAGCAAATGACTTCAGTCTTTTGATTGGCATGGCTCATATTGGCTGCAATGTGGGGGAAATATTGTGGATGGGGACCGCTGTATAGGCAGGGGAATCTTTAACAGGCTGTTGCAATGATTGAGTGAGAAGCCATGAGAGCTAGTAGTGGTGGGGATAAAAAAAAAAAGGAAGGGAAGAATTTGTGTAATATTTAGGAGCTTAACATGGACAGGACTTAAGTAGTCAAGTTAAAGAAAGAAGGGAGTTAAGGATGATGATCCCTTAATTACTGTATAGGTGGTGGTAGGTTCTATCAGTGAAGATGGGAAATACTGGAGCAGGTTTCCAGGTAAACATTTAGTTTAGTTTAATTCTGGATACAGAGTTTGAAGCACCTGTAGGGTAGCATTTGAAAGAGAATAACAATCAGGGAAGTGGATAGATTAGACAGAAGTGTGACTTTTCCTAATTAGTGAAAACTAATATGTAGTTTCTGGTTTGGTTACTTTGCTTTTGTATTACTTTAACAATAATTTAATACAATATTTCTTAAAAATTCATCCCTAAGTAATTCTCAGCATTTGATCAGTGGCCTTATTTCCCCAAATGCCCCATTAAATTATAATTCTATGTTGAAATGTATGAGCACGCTTTAATAAACTCTTTGCTTAATGGAATCCTTTTATGCTTTTCTCAGAAGTTGAATGTGATTGACTCACTGATTTAAAAAAAAATTATACTAGTCCTTCTCTTTAACATTTTGTGGTATATTTAATATTATAACTTTTACGGTTATATATTTTTAAAAAATCCTAAGCCTAATATATACCATGTACTTCAATGCCTCTACTCTAATGATTTGTCTTTATTTTGTAACCTGTTTTTTAAATAAATAAATATGTAATTTAAAATATATGTACATTTTGCTAGCCAAATACTGCTCAGTTCTGACACTTTCATAGCTAAGAAATTTAATATTGTTATCCAGAGCCTTTTTGAAGACTTTGAGATAAATATTTAGATATGATATATATTATTTTAAAATGATTTGGTAAGTACTTGATTTTTTTAAAAAAAATAATATTGTGCCTCTTGGGGTAAAGATACCTAGAGGCAAAAATGTGGTATAGAGAACATCTTAATTAACATATTTATTGTTCTAAAATACCTATTATAGAATTCCATCTTAAAACTGTAAGCTCTGATTACCCAAGACACCATGGAATTCCCAATGAATGTTAATGATGGAAATAATTTTTCTGAGATTGCCTATGTGTGGAAATTCATAACTCTCTAGAGACCTATTTTTCATCTTTCAATCATTGATCCAACAAACATTTATTAAGCACTTACTTTGTGTGATGCACTGCTGGTGCTAGGGCACAAGAAATGTGTTTGGGGTACTTTTTAGAGAAGGATGTTATCTTCCAGGGTTCAAATGAATTGATACTTTGAGATTGTAATACTGCTTATTTCATTTAGAAGTAAGGAGTGTGATGTGCTCCCCATGATTTATATCCATTATAGATGAGTGAATTGCTTCTCACCTTTTACCTCTAGGAGTTTTTCACAAGTGTATAAATTTGAAGATGCACAAAGAAACAGAGCAGGACAACTAGCCACTCAGATAGATTCCCACAGGATAACATTTCTTGACAAAAATTTTTTTTTGAGACAAAGTCTTGCTCTGTTGTCCAGGCTGGAGTGCAACGGCATGATCATAGCTCAGTGCAGCCCCAAACTCCTGGCCTCAAGTGATCCTCCTGCCTCACCCTCCCAAGTAGCTGGGATTACAGGTGTGTACCACTATGCCTGGCTAATTTTTTAATTTTTTGTAGAGTCGGGGTCTCATTATGCTGCCAAGGCCGGTCTCCAAACTGTTGGCCTCAAGTGATCCTCCTGCCTCAGCCTCCCAAGGAGCTGGGATTACAGGCATCAGCCACTGTGCCCGGCCTACAAATTATTTTATAATACAGGATTTGGCTCTCATCCTTGCAAGTTCCAGAACTTGATTTGTGGCACACTTAGAGTGGATCCCTATCTCAGGGTTGCCTCACGTTAGATGAGTTTACGAAACTGATATTTAAAATCAGAATACCAATTTATGTCTATACTTTGATTAAAACTAAAACAAACAAAAAATCCCAACCAACGAACATAGGATCTGGATCGCCCTAGTTGGCTTGACCACATCATTTTGTTTTTGTGAACTGACCTATATGGGTAATCAGTGAAGGTCATTTCGTGAGCAAAGAATCTGAACAAAGGGAGTTAGTTATATAATTCAAATGTTTAATGGCATCAGACTAAAATAACTTAATATATTCAGTATCACAATAGAGATAGCATTGCCATTCAGATCATTATGGTTGAAGTCCTTTGTCTAATTCTTTTTCCCTTGAATGGACATGGATTTAGATTCCCTAGATCTAGATACCAAAATACTTCTGAGAGTCATTTTTTTTTTCCTTGGCTTCCTTGGCTAAATCCCCTAGATTCAGTCTTTAACTTATATTAATACATATAATCAAGTTACAACCAATTCTTTCTAGCCTGGCATCCATTCATTTTCTTTTATGTGATTATATTTCTGCCATAATTTGTAAAATGTTGATTTTATATTAATTATGAAGACAGTCTTATAATGTCTATAAAGGATACTTCAACTACTGGCATAAATTTAAACTTCCATTCATAGAAATGTTGACAGGTGATGTGGTCAGCAGTTTAAGAGGTCTTAATATCTATTTTAGATGAAGATGGAAAATAGTACTGCCACCTGAGAAAGACATCTTACGTTAACTGGAGATCTAGAGAAGCTTATAGTTTATAAGTCAGAAGGAAGAAAACATCACACCAGTTTTATTAAATCATTGAAGTTATCTGACCACAACAAATGAAATTTCATAGCAAAACTATAGTATTTCATGATAGTTATTGGAAAGCTATCTTAATGACTGAATGTGAATTAAAGAATAGTTTTCAAAGCATACAGCTTTATTTTGGGGCACACATTGATTACAAATAAATTAATCTGAGATTTTCCAGATATGAATCTTTGAGAACAATGGCCATACTTTATTTATCTCTTCATCCCCAGCATACAGTATATATCATGCGAGCCCAGTAAATATTTGTTGAATGAAGGAACTATTTATGGTTATCATATTGCATATGTCTTTTTAAATAATGTGCTTCTGATTCATTTGAAGAAATTCAGAAACTTGATTTCTTAGTTACTGAAATAGTCCTGAAATCCTAATTTACTTGTGATTTTCTCTGTTTGGGTATGTGTTAATTTTTATGTCTTTCTGTAAAAAAATTTTTATAATCTCCAAATTGGTCCCCAAAAGATGATCTCTAAGGTTCTAAACAGCTTTTAAGTTTCCTGATTTTATACAGCCATGTCCAATTAATCCAATTAATGTAAATATTTCCATGAAATCATCGTCTTCATTACTACTACTACTGTCTTTGTATGGCATATGTAGAGTTACAGATTGAATTCCATACCCTTGTAATTTTAAAGCCAGTTCTCTATCACTTACTTGAATCTGTTTTTAGTAGCATGTACAAGATGGAATGCTTCAATTAACTTTTCTTATGCACTCCAGATATTTTGAGGAGCATATAATTAATCAGTATAAAGTCACATTCTAATAAATTAACATTCTGGGTGTCTACACCTTTGACGTTTTTGTCATTGCTCTCATTATCATTGAAGCTGTAGTTCTTACTTGACTATATCAACTCAACCTACTTCGTACTAAGACATCAATACACAGGGCTTGATCATATTTTGAAGTACTGGGGTACTATATTGCTGTGTTTCAGTTGTATTAACATTGAGAATTTCTTGTTGAGTTCTAAAAAGGCATCATTTCTTCTACAACTATATAAAACATTGTTATGGGCATTTTCGTAAAGGTTCTTGTTTTTTTACTTGTTATTTTCATGTTTAAAAAATAATATTCACATGTGGAAATATATTCCTTTTCTGAAATATGTCTTATGGGTCTTTTAATCAGACTATGTCAATATCTTTATTATTCAGATGGCCTTATGTAGGTTGCTTTATTTTCAATACATTTGTTACCATTTAGACTGAAAAGTGACATTTCTATAGTATTAGGGATGAAGATTTACGTTTAATTCTGATTATAAAAGGTTTGTTTATTTCTATTAGAAATGATTGCTCAGATTATCCATATATCATCTGAAGCTTGAAAATTGAGGTGTTTTAAGAATTTTTAGTTACTAGAAATAGGTAGATGGTACCTAATCATTTTTGGGTACTGTTTTAAAATTACAGTGACTCCAATATAGTATTTGGAAATATAAAATGAATTCTATTACATTGTTAAATTTTAAAAAACTATTTGAAAGCAGCAATAGATTTTGTCTGGGCATAACTGAAAATTAGAAAAAAGAAATATGAGATATTTTCTGTGAGTCTGCAGTTTTTAAACTTTTTTTATTTCAGAGTACTACAGGGGTATAGACATTTTGGTTACATAAATTGCTTTTGTACAGTTTGAGTCAAAACTGTAAGTGTGCCCATCACCCAGATAGTGTGCATTGTACCCGTTAGGTGTGAATTTAATGGGGAGGACGGGGATGTTTTTAAACTTTTAAAGCATGAATTTACACAGTACCATCTGTCTGAATTATGACAAATTTAATGACCTAATGACAGTTTTTGGATTCAAATTTTGGAAACAAAAACAAAAAAGAAACACCTCCTGAACCCCAACAAAATAATTTAAAATAAATTATTTCTACATAAATTTTCCCAGTGAGTCTGTTTGCATAAAATTTTTTTTGATGAATTTGAATAGTTTTAGTTGGTTCTACAGTTTGAGTACAATAGCTGGTGACAATTTTGAAGAGATATTTTTTAAGGAAATCAGAGAAGCTATAATTAACTAGACAATTGATTTCATTCAACTGTATGTATAACATAATGCCATTTTGTTTTTAACACATCGACTGCCACACTAGAAAAAAAAATTTTCCTTAGGGCCATGGTATTTTATCACAAAAATATAATAAAAACTTCAGAAACAAAATGATCTTTTTTAATTTAATGAAAAATTTGCATTTTTTATTGTTTTCTGTGCTTGGGTTATATGCAACTTGAAAAATAGTTCTTGCAGCTCCCAAGGTGAAGAGACGTGTGAGTTACATATGCTTCATGAGGCTCCTGGCTCAAAACTAGTATGAGTTAAATACAATTCACATGGCAGTTAATGTGTTTAAAGCATATGTGTGCACGCATTATGTATGTGTGTGAATGCAAAGGATAAGAACGAGAAGAAAACATCAAACTATTGATATAGTTTATTTTGGATATTTGAGAATAAACAGAGCCTTGTATCTTTTATTCTAAATAGTTCTCCATTCTTTGGATCTCTTACAAGGAATAAATTCATATATTACTTGTAATTTTAAACAAAGACAAATGAATTCAGTCAGCCATCTTCTCAAAGAAATAAAGTATGGAGCTGTTCTGCAAGAGAGCTGATGATAGCTCTCTGATTATGTAGGTTTAATCTTGAAATTTCAGTGAAATTATAGACTTATGAAAATGGTTAGCTGTGATTTAATAAATACTGAAGTCAGGGGTTGTTTCATATACAAATGCTATCTTCAGATTCATTGAGTGTTATTTTAGATTTAGTCAGAATATAAGGTATTTTCTTAGTTGCTATAATACTGTGGACTTTCCAAATAACGTTTTATACTTGGAATTGTTTTCTGAATCATATTCATTCATAGCATGAGATGCTGTAAACTAAATAATGTACATATAAATGTTAAAATGATTTCTGCCAATGGTAAGGAGACATTGTAGCATATTATGGCAAAAGAAATCTGAGTAGAATGAGTTATAACTTTTATTTTCTATTCTATCTTGTATTTGACAAACACGTTTACTTTTTAAAAAGAGCCTTTGTCTCTTTTCACATTCATCAATTTAAAACTCAATGCATTGAGTGTTGCTAATTTTTTACATTAAAACTTTCAAAGAGAAACTGTGGTTAGCAAGACAGCTGTGGTATATTGCTAATGGAGTAGGACCCCTGAAAATAACTTGAGGTATATGAAAAGAAAGAGGAGAGCTGTGAA
>NW_012148786.1:700308-708848 GCF_000956105.1 Propithecus coquereli | reverse complement strand
CAGAATGGTAACTGGCACATGGAAAGTTAATCAGAATGATAGTTATTATTTTATTGTTAGATAAAAAAGATATGAGAAAAAAGTTGAATTAAATAATAAATAAGAAACGGGTCCCACAAACATATGTTACATCAAATAGTCTTCTAGGAAGGACATGCTTTTAGTCTGCTTTTAATCAACGACAATAATAATAAAAAAAGTTGTGCAAAGTATCGCCTAGAAAACACTAGATATCTGGATCATTTACTGAATATGTTTGCTTTTCATCTGTCTTGAGTACTGTCAGGTAGACAGACTCAAACTCCTTTTTTTGAAAAGAAATGTGTGTGCAGATATGAGGCAGTTAATAATTCTGTTGTATTTAAATCAATTACTGAAGAAATGAAAGTAAAATTACCTAATTAAAGCAAATCACAAATAAACCTGCACTGTTTGTGAGGGGTATAATTGAAATGGTAATTATGTCATAGTAATGTGTTTCATTTGAGGATGGCAATTCAGAAGATGTCTTTGGTGGCAGGTCTTGGCTTCATAGTGTACCCTCCCTACCTGACCTTGCCCAGAGTGATTTTTTTTTTTTTTTTTAGCATGGACTTGTTTACTTGTCTATTAGATGTGTTGGTGAGTGGATTCCCAGGGTGGCCCTGAAATTTTATGAATTTCCATACTCATAATGCTGTATGTTCCACACCATAATCGTCTCTCTGTTGCATATCTGGAATTCTAAGAACTATGTATCAGACCCCAGGAGCGTCTCTTTTTTCTCTTATCCTGTGAAGAATCAAGGAGAAAAGTGAATATTCTTTTTTAAAAGAGTTCATTAGGAGAGTACATATAAACAGACATTTTTATGTCTGAAGTTTATCTTTTCTTGGGTCAGAGTTACTGTTAGCATAGGCACAGTACAGTCAGTCTCTAAAACCAAATGATCCTTTTTATCCAGGGGTAGTTTCTTCTCTAAAAGTTTCTTCTTTATCACTTCCTATCTTGTTTTACCATTACTTGATTACCTAAGTGCAGTTTATCTCCTCTGTGTGACTGGAAACTCCTTAAGGGCAGGGAAAATGACATAATCTCTGCAGCCCGAGGGCAGCAGACAGAGCTAGACTTTAAAGCTGTACAGACTGGGATTTGTATCTTGTCTGTGCTCTTAGTTTTCTTTTCCTCATTTGTAAAATAGGGAAAGTTAGTGCTTGTTCTTGGGGCTGTTGTAAGGGTTAATAAAATTACTTTAGTAAAGCTTTTATCACAGTACCTAACACATTTTAAGAAACAATTCAAGAAATGTTAGTTTCTCTTTCCCGTAGAAGCTAGTATAGTGCCTCACACATGGTAGTCTCGTAATTAAGATTGGCTATTAATTTTTTAACACATTGTGAGTTAATATGTGTTGGTTATCTGACTGAATGCATCAGAGACATACTTCAGTTATTCTAGATGTTATTACTCAGATTAACCCCACCAGTTTGGACTCTTCATTTACGATATCTGAGGACACCAGAGACCAAAGACACCCAGCTAGTCTTACCCATAGGGCAGTTTTAAAATAAATGCTTTAAAGTTGGCTCGAGCTTAGATTTTTAACTCTCAACACTCACTCAAGCAGAATATTATATTGAACAAAAAGCTTCAAGTACTTGGAACCTTCACATGGCTTCAAAAAATACATCCTTTCAGCCCATGTCACTCTGGAATTTAGAGATGAATTTTATAAAACACTTTGAATGATATGTAGAGAATCTTGATATATATAAGTACATATCAATTAAAAGAAGTGAAATTCACCTCAAGACAATTTTGTTATTTAGTGGTAAGAAGTTGTGGTCAGAGGTATTGCTGGAAAAGTTTAAAGTTACAATTTTAACGTTATTATTGCTATTATTATTTTGAATAATGAATATTTCTAATCTGCATGATCCAAGATCTCTCAAATCATAAATCAGTCACTTAGTAGACGTACATAAAAATGGCATGTAATGTGATTGTTGTTTTGAATCAACTCTTATCTAGTAGCTAAATCCCAAAGATCATTTAGAAACCTATGAATCAAATGGCTCTTCCTTAAAACCATTACTTCTGTTTATGCCAGCTTGTGAGGCCAGACCTCAAGTTTCTTAGAGCAATTGTGATCATTACCACATTTGTCCATTATATGATGATTATAACAGTACCTGGGATCAGATACACTACCTTTGCAAAAGTTTTTTTCCTCCAGTTTTATTCCAACATTTACAGTTCTTTTCTCCCCAATTTAATCCTTAAGTTTAAATGTGTCTAAGCAATGTCCACTTTGATAGATGAACAATTGTTATCTAGCATTTGTTTGTAATCATTCCTATAGCTGCAAGAAATAGGCAATGTATTTAATAGCATGGAGAATACCAAATACCAAGTCTTCTCATTGTTTGCATTGTAACAGATCCTCTTCTTAAGAAGTAATGTTTTTATTGTTTCTCTTCTCCTGGTTTTGCGCTTTTTTCTTTTTTTTTTTAATGTTACAACAAAATTGTATGTTATCTGGAAAGTCATGAAATGTAATTGGTTGGCATAAGGTTCTGTGAATTAAGCCCATTATATTTAACTGGCATATATGGGAAGACAATGTATTTAATCCTAATTGAACTGAAAGTATAAGCTTGTATCTGTATCTTTAGTAGCAATTAATGATAACAGGATCATATGCATTTTTTTTTTTTTCTGGAATGACCTCTTTGTGGAAGTAATCAATTTGTAATTTTCTGTTTGACATTTTTTTTTCTTTATTATGTGAGTGGTTGGAATTGAATTACTGTAAAACACTTCAGCTGCTAGCAAGGTTGTTTTAAATCAGAATTATTATGCAGTTTTCCCTATTTGTGTGGCTCTTAAGGAAGGGAGGGAACTTCTGCACTTCCCCAAATGCTTTCTTTTCAAATGTGGAGTTTGTGGATATTTTGGATCTTAATATGTTTTCAGGATCATGTATTTTGATGGGCACAACTTTGGTGATTGCTGCCCGTTAACTGTGTTTATCACTTTCTGGCAAAGCATCTATTGCTCTAAAATGCTCTCATGCTTCGAATTTGGTGTTTTTACTTCTTCGCTGTCTATGAGACCCTGCACTTGATGATTACTATTTGTTTCTGAGTTTCTATTTTTACCATGTGTTTTGATTTTCTAGATTACTGGCTATTGAGATAACGGAAATGATCCAGTTAGTTGACATCAGAAAACTAGAAACTTTTGGTAGAACATTAAGATCTATTGCTCCTATCTAAGAGAAAGAAATAGAGAAGGAGTAGCTTCATTAGAAGTGTTATAATAAATAGCTGCAAATTAGTGAATAGAAAATATCTGGCACTCACCTCATCTGTTAGCAGCCTTATATCTCCATCTGCAGGTCTTCTCTCAATTTATTTCTTTAGATACCATCAATATTTTCATGACTTTCAACTTTGCATCTAGTACTATTCCTTTCTTCAAACCCCACATCCAGTCCATGAGTGATTGTTGTCTCTGCTTCTGAAGTAAATCCTGAATTTAAACAGCTCTCCATGTCTACTCCTACAGCTTTAGTCTACCATCATTTCTTAGTACCCTAAGCCTAGCATGTTGCAGCAGTTCATCACTGGTCTTCCTGCCTCCATTCTCTTTCCCCTATGGCTGGTAATCCACCTACTAGATAGAGCTGGACTTTCTAAAGCCCAAATCAGATTATAACAATTCATTGCTTTAATCACAAAAGCTTTCCATTGAAACTAGAACAAAATTAAAATGCCTTTCCAAAGTCTGTAAAATCCTAAAGTATGTGGCTCCTGCCTTCATCTCTGACTTCCTCTTCCTCCATTCTTCCCTCCTTCACTAAACTTTCAATACCCCTTCCACTTTTCTTTTTCTTGACATGGCAAGTTTATTCCCATCTGAAGGCTTTTGTACTTGCTATTCCTTCTGTTTGGAACACCTTGTCTTCATAACTTTGCATGAAAGCCTCTGTCTTTTATCTCAATTTAACTTTTGCTTCCTTGGAGAGGCTTTGCCTGAGCACCCTAGATAAATAAGCTCCTCTCCAGGCATTCTATGACATTATCCTATTTTATTTTACTACACTTAATAGTATCTGAAATTATCTAATTTATTTATTTGTCTCTTCTCCCAACACACACATGAGGAACATCTGGCTTATTCACTCATGTAGCCCCAATACCCAGAATAGTGCCAGGATCATAGTAGACAGTAGATGTGGATTCACAGACTAAACGAATTCTTGTCCTTTCTCTTCCATAAATAGAATTATCTGTGTATATGTGTCTGTAAAACACACAGTTATTTTATGTAGTGTCCATTGTAAACCTTGTACTTTAGAAGGCTGTACACTGAGGCCCAAGGTCATACAGGGAAGAGTAGTAGAACAATGGTTAAAAATCTTGTCTTCTGGCTCATGGCCAGGTGTTCCATGCTTTACATGGTATGCTCATTCTTTCTTTTCATTTATTTGTTTACTCCATTTATAACAAATATTGAGTTCTTTTATGCTCTAGACCATAGCAATCCCTATAGATGCAGCTGTTCTTATGTTTTTGAGGTGGAGTCCTGTAGAAGAGGTTAAGAGTACTGACTTTTGAGTTACATAGACCTGGGTTCAAGTTCTGGCTGTGCTACTTACTTTTAGATTATACCATAGGGGATTGCTGATATTCCATTGTTTTTCAACCTAATGGCCGTGTGACCTTGAGGACATTCCTTAGATTTTCTAAATTCAGTTCCCTCAGCCATAAAATGGGTATAATAATAATACTTACCATAGAGTTTTAAGAAATAAATGCAGCTACTTGCATAAAGCACCAGCTCATTTTCTGACACAATTTGCTGATATTGTTTATAGACTGTAAATATTTGCATATAGTTTTTTATAATTACTAGAGCTTCTAAGTGTTAAAAATTAACCAATATCAACTCATTCTAAAGTTAATACTTGCATTCTAGAGAATACATTTATTTTTCTAACTTGATGTTATAAGATTTAGAATATCCTTTCCGTTACACAAACAAAAAAAAAAGCAAGTTTGCCATCCTCAAATTTGATATTTCACAAATCTATTATGGTGTTTCACAAATCTATTTTATTTCATAATATAATGGTAACTTTATTTAGCTTTTCTATTTGATTTTATGTTATACTTAATAGTATTTTAATTATTATGGTTGATTATCATGATAATTGGATAGTCTCTTAGTACTTAGGAAAGAGAATGTTTTATAAAAACAATCACATCTTATTTCTTTAGTTCCCAGGATGTCTTGGAAATGCATGTATTTTTAAGTTAGTTAATTGGGTGGAAAAATTCCATGTTACAATTCTTTAGAAAAGAAAATTGATATATCTAACCAAAATTTTGATGATAGATTAGTACCTAAAGAGAAAATGTAAACAAATATGTTATTGATTCCAAATTACCTTTATTTGGGTTGGATTAGCTATTTTCATGCTATGATTATTTGTGTATAATATAGATCAAATTTGAGTTCAGAATGGGATTAACTATCTGGAAGGAAGTGGTGTTATCTCAACCCTACAGCTGGAAAATACAAGAATTAAAAACTAAGTCAATTAATACTGTATCACATCATTATCCAATGATTAAGGCTGCTAGGTGGAACTGACGTAAATAGGTTTTCTTTCTGAAAAATAATATCTTAATTGTAATAATGTTTCACTGGATATTTAGGAAAAATGCTGTTTACTGAGAACACACTTAGGATTTAGAAACTATGTAGCTTGGTCCTTACAGAGATTCTGATGCAGATTTGGGGAGAGGTTTGAAAGTAGGATGTGAAGTCCGAACAGCATGACTTTAGCTACTGTACTGTTTGCCCTTGACCCCTTCTCCACAACCTGCCAGTAATGAAAGGTGTTTGATAAGTGTAATTGCCTTATTCCCATTTTATTTACAGTTTTCATAGCTAATGAATAATAGGAAAAAGTCCAGTAGGACCTGATTGTTTACCTCTCTAATAGCAATTTACAGATGGGGCATGCTGTGGCTGTTACAAACCATGTCCTGTAATAGCATTTGATGTAAGTAGCTGCTCACCATTCTCTATTGTGGTTGGAGCTGGAGAAATAGAAAATTGGTCATTTCCCGGCAGATAGCAGTAAGTTTCAATTCAGTCAGAATGCTGTATGCACTGTGATAGTTTTATAATTATTACCCAAAGATTGATGGTTTTTTGGTGAGTGTAAATTTGTGCAGCAGTAATCCATTAAGAAATCAATAATCATTCCATTCCGATGTGTAGTTCCTATTCACTGTTATAAATGTGTACCAGGAGCTGAAACCAGTGTGTGTGTGTTTGTGTGTGTGTGTGTGTATGTTTGGAATCATAGTTGGCATTATTGGAAATGAGGAAATTATTATAATATTTTTTCTTCCATCACATTTCTTTTTCTTTGCTTGTGCTCTCTTGCACCGTACAGCGTACCTACTGAAAGTCTGCATATTTTCCTAACCTTCTAAAAATGTATTTAGACCTCTTTTTAATGTTTATATCTCCTTTTCTCCATCTTTTACTTTGTTGTTTAATAATGGCAAATTATTTATAAACTTAAAGTGCCTCCGCATTTCTTTCTTTAATCTGGAGGTGATTTATTACCAAATTTACATGGTCAGGGAAATAATAATTTCTTCCTTTTTAAAATAAAATTTTAACCTTAAAGGTATAATCTCGTAAATAAGAAATCTAACATTCACTTATTACCAGTAGCTGGTAAACACTGTGCTAGATGCCATTGGGGGAAGCAAGGATTAGGTCAACATTGACCCTGCTCTCAAAGGAGCTTATATTTTGGAGAAAGCATGAGGAAGAAATCAGC
Source organism: Propithecus coquereli (assembly GCF_000956105.1). Classification (NCBI taxonomy): domain Eukaryota; kingdom Metazoa; phylum Chordata; class Mammalia; order Primates; family Indriidae; genus Propithecus; species Propithecus coquereli. The sequence goes on along the minus strand of NW_012148786.1, from coordinate 701,998 downwards.
ACAAATATCATAAGGATGTGAAGAAAGGAGAAAAGTGGTGGGGGAAATGTCAGCTCTGAAACCATCCATTACGTAAGTTCCGAACTGGAACTTTGGTGTTATGGCATGATAGTGCTGGGGATGAGGGCGTGTGGGTGGTAAACTTCATCCCACAGGGGATGTGGCCAGCATTGCAAAATTCTGCCATGGTCTGGGGCTGAAGAGCAGTCTAAATAGAGACTCTAAATAAAAGTGATATAGGAACATGGTATAAAGTGAAAACAGTGGAGAAAGATATAAAATGAAAAATAAAAGCTCCGCTACCCAAAATAATCCCACTCCTCAATTTCTTGTGTTACCAATTTCTTATCTTTCCATAATTTTTTAGTATATACTACCACAATCAGATATATGTCTACATATATGTTCTTTTCTTTTCCTTTTAATAATACAAACAGGATTACACTGTGCATACTGCTTTGTGACTTGATTTTTCATTTAGGAATTTTATATCAATATTTTGTTCTTGGCTGCATATAATTCTGTTATACACTGATGATACATGGTGATTTAATTTACTGATTCCTTCACTGATAAGCATTTAGGTTGTTTCTAGGTTTTTGCTAATGTGTAAACAGTGTAACAATGATTATGCTCGCCCATCCATTTACCTTTGCATACATCCTTAGGGTAACTTAGCTGTGGATTTGCTATGTCAAAAAGTCTGTGCAGTGACTGTTTTGGTAGATAAAGTATGGCCAGATTGCCCTTTGAAAAGGTTGCCAATTTATACCACAACCAATATTGTGTGAGCACCTATTTTTCCACCTTGCCAACAATGCATTTTATCAATTTTGGTTCATCTGATAAGGCCAAAATGGTATCTAGGTATATTTTACATTTCTTAATTATGGGTACTTACACATTATTTCACATATTTGTTGGAAAGTCTGTGTTTCATTTTTGTCCCTGAAAAACATTTCTGCTTCAGTGTCCAGAGAAATTATAATTAAACACTCTGTTAGGAACTAGGAGAAAGGGGAAAAAAAGATTTTATTTGGAATTCATGTTTCGAGGCATATTTATTAGAGGATAATGGGAGGGTACTGGTCATTTGATGTTAAGTCAAAACTTCCAAATGTTACACACTCTAAAGCAGAAGATGTAGCTTTTATTCCTATATCTGCTTTAATTTCACTGGTTATCTTGGTAAATCACATAAGAAACCCTTCCAAGGCATTTCGCGTAGCACTTCAGTAAAGTTCAGAGGTTAATGAAATTTGAATTGTTATACTAAGGAACCTGACCATCCACATAGCAATTCTATTAGGAGGAAAAAGTGTGTATCTAAGTAGTAGAAGTAGCAAGCAAAGAATGTAGGAGGAAAAATAAGCTTTACTTGAAAATTATTTGGTTAATTACATTTAAGTTGCTAGTTGAGATATAAGGGGATAGATAGCCTTAGGATGTAAGGGCTAAGGACCTTTCCTATTTCAAGACTGGTGGAGATCTCTGAGCCTGTCAATTGATAAGCAAGCTGAATTGTGGACTAACTCATAGGCTGAGCCTACTTTTGAGAGAAGCCAAATCTGGTACTTTTTTTTGTATACTTGTTCAGGAAACTACCAAGTTTGGGCTCCCACTGTGCTTTCTTTGCATGGGAAACTGAAATAAATAAATATATACATATATATATATATATATATATATA
>NW_012148786.1:664235-699983 GCF_000956105.1 Propithecus coquereli | reverse complement strand
CGGGGTCTCGCTCTTGCTCAGGCTGGTTTCGAACTCCTGAGCGCAAACAATCCGCCCGCCTCAGCCTCCCAGAGTGCTAGGATTACAGGCGAGAGCCACCGCGCCCGGCCTGTTGTGTAGTTTTATAACTCCCAGTCTTTCCCAGAAACTAGATTATTGGCAGATTGTTAAAGAACATGCTAGAGGTCACCAAGCACCTGGATTTGTTCTTTGACCCAAAGAGAATCCTGAGATAGGAAAACCTGTACCTCTTTCCCTTTCCTCCTTTTGCAGAATAGCAGTTTGAGGACAGAGATGGTTGATCCTCCTTTGCTTTTTGCCTGTAGAAATCATATTTTAAAATATTAGGCTTCCAAGTTCTCCTCTGGGGTTACAACTGTGTTTGTGTGTATGTGTGTGTGTGTGTGTATTTATGTGGTTCATCTTACTGAAAATAACCCTTGAATCAAACACTTATCTGGAAGTGACCTCAAAGGTCATTTAGAACAACTTCCTAAACAAGGCAAGAATATCCGTTGACAGCATGCATGACAGGTGGTCTCTGGGATTTTGCTGGTCACTTCCAAGGCTAGAGGAAATTAGTTTACTGTTGTGTCGTTGATTAGCTCTAATTCTTAGAAAGTTCTTCCCTCATTTGCCTCTCTGGAATGTCACTGTTTTTTTTTTTTTTTTTTTTACTAAGATACAAACTAAATATCTCAGAGGAGTTTTAGATGCTTTGATCTGTATTAGTGCTTATAGGTTAGGTTTTCATGTAGGTTTTTAAAGAGTTTTGCATTGGCCTTTGCATTTCTCTTCTGAGAAGTAATGCTTATCCTATATGTTCTGTCTCTTTCCACCTTTACCCTAAGAGCTGCAAGTAAACCATGTAAGTATGGTAAATAAGAAAAACGAAACAAAACAAAATCCTGAATTTATTTTCAGTAATTTACATCTTAGTAATGTTACTTTTAGGCATTTTACCCTTAGCTTTTTAAGTCTTCTATTTGGCAATTGAAATCAATTATAGTTTAAATGATATTTTGTGTGAATACTGAGTGTTTTGAAGACAGAAATCCATTGCTTATGTTTCCATTTCAAATACAATACAAAATTTTGTCTTTGTGCATAGAAAGTGGGCAGTTACTTTGTTACTATAAAACCTGATGCTTTGAGACTGAAAAGTGAAGAGGGATATAGAGAGATGTTGCAAAACTTGTAGAAAGGAAATGGAATCATGTTTCAGTGTTTTACTTAGCCTAAGGTGTGGAAATTTACCAGTTTTCCAGCTGACATTTCTTATGAAAGATTCCCAGGTGAAAAAGGTAATGGGGATTCTACTGAAAGTAGTTCTAGGCATCCATATTTGTTCCTCTGAGGATATTAGCAGTATTTGAATTGGCTTATGACTTCTCCCTTGCCCGAGTGGCAGTTTTACTGTGCTTTTATTGGATTTACTATTGTAATCGGATATGGAATTGTGCCGGGAAGCATATATTTCAATATGTGCACCTTAGCAATCTAAATCGTTAGGATGGTGACTCACTCACATTTAATAGGGAAATTAGCTGGCTTCATCTTTGTGTGAATATTTGGGGAGGAGCTGACCCTAGCTGCAGAGATATCACTAGTGTTCCAGGTCACCTGTAGCAAAAAATCTAGCCATGTGAAGGGTTGGAGTTTCTCTTGATTAGTCAGGCTAGATTTTGTCAGGCATGTCTTTGCTTTGGAGAATTATCTAACTAGGAGATTCAATGGCTGAGAAATGATTGGTTGTAAGTTTAAGAGATATGTTAGCTCATTTAATTGTGTCACTGAAGATTTGGTAAGTGTGCTTCAGCAAGGTCACGTAGTACCCTAGAGGTCTCCCATCCTGGCAAGGGACATTATGAAATTCTTGGTAAAGAATAATCTTTATAACTGAGTTATTTTAAAAATAGTTATATCATACAGCCTGTTTCCTAAATTTGCTTGATCATAGGAATCATCTGGGATACTTGTAAAAATAGATTCCCAGACCTCACCCCAGGTGTACTGAATCAGAATCTTCAAGGGCGGAGCCTGGGACTCTGCGATTCTGATAATCAGGCAAGTTTAGGAAACGTGATCAAATAATATGTATGCTGACAATGGGACAGGACTGCACTGGGAAAGAAGATGGTGGTTACTCCAAGGAGCTAGCTGATTACAGCACTTTACCACCAAACACTAAAATGTCCCCTAATTTTCAACAGATGGTAGAAGAATATGACTGAACTGCATCTTTAGAGGTAGGTGGTGAGGGTGGAGGGTGGAGGGGATAGAGGGTGGTGGTGGATATAGCTTTTTTCAAGAAAAAGCTAAAAATGTAAAGATATTATATACATAGTTTTATTATAGTATGCAAAAGGTCTTTACTCATTTTCTCTCTTTTTTTCTTTCCTCTACCTGCGTTGGGTCATTTTCACTTTTCTTGGCCTTCCAGGTCTTTTTGTTTGGGATATTTTGTAGAATCAAGTGTAATATTTTCACACTGCATTTTATTAGACTGAGCATTTTCTGTCTCTACTTCTTTCTTAGTTGTATTTCTTCTGCCTATTTATGCAAAATAGACACATGTTCCTGTTTCAGCCAGGGAGTTTATGCATCTGTTGACACTTCAGAAATAATCAGTTTAGATTTCAGCAGCTGATTAGTGCTCTGTTCTAACCAAAGTGAGAAGGAACTCTTAAGAATGGTAACAGATATTATTCTTTAGTTTTCTGTACAAAAATGTAATAATGGCCATCTTAAACCAATGCTATGGTTATAAAAGGCCTTTGCTAACGTTGCGTTTTTTTTTAATTGTACCTCTAAGAAGCTGTCAAAATATTTAGTGACCAGTATTCTACAAGTAGTAGTATTTCAGGAATAATCACAAAAATTTCTTTAGGGTCCTTTCATTTATGAATCCATGAATGTTAGAAAGATGTTTGTAGAATTCCAGGAATATCCTGCATGATCTGCTAAACAGTTTCAGGGCTCCAGCTTCCACATTGAATTACTACTGAATGTAAGAAATATAGCTAATGGTATCAGTGTGGCACCCAAGTACTGATTTGCCCAAGATAGGAAGCCATATCTCCATGAGCTGGAGCCAAAAGGAAAGAAGAGCCACACATTTTAAATGGGCTTGTGCAGATACTTACCTGGTTGACCTTGTATTTCTCCAACAGTCTGTAGAAATAGACTAGAAGTAGCATCCAAGAACATTATAGAATTGATAGAAATAATAGGATAGAAATAGAATCAGAAAGCATAAAACTGATTTCTAGAAAAGATCCTATAGGATAATTATTATGTATCTTAATCAGCAAGTATTTATTGAATACCTTATGAAAAATATTGTGTGTAGAGCAGAGAAGAAGAATGCATTCTTCATTTAAAGAGAATGACATTTAGCAGAGTTAAGTCATAAATAAAAAAATTAAATATCAGTTGAATATTTTAGATGTGAGTTTGAGACATTCAGGCAAACAAAGCAGAGTTTCCAAGTTATTTCCATATAATTAAAGTACAGCATACAGTGATTTCTTAGAAAGAATTAGAGGTTGTCTGCCTTCCAGTTAGTTTCATAGCATTAATCATTTTCTTTCTGTAATCTCATCACCTATTTCTGTAATACAAACCTGTTTGCCATTCCACTTTCTGAAAACCTTAATGACTCCCTTTACCTATGGAATGAAATCTAATAAGCTTTATAGTGTTTTATATGACACCCTTTATTAAACAACCCAATCTATCTTTTTGTCTGCATCTCCTAAAATTCTCTTTCACACACACTGCTTCAATCATATACAGTCATATACACACTTGCCATGTCTTGATGAACATAACATGTTCTTTCGTATCACCTTATCTTTGCATAAACCCTTCCCTTTTCCTTGAACTTCTGTCCCTTTTCTCTACCAGGTAAACTCCTAGTCCTTCTCAAAGATCAAATGTAGTAATTGCTTCTTTGAAGCATTGGCCATTTCCCATATTCCTGTAGCACTAAATATGTATGTATCTCTGTTACAGTATTTACCACATGGTATTGTTACTGTTTTACGTCTTTGTCCCCCATAATAGACTTTGAGATCCTCTGGGGCAGAGACTATTTCTTGTTCATCTTTATATAAGTAATCCTGCCACTGTACTTGGCAGAGAGTAGGTGCACCCCTCCCCAAAGTTTCATGAACAAAAGACTAAGGGAGAGACAGTGAGCTTTCTTGAAGTGGATGGGAGTAGGGACTGCCCTTGAGGAAAGAGAGAGGGAATAAAAAGAGGGAGAGACTCAGGCTTGTATAACTTGCAGCTTACCTTCAACAGCAAATCCTTACTCCAGAGCTACCATCTTGCTACAGTCAGACAAGACGGCTCCTTCCTTTGCCATGTACCTTCCTCTAAGTGCATGGTGCTTACTCACTAATTTATTATTTTGTTCTCCTTCAGGATTGCTATTATAGTAAAGGCCAATTTTAATCTGATTTCACCTGCCCTATGTGCACAGGATGTAGTAGGGATCTATTTATGATGATGTGACCTCTGAACCCGTGTCCATAGATAGAGTCTTGCACTCAGCACTCAAGTCCATTCATGCTTCAGGCTCGTTCTTATAACCTGGAGCTGACCAAGATGGATATGTCTGTAGCTGTGCCTCGTAGTAGAGTATTAATAAGCTAAATTCCTATGGACTTCCTTATATGTGTCATCTGTAACAGAATAACAACAGTGGTACATCCTTTCTCCTTTGTCCTTCTCATATTTCTTCTCTCCCACACTTTCATCTATCTTGTTTGTGCTGGCTCATGCCTTTAGTCTTCTAATGAAACTTCCTCAGACTAAACTTAGGGAAATTTGTTTCAGCTCAGTCATTTGCCCTTTGTCAAAATGACCTATTTCATTAAACAAAAAATGAGGTTGTGGTGGGATGAATACTTAGAACTCAGGAAGGGGCATGCCACCAGTGCCCTAACAAAGGTTATGTAGATAGCGCTGGCTTTAGAGAAGTACCTGTGAATTGTCTTTGGGTCCCTTTAGTATTCTTTATTCTTTCTGAGCACTACCATTTACAAACCCACTTCCCTTGTGGTACTTGCTTGTTGCTTCACTGTCCTAATCAGCCCTGCCTTCCTTTCAGGGTTGCATGATTCTGACATGTGTCTTCACAGTCCTTTTTTATCCAAACCAAAACCTGTCCGTGGGCACTAGAAACCTTTTTCTCAGATTTCCATCTATTGAACAATTCAAGTAAACTAATTTAAGGCGAGGTATTAGAGAGTGACATAGTTTCATAGATTACTGTTGTTTTATAGTAGCATAAATGCTTTAGTAGAGATGTCTCAAGTCATAGTAGTAAATCTCTGATAATGGGTATTTCAGGTGCCAGATCATGCTAGAGGGTATGGAGGAGAAGTTTGGGGCAGCGAATATTATTATTTTGTTTTCTATCAGATTAATAACATTAAAGTCACTGTATTTCCAGCCCAAAGATAGCACCAGATCCGAGCTGAGACTTTTTTTTTCATGAGTGCAGAATATTAGCACTTACGACTACCTTTGTGGTTACAAAAGTGTTAGAGAATATTAGGATCTGAATGTGACTCCTTGGCCATTCTTTGAACCTGTTCCAAATAATTTTGGGGCAGGGGAAATGTCTCAGGTGGCATCTATACAGCCAAACAAGGGCTTTGAGCTAATAAGATTTGCAACTACCTTTTCCAATTTGCTGGAGTTAATGTGTTTTGTTTTTAATTTGTTGTAACATAAGGAACTTCTAGTTTTAGTTTTACAAAAACAGAACAAATTTAAAATGTCTTCAAATACTGGATAAATATGGACTTGATAATCTCAGACCAGAGCCCTTCACCTAGCCAGTCGCTTCTGGATAAGCAGTGCTCAGTCATGTGTAGTGTTGAGAAGGTGTGCTCATTTAATAATTTCCACAGTTGTAGAAACTCTGCCATAGAAAAGAATTTCAAATATTTTGATGAAGTCCCCACAAAACCACAGCTTCTAAATATCCTTAAAGATGAAAATACCACAGGTATAAAAGTATATTTTGCAAAAATATAAGCCTTTTTATTTTTTTATCCAATGCACTTGTCCTAGGAGGAAGGGAAAACCTGGTTAGTTGGAAGACACAGAATAAGCAGTCTTTAATATAACAGAGATTGTCTTTTAAGTCCATTTATAAACCACCTTTCTTTTTTATTAAGAATTCCTTTTTGTTCTATATTCTGATTATGGTAGTAGTTACAGGAATCTATCCATGCTATAGTACTGAATGCCAAAAGGATAAAAAAGCTCAATTTTTTCTATATGACAGTTTTAAAAATGGAATGAAGGAATGCACTTTTCATTTGAAACAGTGGTAAAAATAGTAGTGAAAATTCCAGAAAAACCAATGAGTAGGCTTAGTTAATGTGACATTTATGGTAGGATTAATAGTATTATGCAAACTAACACTATTTATGAGGAAATACATTTTAAATCACAAATCAGGACTTGGGAAATACATTTTTCCCCATTCCTAGTCAGGCATGGGAAACAAAACTGTGGTAATTAGAATGCTGGTGGTAGCAGTGATGAATGTAGTTACAAGGACAGCAGTGATGGATGTAGGGGTTCAGAATCAGAATTGGAAGAGGAGACAGAACTAATTGTTAGAGACGCTGGCCTTAGCAGGGCAGGGGGCAGGGGTTTGACTGGTGTGCAGTCATCAGCTCCTTGATGTGCCTAGCATTTTGCCCACAGAAGGTGTTCAATAACTAATGACTAAAAGCTGGGGCCTATATTCAAATCATGGCTCCACTTATCACCAGTCTGACCTTGGATAAGTTACTTAACCTCTCTATGCCTCGTTTCTCTCAGCCCTAAAGAGTGTAATGAGCATCTTTCTCATTAAGATTGTTGCGAGGATTAAATGAGACTAAGCATTTAAAGCTGTTAGCAGAGTAGGGGGCACATAATAGTGTCACATAGTAAATGTTTCAGTAAATGTGAGATGTGCTTATTAAAAACTGTTGGATGAATGGCAGTATCTCTTATGGATTGTTGTGTTGGGGAGGTAGTGTTGAATGACAGTCACTCATTTAAATGCTGGTTTATTAGGGTCAGGGGATTTTGTGAAATTAATATTTTTCATTGTTCACGGAACACTCAGGTATCTAAAATTTCAATGTTTATTTCTTCTCTTCCCTACATACATTAAATTCTGAGCTTTTTTCCTATGGAATTTTATCTTAAATGCTATTGAGTAAAAATTATAAGGTTCACCAATTACATGAAAGATTATTATATGAGTTAATTTTCCTGAATTATGATTATTGAATGTGAAAATTATGATCATTATATTTAGTCTATTATATTTTAATGATATATATTTTATTTCAAACATTTTAAATAGAATGAATGCAGGTTAATTAAGGGAAAAGAAAATACTCACAAGTGAAAAGAGTAAGGGGTAAGGCACTCATAATCCTACAGTCAGAGACAGTTACTATGCAAAGTGATAACAGTTCTTATATAGCACTGTATCAGGCAGTGTTCTAAGTACTTCGCATATAATTCACTTAAAGTATATCTGTTTAGGTTATTTTCTATGCCCATGTAAACATAGAAATGGGTAGGATTATATATAGAAATTATTTGCGATAGTTATGATTTTCCCTTAACATTATATATCCTGGACATTGTTTCATGTTATTAAGCACATTGATACATTATGATTTTTGACAGCTACAGAGGATTTCATTCTGTGGTGATGAACCTACTGGTATCATTTTTGTGCTTTTGTAACTAAGGGAGAGTTTAACATTTAAGATACTGATAATATGATTTTGTTTTTCTACGACTAGTATTATTAACTAGAAAGTCAGTAAAGTATTACCTATTATTCCTTCATTTAAAAGAGGTTCAGGTAGTGTTTTGTTATATCTAAGAGTATTACTCTATTTTTGTATACCTGTATACAAAATATGAAAGCTCTGATACTACATAGCTATTTTGTTCTGTCAGACACCCATACAATGTAATACTAAAATAGTCATTTCTTTCCTAAAATGTTTTAAAGTAAATAAGATCTAGGTATTTATTATAACATGTAAATAATTTGACTTTCTTGGTTTACTGACATTGGTAATGTAGCATTTCTATTATCTTTTGGTTTTGCTGTAAAAAACTTGGCCTAATACCAATTATGACTATTCCATGAGAGTAAATGGTACATAATTGTTGAAATCCATATGGTTTGAGTCTTGCAGTGTCTTTACCTATCCCTTTAATTTATTTTAAAGCAGGAGATCAAATGATGGATTGGTTTCAGGGTGTGAACATCAGTCTCTGATTATAATTTGGGAGATAATGTGGATCTGAAGTTGATGGGCAGGCTGCCTGGTTAGCCAGGCAAGCTTCCATTATCTCAAGAACCTGTACTGATTAGTCTGCTATCATTTTGAGAGACCTCACTATGAAAAGACATTTTCCCAAGGTGGCAGAGAAATAAAAGAATAAAATAAATATTCCATAAAAGGTTTAATTCTTCCGTTGTTTCACACCTATAGAATTTCATCTAATAGTATAGCATATTTGTTCAGGAGGGGACTAGCAATGCTATTTTCCTCTCTAGTCACCATTCCCCTTCCTAATAGCTCAAATTAGGACCATTTCATTCTTAAGGAATTAAAATGTATAATTTTATTTTCTTAGGCCAATGCCTTGCATTGGGCAAAAATTCAGTAAACTTACTGAATACTGAATGAATGAAATTGGATTAAGACCTATTTCATGTTCCACATGAAATTATTTATTTTAATGTATGTGATTGTATATATTTATTATCCAGCTTTTCACAGCTACCATGGCCCAGCATTACCTGGGCTGTGTTGCCTTGAGTCAGGTGTAAACTGCTATTTTGCAACTTTTCAGGGTTAACATTCAATTGCCTCAATTCTAGAAAGCTTTTTCTGAATAGATGTATGCTTTTGTTTCTTAAGAGGTTTATATATTGATCAAAGTCATATTAATTCATATGCTGATAAAGTTCATATTTTCAGATTTCTTGGAAGACTTTTGGAGAAATCTCTTGCTTACCCTGAGTTTCACATTATCTTTCCTACACTTTATTTTGGGAAGGCATTTGCTTCATACAGTGTCGTATATCACATAGTCTATTAATATGATCACTATTAATTCCATTTCTTAAATCCATCCAACAGTAAATAAGTGAATGAAACCTGAAAGGAAGAAAAAACCTAGTCTTTCTTTTTTTTTTTTTGAGACAGAGTCTCACTGTGTTGCCTGGGCTAGAGTGCTGTGGCGTTATCCTAGCTCACAACAACCTCAAACTCCTGGGCTCAAGCGATCCTCCTGCCTCAGCCTCCCAAGTAGCTGGGACTACAGGCATGCGCCACCATGCCCGGCTAATTTTTTCTATATATTTTTAGTTGTCCGATTAATTTCTTTCTATTTTTAGTAGAGACGGGTTCTTGCTCTTGCTCAGGCTAGTCTTGAACTCCTGAGCTCAAACAATTCGCCCGCCTCGGCCTCCCAGAGAGCTAGGATTATAGGCATGAGCCACCGCGCCCGGCCAACCCTAGTGTTTCTTAATATTTTATTTAATTAAAAATACCCTTTTAGATTTTTCTGTAACAATTTACATTTGGCATCTATCAAAGTAAAACTATTGAAATACTTGTCAAAGTAAAAAAAAAAAAAAATTCTTTGCCCCTACAGTACACACACACACACACACACACACACACACACACACACACACACATCACCCTCCCTTTTTTAGAGGAAGATTAAATTTTAGATTTCTCTGAGGAAGAAAACATTTTTTCGAAGAAACTTTATGTTATCATTAGCAAATATGAGCACTGAAAATATATTGAAAACTTTCAGTTCAACCTGGATCTCAATGTTGGAGTACTTCAGGAAGACATTTAAGAGCAGAGACCCAGGATCAAACAGATATATTGGGCAGGACTGATTATTATAGGTATATTGGAAGAGTAACCATTGCAGTTGTGGTGGTAGATAGGTATTTTGCCAGTTGCTAGCACTTGCTGTTCTTGTGATAAGCATAAAAATAACCATTTACCTTTATTTTTGTCAAACTTGTGTACACTTGCCCCTCCTTGCTGAATATATGCAACTTTAAGAATATAATCTAAATCAGACTTAGAAACATGCTAAAACAAAACAAATACCTCCCTCCACTCCATCCTCACCACAATTAGGAAAAAAATGTGTCAAATATCAGTAAGTACAATTGAAAAAAAGATATAAGAAAACAAAGAACCAAAACTTCTACTCCCTAGGAGGATATTTGTCCCTATCATCTCTCTTAGTGTCACCACCTTCTCCAATAATAGTTGGAGTAAGGGACATTGAATCCCTGGATTCCAGAAATTGTATACTAAATTTTTTATGAAATACCTGCAGTTAGATTGATGGTACCATTAACTCTTTCACTACTCAATCAGAAGTGTTAAGGAGTAGGAAATAGGCAATAAGCCTGAAGGTTTTCATAAGGTATCATCAATAAATAGAGCAAAAAAGTATTCCTTTATCAAGTTTACAGATTTGAAAATCTGGTATATAAGACTACATGTACCAGAGATATTTATGTTACTGTGTAATTATTAAAAGTATGTAGTTAAGATTCACGATTGTTGCTAACTTCTTCAGAATGTACTGATTATAATTTCTTAGCATGCTTAGTGGTTTCATGAAGGCCTTGAAAGGAGTTAAGTGTATCTGTATAGAGGAGGAATCAAAGGGGGGACCTTAATGATTATTTAATTCAGCAAATATTTATTGGTTTATCTCCAAGGCCTTGGAAGGGAAGACACAGAACAGATCCAGTTTTAAAAACTATCAGACACTTAGATGATGTTGGCGTGCTCATAATTGTTTTTATTAGATAATAGGAAGTCTATATATTTAATGATTTTCCCTCAGTTTCTGTATTTTGGGGGTGCCGTTTTTCTTTTAACAATTATTGGGTCAAGGGAAGTGTTTTATTAAACCAATCAAATATATTATTTCAAATTTGTGTTTATATGTATTAATTCACTTAATCTTCATAAAACCATATGAGGTAAATATTAGTATTGCTATTGTCTTATAAATGAGAAACTGAAGTACGATTAAAAGCCATGAAAAAGTGAAATTGTGATTCGAACCTAGGTTGTCTGGTTCCAGAATCCTTGTTCTTAGGTAATAAGACAATACTTCTAAAACTGCAAATTGTAATTTACTATTTGTTAGAAAATCAACATAGTGTATAACAACCAGCATTTTAATAAAAATCATAAGGAAAAGAAAACAGAATATGAAATATCATCGTGTGTAGTATTGTTTTATGAAACCATTTTTCATAAACATGAATATATATACACACATAGACATGTATGTTGAGTTGCAATAAAAAATATATTCTTTGTTGTCTATCTGGGTCAAAAAATTTGCAAGCTACTGCATTACACAATATAGACTTGAAAATAGTGGGTGTTCAGTAAATCTTTATTAAGTTTAATTAATGTATTGTTAAATAAAAATAACTCATATACAGTGTTAGGATAAAATGCTTCTGCTGGACATACGATTTCGTCGTTGAGTAGGACTGAAAATGTTGGTCCCACAGTTTTTAACCAATGGAACTGGAAGAGTCAAACATTGTCAGTTAATTTATACCCACTTCTCAACCCAAATTCAAGTTTTCCTCTCCAAATCTTTCTGGTTAGTAATTTTTTTAATTGCTTTAATTATTGGCCTCTTGTACATTAATTGTATCAAATAATCATAGTGCAAAAATAAGTGGCAGTTTCTAAAAAATAATCAGCTCTGCCAATCATACTATTGTGTGGTGGTGCAAAGTCAAAGTTGGAATGCCTTTCTTCTCTGAGTGCACAGAGTAGGACTGAAAATGTTGGTCCCACAGTTTTTAACCAATGGAACTGGAAGAGTCAAACATTGTCAGTTAATTTATACCCACTTCTCAACCCAAATTCAAGTTTTCCTCTCCAAATCTTTCTGGTTAGTAATTTTTTTAATTGCTTTAATTATTGGCCGCTTGTACATTAATTGTATCAAATAATCATAGTGCAAAAATAAGTGGCAGTTTCTAAAAAATAAAAATTAAATTGACAAGTCTGGATTCCCTGAAAGTCATACTTGGCTATGAATAAGTGAAGTTTATTTCAGCAATGCAAGGATGGTTTTTAATAGTAGGAAATCTAATATTTATTATATTAAACTATTAATAAGAATGATCATATGATTATCTCTATAGACACTAAGAGGACATGACAAAATTTAACGACTCTTCTCCATATTCAGTAAACAGGGTAAAGAGAGACTTCTTCAGTGTGACAAAATGTATCAGTCCACAAGCCATTATGATTGATAGGAAAACACATAGGCATGCTCACTAATTTCAGAAACAAGACAGATTTTGTTCATTCTCTTCACTGTTTCCCAATATTAGCTGGAGGAAATTGCCAATGCAAGTAGATGAAAGGAAGAAAATAGGGGTATAAAACTTCAAAAGGTAGAAGTAAAGTAATTACTATTTATGGAGAATAGTAATTTACCCATAAACTTCAGAGTCAGCTGAAAAATAATTCATAAACAAACAATTCAATGATGGGGAAGTTCAAATTTCATTTAATTGTGTAATATTTGTATTAAAGAATATGAAAAGAATGCTTAAAAATGGAAAGACATATTCTTTGACAGATAGATGCAATATCATCTATATCTTGTACTGAACTTCAGGATAAGCTCTGAGTTGGAACAAAGATATGTATGTGAATGATAAAACCATAAATGTGGTAGAAGAAAATATGAGTGTCCTATTGTAGTCTTAGTATGGGGAAGTCCCTATTAATAAAATTCAATATCTAAAAGTCAATTTTAAAAGATTAGTACATTTTACATTTTAAAAATTTAAAATTTCTACCTGTCAAATTTACCTAGCAAAAAAAATAACATGAAATGAAAGGTAAATGACAAGCTGGAGGTAAAAATTGCAATTCATATCATGGATAAAGAGCTAATTTCCCTAATATATAATAGCTCTTAGTAATTGACAAAGAAGAGTAACCATCTAATAGAAATTAGGTCCAATTATTGTAACACACAGTTCACAGAAAAATACCATTGGCTCTTCTACATGTAAAGTGTTTCTTAGCTTCATTCAAAATAGGAGAAATATAAAACTATAGTGACATAGAATTTTTAATCCATTATATTAGCAAAAAGCCAAAAGTTTTTTGACATAGTGTGTTGGCAAGGCTGCAAGGAAACAAAGACTTTTTGTACACTGTTGACGGGAGGATAAGGTGATAATGAATGTGAATTGGAACAAATGCTTATAAGCTTTGACTCAGTACTCCTATTTCTACAAATTTATCTTATAATATGAAATATGTTGGGTGTGCAAATTTATTCATTCCAGCACTGGTTTTAACATCAGAAGATGGGATACATTTTGCGAACAATGCATGGGTAGGAGACTGGTTAAATAAATTAAGGACATCCAGTAATGGAACATTATCCCGGTGTATAAAAAATGAGGGTTCTTTTGAATATGGTTCTTTTGAATAGCAAAATATATTGCTAAGTTTAAAAAAAAAAAGGAAGGGGCAGAATAAAATAAGCTACATTTGTGCAAAAAAAGAGAAACATATGCTGGTAGTTATGTTAAAAAATCTGGAAAGATATACAAGAAGATAACGAAGTGATTACTTGTTTGGGGGTGTGTAGGTAGGGGGTTGAGAGGTGAGCAGAAAGGGGACTGGGATGGAAACAAGACTTCACTAGATACCTTTTAAACTTTTTGATTATCGAGCCATCAAAATATATGCCTATTTGACAACAACAACAACAAAAAAAAAAACACCACTAAAAATAATAAGTGAACCACACTAAATGTTAGTTTGTTGAGAGCGTATTTCTATGAAGTAGGACGGAAATATTAGCCCTTTAGTTCCTTGCCAATGAAACTATAAAAGACTAGCATAATCCATTAATTTGTTTCCCCAAAACCGAATTTTAGATGTAGAGTCCTTACCCTCAAACAATTTATTTTCACTGAAACCATTTTATTTCATGTGTGCATTTAATAATTTTAATTGCATTTTATGCCTTGTTTTCTTACATTTTAATTCTATCAGTTGTTATCTAACAATGTGTTTAAATGGTAATTTTAAAACACAGATTGTACCAAAGTCAAGAATAGTATTCATTTTAGAAGTTACCAGATGTTTTTATATAAGATGCAACTTTAGAAACCATAATATTAATTAAAATCTCTGTATGTATTTTATCTTGCTTATATTTATCTTCTTGAAATATAACATTGTCAAATTGCCATGCTGTAACTTAATGGTAATAGCAGTAGTGTTAGCAGTTTATTTTCATTAGAGTTATAGTACAATTTATAAATATATATAAATGAGAACATTAAACATCTGTTCAGATATGGGATTCAAGAGCTACATCTTAAGTTTTGGTAGAATTCATTTACTAGCTGTGTGAATTATTTAACCTTTCAGAAGGTTGGTTTCTTAATCTGTAAAAAGGACACTAATACTTACCTTAGAGAGTTGTGGTTAAGATTATAGCAAATGTCTTTAAAATACCTACTGTAGTATCTTGAGTACAGGCATTTATTAGTCCTGTGGTTGTGTTGATCGTGGTGTGAGCCCTAAAATTCCAAGATGAATATTAGCGAGACAGTGTGCACACTTTGCACTACCTATATTCGATTTATTTGGATAAGATTAATGAGGAAGGTTGATTACAAAATATTCACGGCTATAATTTTGTGTCTGCTTATATTTTTCATTTACTGAGAGTATGGAAGGGTCAACTGTTTAACTGTTTAATCACTTTTAATATAATCTCCCCAAAGTGAGTAATATGGAAAATTAACTGAAATATTTTAAATAATGGTTAATTGTTTAAAAAAATAGTATATGCGTTGGATAGAATAAAATGCAGCTATTAAAGACTATCTGCTAATAAAATAATTATGGCATAGCAATTTTTCAAAATATATAAATTAAAAAGGTTACAAAAGTTTTTATAGAAATATCTTAAATTTATAAATAAAAGCCTGTCATATATAAACACATGTATAGTTCACAGAGAAAAGATGGGAAGAATATATACCAAATGTTAACAGTGGTAATTTTTGAGTATTGGGTTCTTTCTGATTTTTGTTTTATCTATCTTCTTTTGTAGATCTTCCAGATTTTTTACAATGAGCATGTATTGCTTTTATATATAAAAAAAAGCAGTGTGTTTTCATGTATTCTTTGAGATTGGATTTGGATGAGTAGAATCTAAATATATGTACCTTCTTTTAAAGAAAAACAGTTCAAAGATATATTAACTTTGTTAGTGGAATTTATTCTAGAAGAGTAGAAGTTGGCACCTGGAAGCACTCTTGGAACGTTTTCCAATTGAGGAGGGGTTTATTTTGGTAAAGTAACACTACCACTGTAGCCCGAAGGCTACTGCAGTGGGATCAGATCTCAGGTCACATCAGTTCAGTAGCTCAGCATGTAGCTCAGCTCTCTGAAATTGTGGGCCACGTTAAGAAGGGTTTTTTAAAAGCTGATCCCTATGTCTTTTCATACACTTCAATCTGCTCATCATGACCACAGGTCATTGGGGGTAGCAAAAGTAGCACATTAAGCTAATGTAAGCAAGGGTATTTTATACTGTGTAAATGCAGAAAAAATTTTTAAAAATTTCTAAAGCTTGGCCATACTTCTGTTCGATAAAACCCACCTACTTTCCAGTGAATAAATCTACATCTTACATAGTCCTTATTATTTCATTTCTTAGTAGTTAGGTTATCTTAGTTGACATTAGACAAAGCACCCATTTTGAATACTTTGGGGAATCTCATTAAATACTGAAAAGGATAATGCCTTGTGGGTTGCTATATAGTAAATTGAACAATTTTTTCCCAATTTATTTTCATTTCATTCTTTTGACAGTTCTATATGGTATCACTGTAGCATTATGCCTGATTGTTTATATTTCAGTTAAAATTAATAGCAGCTTTTGAGATGTATCACAATCCCTTTTGTTTTAGAGATTTGAAAATTGAGACCCAGAAAAGTTGATGCGTTGTCCAAGGCTACACAGTGCATAGATAAACTTTCAAGATGTTTAACTTCCAGCTCACTATGTATTTTGCTCTACTATGTTCCAGTATTCTTTGTAGTTCTCTAAAATGTCAAGAAGGGTGTAGGTTGAAATCTTTGTGAACCCTCTAAGGAGTTTAGAAGTATGTATGTGCATTGTGTGTTTAATTATTTTTTCTATCCTAAGAATTACTGTGATAAGTTATCCAAAATATCACTGAAAACTCTGATACATGAAGGTAGATATACAGTTTGAGCAATGGCTGAACTTGAACCATGATTTTCATACCTTACTTATTAAATACTACGTTCCAGTTAGGTTCTTACTACAGGTGAGCAAATCTGCTTTTTCTGCACTGAGAGAAACATTTAGAGACAATTTTTCAATTAGAATTTTGAGATTCTAATGGAAGATAGAAAAATCTATGTATGCACATGTACTTAAAATGAGCCATATGGTATGTCAGGGGTTCAAACATGTCCCTCTTTGACAACTGCAACTATGAAGCCAAGAGACCTTATAATTATCATCTCTTTCTTGACATAAATGTGGTAAATATTGCCCAAATAAGAAATAATTCTTCATTTCGCTTGCTGAGCCTTAAAATTCTTATGGGCAAGGGATTAGAAAATATCTTCTGAGGACCGTTATTTGATTGTCTTTTGTTAACAGTCCAAGTGCTTTGTGATGGCCTTCTTTCAAGTGTGTGTCTGAGGAAACCCTAAATGTTTCAGAATCTGGGCAGGCTAATTGCCCATAATAGACAAATGGACCTGTTGACAAATGGGAACATTCTCCTTACCTGAGCCTCCTATATGTGATATAATTTCTAAATTTCTTATTTTCCCTATTATAATCAATCAATAGCATGATATATATGTTCTTTACCACATAATGGCTTGCTTAATGAGTGACATAAGAGATATTTTGAATGAAAATTACATTAAAAGTTTTTTTTTTTTGTCTTTCAGCTCTAAATTGGAGAGATACTTTTTATTTAAATTGGAAAGAGACTGTTTAGTATCTCTGTCCAAGTATTACATATTAACTGCATTTTAAATATGTGATTACTTAATGTGTTCATCATAGTACTAAACATGAACAATAGAGATGAGAGACAGACTTGAGATGCTTCACTTTTAGATTTTCTAAGTGGCTGAGGGCATTTAGATATTTGGTATCAGAAATGGAAAAGCTACTAAAAACAAACATTTTTTTTGAAAGTAGTTAGACCATCTTTTCATTTAAATAAAAGAAAGGATCTTTTAAATTCAACAGGAAAAAAATAGTTTGGTTCTCTCTTTCTGTAATTTTTTTTTAACCACAGGAGAGATTAAAAAAACAGGATTGATTTTAAAAATATTCAGATATTAATTATTTGATTCATATTATCATTATGGCAGTGCCTTTTTGGAAAAGTAGTCATAAAGTTTAAAATTTTAAAGATAGTTTAGGTAAATTTATATCTTAAAAGGAAAAATGTAATCACTTAATTCTTGCCACTGTATTTCTGGTTATAAAAATATATTGACTGAATAGAATATTTTCAAACAGATTATACCTTTATCTTTTGCCCTAGATACCTTGTTTTTACCTGAAGTAGGCAAAACTTAAAACTAATGTAAAAGCAGTGGTTTGGAAACTCTTGAATCTTTTTGTAAACATTAGAATGAAATGAAGTTTTCTGAAAGAGTTTGGTTAAGCATTGAGCTAGAGCATACCATTCTCACAAGAGAAGTTTTAAGCAAGAGGCCAACCTATCAATAGTTTTAGCTGAGAAGTTTTTTCATTGTTTTATGTGTTTGTTTTGCAGAATTTTGATTTCCAGTGTTTGATAATCAGGAAGTAAAAAGGAAGCTTTGCATTTGTTTTTTGATATTGGTCACAATTTTATGAGTTGGTAAGTTTTATTGTTTTGGCTAGGAAAAATATATATACACATGTATACATAAACACATACATTTCTTTAAATGTTCTAGATAAAAGCATTTAATCAAACTATTCGGGAATGTTTGGGCATGTTGGAGGTGATATGATGATGTATTGTGTATAGACAAAGGTTAGAGAAAACCAGTTCAGGAATTGGAATATAATTCCTTCAGTGTGTGTGTGTGTGTTTATGTGGTGTGTTTCTCCTTTACTCTAGTGGTATTCCCCCCGCCCCCTGCAAACCTCTGGTGTATTTTCACTAATAGTGATGTCAGGTTAGGTACTTTGGGGAACCTTTGGAAAGGAAAACAGCGAGGGAGAAGAGGACTGGATCTTCAGGGAATGATTGGGAGGGAAGGCAGTCTGGGGAATTGGTTTCTATGGGTAGCTCTTGAGAGAGCTTTGAGGTAGAAGAGGAGTCAAATCTTTTGGGAGGTTCAGGGGAATACAGGATCAGTAATTAGAGATTTCAGGGAGTCATTGGAATTGAAAGAAGCAGTCAAAGTGCAGAGGGAAGTCTTTTGGATACTCCTCAAAGGAAACCAGTGAGCGAAAGTAACGAACTCCTTTGAGAAAATTCTGGGATAGGAGCAGGAGGGATCTCTCAGTTACCTTTGTTGTTGGCTCCTCTTAACTCCCTGGTGTGTGACAGGAACTAGATAGGTGTAGTTATAAATGGGTTGGCTCTCTAAATCTATTTGTGTATGTGACTGTCTTTCTGATTTACTTTTCTTTTTACAGTCTTATGTGAGTATGGGAATGGCTGAAGGCTTTATTGCTATCTGTGTGTTGCATGCTATGTGGATCTTTTAAGGCGTGACCTTATCAAAGTTGGCATCGAAATGCAAAGGAAAATGCAGGGCAAGCTTGTTCTAGTTGGGGTTCCTGTCACCAGACCATAACATTGTGGAACAATGGATATATTACCTGAATTCACTAGGTACAAGCAGAGTCCCTGCTTCCATGCATGCCCTTATCAGTGTTTAAAATAGTGCCCTGTACTCTGAGTGCTGTCTTTAAAGAGAACACCTCCTTCCCATTCTCTTCCTTTGCCGATCCTTTATGAATATATTTGGGGGAATGCTTTTATTTCAATAGCTAGAAAATGTGGGAAAACAAGATTACAAGGTCGAGGTGAAAGTAGTACAAGATTGGAAGAATGAAAGTCTTTTTCTTCACTCAGTGTAAAATGATACTTCTGGCTCAAGACCAGGGGAACATAGGAGAGTTAGGATGGTGCAGACAGGGCAGGCAACAAGTTTGTTAAGGAATGGGCTGTGAGCGCCTTGTCTCTACCCTGTGATTTACTGTTGTATCTGAGTTTTAACTCTTTGTTTCTTGTCCGTTGGAAGCAGTGGTAGAGGGATTACACTAAGCTTTAAAACCACAGGAAAACAAAAGTTTTAAAACACTGTGTGGTAGCCTAAAACAGGTTACCAGGTTTTGTTTTAACTGTACTAGTAATGTTTTTCTGAAAGTTTGCAAAACCTCTAGAAATGAAATAGTTAACTCTTTTTCCCCCTTCCATTTTATCTCTATTGCAATAGAATCTGAGGTGTGTGAGCATTAAAACACAATTTCAATGAAATGAAGGAAACAAAACACAATTTTATCCAGAAAATACATTCCTTTAAATACTAAAAATCTTATGAATATGCTATTTATGTAACATAATTATCATCACTTTTATTCAGTACATTTCAAAATATAGTACTTTTTTAGCAAATTCAAAGTAATTTTAACATTTCCTTATAAATCTGATCACTATATTTGTAACTAAGAAGGAATTTTACAATGAAGCTATTTGAATGTTGTGTTTCTGTTAATAATAGTTATAAGAATTATCATCTTTAACACATCTATAGGGACCTTAAATAGCTCCTTCTTAATTTAAGCTACCTTTAGAAATTTATTACATTCTTCTTTCCCTCGATTACCCAAAGTTTACAAAACAAACATTTTTTGAAGATCAACTATGTAGTAATTTTATTGTAAGAAGACACTTTTTTTCAGAGAATGGAGGTACCAATAGGAAAGGTTCAAGTGATTTCCTATCCTTTCCTTAAAAAGAAAAAAAAAAAACCTGTTATTAACAATTTATCCTTGTCATCTTGTACTCATTCACTCTTTCATTCAATATACATTCATTAAGTGTCCTCTAAACTTTTTCATTAATCCTTTCCTTTTCAGTCTGATTTTATAAATCAAGTTATCTTTTATAAGCATTAATAAAATTGTTAAAAATTATCCTTTTATGATTGTTTATTAAGCTGCAGGTCCAGGCTTTGGAGACAGTCAGTACTAGCTTCAAATCCAAGTATTGCCAGTAGCTGTGATATTTACCTGTCATCATTTTTCACAGTCTATCATTGTTCACCCAAATGAATAACTAGCTACTGACTGACCTGTGCGAATAAATTAATATCCCTGAGCCTCAGTTGACTCACCTATATAAAGTGAGAATGCTTATATTTGTTAAGATTGTTAGATTAGCTGTATATTTAAGTCCCCTATATAATGTTTGGAGCATGATAGGAGCCTAGTTACTTATTATTTGTTTATATTGTCATTATCTTGACCACTATATGGACTTGAGCCTTCAGTTATTTCCTTGGCTCCGTGCCATCTTACCTCTCTTATTTTTCCAGTACTGCTTAATCCACAGTATTCTACAGTAAAAATGAATCTTTATTGGCTGTCCATTTCTCACTTGGTTCCATCTCCGTGTCTTCATGCATACTGTTTTGCTTGCTGCTGTAGAGCAGCAGAATATTAGGAAGAATTTCTTTTTTAAAAAATTTTTCTTTTTCTGACTTAGCTAGAAATGGGACAGGAAGAATGGAATATTTTATTATTAGTTAAATCAGCAGTATATTTTTCTATAAATTCAATATATTGAGACCGTTCCTTTAAATATTATATTTAGTCTTATTAAAACTCATTTTGCTGTATGCTGTGGATTTTTATGCATTTTTTTGTTGATTCTGTTGATAAGTTATTGAGATTTTTGTGAGGTTGACATTTTATTTCTTTTAAAAATTTCATATTTTGTGTACATTGGGAACAAAGAAGAGGTGTGAAAACAACTTCCAAACTTGGTGAATTGTGAACTGCTCCGGTTATTTTATTTTTTTTAATTTCAAAATATTAAGAGGGTACAAATGTTTTTGGTTACATGGATACACTGTATAATGCTGAAGTCAGGGCCTTCAGTGTGCCTGCCACTGGGACAGTGTTCACTGCACCCAATATGCAAGTTTTTATCCCTCTCCCCCATTTTGTTTGTATTGCATTTAATGGTCAAGTACTAGACTTGCAGTTTGCATTTTAATTCAGTATTGAAAATTCAATTTGCAAATTTTGTCTTTTTCCATGTTCTCTTTATGCTTCAAGAGCTTACTACCTTTGCTCCAGCTGGATAAAAGTTGGGCAAACAAATACTCAGACAACTGCCAACAGCACCATGCCTTGGCTTCCTGGGTAAAGAAAGTAGTCAGTATTTCTGGGATTACACATCTGTCCCATCTGACAGATGCCACTCACGAATTCTAATGAAAATATAATATGATTGAAAACACGAAAATCACCACAACTTAAAAAATGTGTTATATGTGCTTTTTTTCCTGGTTTTATCTAAAAAAGTGAAAAAGATCTATGTAGCAGTTCAAGTCTAATTGCTTCCTGTTGGCTTGCATGGTGACACTGCTAAGTGCCAGTTTTGAATACTAGTAACCCGTCATGGATCAGTTATCTGAAATGGCAGGTTTATTTGTTAAGGGAGGAATGACATTATTTCCTGTCCTTTAGACAGAACTGAAGTGAGAATATAGTGGCAAGAAAGAATGTTTCTTTCCACTTTAGGTGTGAATGTACTATCATTTGTGCTACTAACTTGATTGCCACAGCTACTATCATTAGCATCTTGGACCAAACATGGAACAAGCTGTACTGTATTTCATGTATGATGGAATACAGAGGCTGATTAAAAATACTCTGAAAGGTGTTGGATTATTTATTTGATAGCCGATCGTGGTCTTAGATGTTAGAAAAAGTCTTAAGTTATTTTCATTTGTGGATGTTAAACATTTTTAATCATTGCTTTTTAACATTAAATATAAATTTAACTTGGATCCTAGGGAAGGATCTTCTCCATTTGAACTAATTTGTTTTTGTAATCTCAGAATCATCTTAATATTAATAGTGGTAGTGTCAGTCATCAGAAAAACCTCAATGTAAAGGAAATATATATCATAATCCCTTTTCCTAGCACATTCCTAAGGTGGATTAGAGTGAAGGTATCTATTCCGATTCTTATATCTTTTCTGGACTTCTGTAACTAAAGATACTTTTAGATTGATATCTGAAAGAAGAAAAATCTTTTAAGGTTGGAGAAATAATGAGTAATGCTGATTTAGAGACTGCCTCTTATATTTCTCTCCAATGCCAGTCACTACATAGTGCTGTAAATCACCGATGAAGGAATTTTCATGGTTTATGAAATTTTTTAAAAAGCAGGCTTGAAAGGTATGAAATGATTTACTGATATACCAAAACTTATCATCATGGATACAAGAGTGGTTTCTGTTCCCCTCATTTTGTTTCATTGTATTATTTTTTCTCATAGTGGTAGGGAATATAGGAGATTTTGTTTCAGTAAAGGGGTGTGCATGTATATTTCTCTCTCTCTTAACCGACCCTCCCTCCCTCCCTCTCTCTCTCTCTCTCTCTCTTTCTCTCATTAATTTGCATTAATGCCAAAACCGATGAGGTCATATTGAAACCATTAAACATGAGAAAAGAAAATACCTAATAAGTATTATATATTCTATAAGAAAACCTAAAAACTAAATATTTTAATATATTATTGACTTTGTTGGCTTTGTATTATTGGGACTTCTCTACACTCTATACAGATACCTTCCCCTACCCCATCTTTTTTTTTTTTTTTTAATACTACAACATGTTCTGTTAAAGTTGCCAGTGTTCCTAAGTGTACAGTGGTTTAGTGTGAGGAACTTTGTTTAATAATTTAAATGTAAACCTGTGAGGTTACTCTTATGGGTTGTTTTCATAGTATAGTGACTATTCTACAGTATGGAAGATATTCTCTACTGCTCTATATTAAATCACTACTAAGTTAAACTCTAGCTGATTTTGTAAATAGCCTTTTAGGACAGTATATTAAATATGTGGTTTTCATCAAGTGGCCATATGATATATTGATGAATTTGCTGTTTTTTAAATTGGTATCAGGCTTGAATTAGATTTGTATAAGTGAAATATCATCAATAAGGATTTTTAGTTTTAAATTTTAGTTTGTTTTATTATAAAACAGTCCATATACGTCATTCCTGAAGTCAAGTATTCTATAGAACTGTCCTACTTAAGGTGTGTTCTTTCGGTTGGAAAGTGTTTGTTACCAGTCTGTCTTAAGATAAGTATAGAAGTTGAGTAAATGCTTAAAACTTTTATAAAAACTTGACAGGGCCGGACGCAGTGGCTTACGCCTATAATCCTAGTACTCTGGGAGGCCGAGGTGGGCGGATTGTTTGAGCTCAGGAGTTCGAGACCAGCCTGAACAAGAGCGAGACCCCGACTCTACTAAAAAAAAAATAGAAAGAAATTATCTGGACAACTAAAAACATATAGAAAAAAAAATTAGCCGGGCATGGTGGCGCTTGCCTGTAGTCCCAGCTACTCAGGAGGCTGAGGCAGAAGGATTGCTTGAGCCCAGCAGTTTGAGGTTGCTGTGAGCTAGGCTAACGCCACGGCACTCACTCTAGCCAGGGCAACAGAGTGAGACTCTGTTTCCAAAAAAAAAAAAAAACTTGACAAAGTAATAAAATGGAGCCTTGTATTTTGTTTTTGTCAAATTTGATTTTTACTATGTTATACAAATGTGATAAATTGGAAATTTAAAAACATGGTCCTTCCCACAAGTCACTTAAGGAGCACTGCTTTAGAAGACATAAGAAAACTTATCTGTGTGTTCAGTGTCAATTAGCTTAAATGCTATACATTAAAATATAAATATATCTCAAACCAACTTATTTTACTAACCTACTTATGTAGATAACTATATAAATTTTATAAATAAAATGGAAGTAGAAATGAAAGCCTCTTTACTGAATCTAAAGCAGTAGAGCCTTTACTCATATGCCTAATGATAAGTATCATTTATTAAGTACTTACAATGTGCAACAGTTTTTTTTTTTAAATCTCATTTAATCCTATAAAAGCACAATGGGGTAGGTTCCATATTACCCTCATTTTAGAGATATAGAACTAAGGGTCAGAGAGGTGAAAAAATGTATTGTTGGTCACTTAGCTAACAAAGCTGACATTAAAGCATGCTTTTGTTCATAATAAGATTACGCCTCCTGTATATTACATTTTTTTCTTTTTGTAGAGGAGGTAAATAAATGTACTTGGTAAAGAATGTTGTTTTGTGCTTATAGTTTAAGTTGTGTGTCATACTGTAACATCAGGAGCTAATTAGAAGTAGAAGAGGAAATCTCAAGTATTTGTAGATCCTCAGTGGTAAATTAATATAAGAGAGTATAAGATGAGGCTATATCACCCATGTTGCTCTTGACCCGAGTTTGTTCTAACAAATTATTGATAAGTGCAAAATTTTAAGGATAATGTGTTCAAGTTATAGTTGATACAGCTTATAAGGGCAAGATGGATGAGATGTGATTTTTGAATAGCATCTCTACTCTTCATGTGGACATAGACAATCAACTTTCAGGGAGCATGTATATAATATTTGCATCTAATAGTAATATTTAAGATATTTTTCTCCTTCAATCTGTTTAATTATCTTTGCAAATGAAATGAAAGACGAAGGGAGGAAGGAAGGAAAGAAGATTGACTTTCTTCATGTAGGGTTTCCAACTAACTAAGCCTTCAGATCTTCATCAGTATCTAAGTAAACTCGGTTGGTTTATTAGATGGTTTTCATAAAATTCCGTAATTTGACTATCTCGTATTTAGATGGATTTATATTTTGTTTTTCTTCATTTGGTCAGTTCATCTGCTGATCATTGATGTCCATCTGCCTGATAACCCCTGGACAATGTTTAAGGATTGAGGATAAAAACTGTCAAGGGCAAGACTAGAAGAGGTAA
Organism: Propithecus coquereli; assembly: GCF_000956105.1. NCBI lineage: Eukaryota > Metazoa > Chordata > Mammalia > Primates > Indriidae > Propithecus > Propithecus coquereli. The sequence continues at coordinate 674,772 of NW_012148786.1, read as the reverse complement.
CTGACTCCCTGAATCTCTACTGCCCTTGAAGGCACTGGATAATGGAGAAACAAGTGCCTGCATGTGTTGGATTTTGTTAGTTGGATCCAGCTCTAGCAAAGAGATGACCGAGGTCACGTCAGCACCTTGGAAGGCTGGGAAGCTGGAACTGGAACAGCTGAGCCAATCCTCAGACAAACAGGTTTTAACCAGGACAGAGCGAGAGAGTACTTTGCTTTGGAAACTCTTTGCCCACCACCTAAGGCAATGATTCTATTCACAATTTTTTTTTCCTACTTTCTGTTCATTTTTGTATAGAATAGATTAGTTATGAAGACATATTTCTTTTTATATATGGCAAAAGGTAATTGCTACTTTTTACATTAGACTTTGAAGTTTTTTTGTTTTCTTCTTTTCTGAGTAAGAAGCAAAGGAAACGTTAGTTTTATAATAAAATTAAGCTAGTGTGATGGAAGGACCATTGATGGCAACAGTAAGGGTGACCATTTATTAACTATCAGCATTTTATATAAGGTTAAATGCGAATTAAATGTGGTGGCTGCCTCAATAATGTGTTTAAATATTTCCAGGTTATAAAATATCAGACATTCAAACAACTTTTGACTCTATGAGATTTTCCTATAAATCCTAAAAATGGAAGCTCGAATTCTAATCTCAGCTTCTTCACTGGCTTCTTTAGTAAATTTTTATAAGTCACTCTACTTCTCTGTAACATTTCTTCTTAATATATAGATCAGTGGTTCTCAATCGTGGGTGCACATTAGAATCATCTGGAGATGTTTAAAAAATGCCATTGCTTCCACTCCACCCCATACCTATTTAATAAAAATCTTCGGGGTTGGAGCTAAGGTGTCTATAATGATTTTTTAATTTCCCCACATAGTTCTGATGCATAATAAAGATCTAGAACCACAGATATAGAATGATATAGTTGACTCCTGTGACTTTTCTGAGGTTTGTTAATGCCTGTTAACTATTTTAATCACTCTTGCAAAAAGCACTCTGTAATTCATTGGGTGTTTTTTTTTAAATATTGAGTTAGAAAAGGGTCCTTTAATATGATCCTATAGTTTGACAGATTACATTCAACCATTAAAATGGTATAAAGATGTTTGATGATAGATAAATATGTAATTATATCATATTTATCAACATTTGATTACAAATTGTTTCATATGTCAACAAGAACACACTGATAGGGAGAAGAAGGGAAGAGCTGGAAGTTAAGAGAGAGAGAATACCATTTATTGAACACCTCTGTATGTTATGCGTTAGGTTCTATAATACTCATAACAACCTCTAATGTAGGAATCAAGATTCCCCCTCATACATCAAAGAATGAGGACTTAGAGTTTGTTGATTAAGTTTAATTATATCTTACTAAGTGATAGAATCTCAAGGGTACAACTGATCTTAAAAGTCATTTGAATAACTCATCTATTGCACACAAAGACTATGTGGAGGTTTCTGGATACTTTAAAAATATGAAATCAGGAGTGAACCTTTGGATTTAAAATATCTGTCAGCAAGATGTAAATGTAGGACAAAAAATAGTCCAGAGAGAGAGATTTGGTAATATATCTTACAAGTTATATACCATAATAATTTGCTTAACAGTATTTTATTTTATTTATTTGGTACTTATGGCAGAGATAAAATTTTACTTTAATTCTTTAGATATTATTATTAACTAATACAATGTTTTAAAATATTATATATCAATTTACATTATAAGTCTGGTTTTTCCAACCACTGAATATTTTTTAGAATCACAGTAGTAAACTTGAAAACCTAGAATGATTCCCAGTTGTATTAATTAGCACAATAACTTAATTAATTATCTTATTATACAGCATGCCATCAGCCTTGATTTTACAGCATATTTGATGTATTACCTCTTGGTCTTTAAATATAAAGAAAATAATAGTTTGATTTTTCAGTGACTGATTATAAATTTTTTAAAAAATTTAACCTCAGGAGTTAATAGTTTACACAACAAACCTATCTTTATAATGCTTTAAAAATAAGAAAAAAGAGGAAATGTTCATCCTGATTTGAAATCAATGAAATACACATTAAAACAATAAAATATCATGTTTCACCCACAATATTAAAGGAGATTAAAACTACTGAGAATGTTTTACATTGATAACATTGTATTAGTTTTATTGATAACATTACATTGGTAACATTTATGCTTTCATACACAGTAGTCATGGAAGTATAAATTGGCACCTCATTTTGCATGGCAGTTTTATATATCAGGACCTTTATAGTGTGCATACCAGTTGTTTTGTTTTTTACCTAATGATGCCTCTTTTAAGACTCTAATCATAAGAAACTAGTTGGAAATACAGATAGAGGTTTATACACAAATATGGTCCTCTGAAGTATTATTCGAAATTATTTTTAGAAATAATGCTTAAATTACAGTTATTCCATAAGGTAAAGTATTATATAGTTTTAAAAATTATGTTGAAGAGTTTCTTAATAACATGGAAAATGCTTAGGTTATTATAGAGGGGTAAATAGTATATAGAATATATTAATATTATATATATTTATTTATATATATAAAATATATAAATTGTATATGTAAAATCTCAACTTTCCATGAAAAGCAACAACAGAAAGAGACAAGCTAAAATATTAAAAGTAGGGGTAGGTTTAGGTGTTGGTTTACATATCTCTGTGTATACCAGTTTTATATAACAAGGTATTGTTGTATTGTTACTTTGATAATCAGAAAAAGAAAACAAAGTTTACATATAATTAACAGCTTCATTTTGAGGGGCCAAGCTTGATTTGCTATCCTTAGACATTTTTAGCATTCTAAGATATTTTTAGAACCAATCTTTTATATTGATCCTTTGGTTGTTAAGTTTCTTTCATGCAAAATTCATATGAAGTTTAGAGTTTTAGCAGCATATCTTCTGTAAATGGGTGCTGGATTTTTTTTTTTTTTTGAGATTTCAGCTATACCTTCTTATCTAATACTTCTTCTAAGGTCTTCTGGACATATCTTCTGAATTACCTTCTTAGGCTATGTAATATCTAGTGGTTACTGTAACCCAGAGATGGGTTATTAATGAATATCAACTGTAGTTAAAAACACTCCAAATGGGACTTTTTTTTACTCCAAGTCATAATGTTTAAATTTTATTTCAAATATCTGTAATTATATCTTTAGTAAATGGAAATAATATCTTTAAAAGAGCTAGAAATATTAAACAAGGAATTTTTCCTGAGTTTTGCTTCTGCTGAAATACATGCAATAACTTATTTTTCTTTAGATCTAGTGAAATAGTGATATGTGCTTCTTAGCATAAACTGAAATGTCAATTTTTCCTCAACTTTTCATTAACATATATTTCTACCATAAGAAACTTCAGTAAAACTAGATAAAAAACAATCTCAAAGACATTTTAATTTTAATAAAAACAAATTTTTATAAAAACATATTTGAAAAAGTTAATCTCTAAAATGTTTATGGTATACTATTGAACGATTAAAGAGTTAATTGTATAATTAAAATATATGCATAGTTTTTTAAGTTTTGACTCTTCTATGTTTAAACTGTTTTCATTGTCTAGATAAATCTTTATTGTACTTCTTCCTTGAAGGCTATTCAAATTGTAATTTGTTTTTAGCTTATGAGTTTTGACTTTATATTTGCCCTTCCACAAGATCATTTTATGTTTTAATTCAGTGGTTCCTGTTTAATCGGTCAATCATATTTTTAACAGTTACCCACATTAGTCTGGCATGTATCTTGGATTGAGGGTCACTCTTTAAAATGCATCTTAGCTTTTTTGGAATGATTTATTTACTATATTATATAACATCCTAAGTTTTAATTTAATGATAATTTACTTTTTCCTAAAAGAGAGCTGTCTGTATGTACATTCATCCAGCATTCATTGTAATGTTTACTTACTTAAAGAGCTTGTCTACAGCTATTACATTTATACTGATATTTGCTTGGTTTTTCCCAGTGTGTGCAGCTTTGAGTTCTGGTCTGAGCTTAAGATTTGTATTTTTAACTGCCTTTAAGAATATTTACAAATAACTGTGACAATGAAGTTTTCAGTTCAGCAGTTTAAAAACTTATATTTCTCATACACCACTGTACTCAAATTTATCCTGTTTCTAAAATGCCTTATCTCTGTTGTTAATATAACACTCTCTCTCATTCAGTTCTTCAGACTTGAAATCTTGGAATAATTAATTAATTAATGTTCTTTGTTGCTCATAGTCTGTCCTCTGTTATCTTAGTTTTTTACTTTAAGATTTCTCTTGGTTTGATCCTGGCCTCTCTCTTCCTACTGGTCTTCATCTCATCTAGCCTCTGTTCACCTGGGACTGATATTCACCCAGTACTTACAGGTATGATTATACTGGTTGCTAAAATATTAAAATGCTTTTGTACAGGTTTGAGAAATAGCCCTTTTCCCAAGTTCACTGAGTACCTATATTCCATCCATGCTAACAGCTTCGTTATACCCTGCTGCCTAATGCGCTGTCAGCTGGCTATCCAGCCTGTCTTAGCTCATGCATCTCAGCCTCCATATTCCTGTGAAGCTTTTCTCCCAGGCCAGTGGGGGCTCAGGCTCCCAAAGGAAAGATGGTACCCTTCTGGCAGTTCTGGCACCCCAGCAAATGCTGAGTACCCATCTGGGCCCCTGAAACTATGCCCCTGATACTACTGTAGTCCTTTGCCAGCTCTCTGCTGTTTCCTGTGGGAACTGCAGCCTTTCTGCAGTGTGCCAATTTATATAATTGTTAAATATGTAGAATATCGTTGCTGTGTCTACTTCAAGCTTCATAGTTGTTATGGTGCGTTAGTAGACCCTTACTGGCCCTTTACCGCTAGCTGCTTCTCCCTCTAACATATTCAGCATAGCCAGATGAATCTCCCTAATTTTATCACTCCAATGACTAAGAGATAGAAATTAGAAGTTAGTTGTAACCTTTTATCAACTGACTCTACCATGTCTGCTTAACTCGTTAATCCATACCTCTCTCATATGAAGTCAAGTTGATCTCATGCAAGATGTTCTCATTTGCCTTTTTGCTTCCCTTTTGCGCATTTTCACATCTCGGAAGTTGTCTATCTCGTGCCATTTCAAGTCAAACATTTCCTTTACTAACTTCCCAGATCATAATAACCTTCTCTTCTGAGAATCCATATAGCAGCTTATGTCTTATAAAGTATTATAATAGTTCTGGAACTAGGAAAGGTCATGCAGTTGATGTTTCTTCCTAAGTTAGGAATCCTTTCTGTAAAATATGTGCTATACAATGAAGATTTTTTCTAAGACAATAAAGCTGGTGGTTCAGTTGATGGGTGTTTTTAGTTATTCCTCTAATTATTTAATAAAATATTTCTTGAGGCTTATTATGTGTCAGGCACTAAGTTTTCTTTTCAGCAGTGAACAAAACAGACATGGCTCTGTCCTTATAGACCTTACAATCTAGTATGGGAGAAGACATTAAAAATATAAGCACACATATAATGATTAAAAAGAACATCAGGGCCTTAGTTTACATTGAATATTTAGAAGAGGTGAATTTTAAGCTGAAGAGTAAGGAGGGGGTTACTCAGATAGCAGTAGGGCACGGGAGACCAGTGTATGTGTGCAAAGGCCCTGAGGTGGGGGGAAGTTGGGTTCTGTTATGTTATCTGTTATCAAAGAAGGTGGCAGATGGGCCTAGTATGTGAGGGAGATAAGAGGAGCCACATGATGTGGCTGGAGAGGTAGGAGGGAACCATATGATACATATTTTCTTGATGATCATGGGAAGAAGTTTGGATTTTTATCTTACATGCAATGGTTAACTATTTAAACAATTTTCAATACTGACTTGGTAGAATTTGATTTTTAGTTTTTTGGGGTTTGGGGAGGGTAGAGCAGGTCTTTAAATATAGAAAGCCTCATTTTCTGTACTTTAACATTAATAAATTTCTTAGTTAAACAAATGTAGAGCAGGTATACAGCCATTGTCTTAGATCAGAAAATTTTCTGTCTTCATTAATGGAAGTTTGCCACTTCCTGCGAATGCCTTGTATTCTGCTGGTGCTGGAGAAAGAGATTCATTTGCCAAAGATGCCGAGGGCCTTCTGGGAAAGAAAGAACTAATACTTGGTCTTTGCTGGAGTAAAGCTATGTGGCACTGACTGAATCCCAGCCTCAGGAAAGGGCAATGAAATACCTGAAATAAAATTACCTTGAGGACAGAAAAGCGAACCCCAGCTGGGAAACAATATTCATGAGAAGAGCTTTTGAGCTCATGAGGCTGATGCTAGAATTGTGTATATGCTGTCATCAGTGTAGTTTGTACGCTAACGAAGAGTGGCTGGTGATAGTAGTTTAAACCACAGAGGTAGAGTGCCTTTGACTGAGCTGGGCATGATAGGAAACAGGAACATCGAACCACTGTGGCTTGAACAGTGAGCCATGATGGTACCATTGCAAGGCGGGGACTAACATTGCTGGATGATAAAAGACCAGTAGCCTTGGAAGCAGACTAATCAAGCCTTACTACCGCTCCTTGTGGGATGGTGTGTAGACTGTATTCCTGGGGTAAGTAAGAGCTCTAGCCAGCTCTATTTAAAGTAAAAATTTAAATATGACCATAATTGTATGCTGAAATGGTAGAGGAGGTCATTATGGTTACAGATTACAAAAGATGGTTTATGTTCTTCTTTAGAGAATGGGTTGGTAAATGGAAGAGAAGAAATGGGGAAACTAGTGGACACGGAGGAGGCCAGCAATACTTAAGTAAAACATATTAGCAGTAGAGTGACAGTGGTAGAAGAGAAGTGAAGCATTCTTAATTTTATCAAGATCTCAGATCTTTTCTGCACAAGCTACTTTGATGTTAAATCTTCCATAATTCTGGCCATGATCTTTCATATCCACCTTTCCCTGTCCTTTTTCTCCTGGTTAAACATCTCTAACTATTTCAGGGATTCCTCAGAAAGATGATTTCTGGAATCCAAACTCAGCCATTGAGAGGATCAGGTATCCTTGTTAGCCGTGTCATCCACAGGTTTGGTAAACATGCCTTGCATGCTTCTCTTCAATCTTGTTAAAGTAGCCCTGTGGCATATGTACAACCTGAGACCTCTTTTCAAGTTAACATCTTTCATTAATCAACACTCTTTGGGTGTGGTTGTTAACCTGTTATGAATGTACCTCTCATATTATTTCTTACATATTTCTCCATTTTTGACCTCAAGAATATTATGAAAGTTTTCTTCAAATGTGTAATTAAGTTCAGACTGAGCAAAGTCCACATTTTTTAAACTGCCAGTCTAATAATTCCACCAACGATAAAAATACTACTTTTAGTAAACCCATATTGGATCATACCTTTTTTAAAGTTGTTACAGAAACACTCAGCTTCCAATTTTAACAGGTTCATTGTAAACTTACTTTTCTGAGATTTGAAGAATTCACATCCATTGCCTTTAAAAATTATAAAATTAGCCCATATCTGGTGCTTTGGTACCATTCCTCTTGTCTGAAGCATTTCAGAAGGTTCTTGCTGTAGTCTCTTGATCACTTTTACACCTCCTTTGAGGTCCCTAAAACACACCTCACCTGGCCTATATTAATTTTCTGGGGTTGCTGTAAAAAAACGAGGTGGCCTGCACGCAGGTGATCTGTGTGAAAGATGGTGGTGGATCCAGCTAGAGCAGGAACAGTGGAGGTGGTGAGAAGTGACCAAGTGTCTTTTGGAAGTAGACCCCATTGGATTTGCTGTTGGATTGGAAGAGGCACATGAGGGAAAAAGAGGTATAAGGAGTAACTGCTCATTTTTGGTGCCAGCAACCCAGTGAATGATGATGTCATTTACTGATATTGAAAGAAGTGGACTTGAGGACTGAAATGAAGAGCTCTGTTTTGAACAGGTGAAGTTTGAGATTCGTCTCTATAATCTCATAGGTAGATGAATCTTAATCAAAGTGTCTTAACCAAAGGATTGAAGAGCCAGAACACTCTTGCAGGGTAGTACAGTTATGAAACCCCTCGCAGTGCAATGGGGGACCAAAGCTGCCAGACGTTTTTTAAGACTTGGTGTCCTCATCTATAAGTGGGGACATATTACTTATTTCCCCGGGTTGCTTTAAAGGTCACATTAGGTAATGTTTGTGAAACTCTTAGCACAGTACCTGGCATGTAATTAGCACCTAATGAATATCTTCAGTTATTGTTGATTATTATTTTTGGCAAAAAGAGTATTATTTTAAAGCTGATTTTAAGTATTTTGGAATGAGACAGGATATACATTCATAGTAATGGATAATTATTTTACATATACGATATACATATATACATACATATACATACACACTGATGTAAATAAAAAGGACTTTTTCTTATTTATGTGCATTGCATTTTTGTACCTTATGGAAAGAACTACAAAATATTAAAATCAGTATTTTGAATTTTATAAGCACATGTGGGAGGCTTTCTGAATTATAAATATGATTAGTGATGTGAGTTAGTGTTTGCTGCCTCATATGATCGGCCATACCTTTATGCATGCAAATCAGAGTTCCCACAGGAATAATGAGTTGAATGCAGCAACAGGCGGTATTTAAATCACTATTTTTTTCCCTGCTCTACTTAGGTTAATCTTACCATACATTGCATATCACGACCTTTGATTTGCTCAAGTTTTCCATCGATTTGACGTCCCCTACCCTTTGTTTTAAAACCCGAAATTACTACTTTAAGTGTACTGGTATTGTGGAAGGTTTTATTCATTACAGAGTACATGTCTACCAGAGACTATTATATTGAGACTCTCCCTATTGCATTAACAGAGAGATCTTTTTGGGAGTAAAGGCTAGATCACTTAATAAAACCACAGACTCTTTTTTGGCAATAGTGTTGAACCTGGAGGAAAGCCAGCCTTAGCCAGTATAAAGTTAGATTCCATTCCATCAGCATAATAGTTAATAATAGTTGATTGACAGGGATGTGAAGGGTGCCCTGTTTTCCTCCCCCCTCCACTCCCATTCCACACTAACCTCTTTAGGGAATATGCCATTCCTTTCCCCATTCCTAAAATTCTTTGCTTGAGCACAGCCAGGGGCTGCTGGAATGGTGCCTGACTGTTCAAGGCGGATAGTGGGGGTCTCTCTGAAAGTTGTTAGTCCCTGTAGGTGCTGCTGAGGAAGCCCAGCAATCTCCGACCATCTTTAGGGATTTGTAACAAAGATGAGCTTTCCCTGGTAGTTTGTGTGATACATAACAGTCTTCCTGTTACTCACCTGAACTGCCTTAATACCACAGAATCAGGATCACTTCTGCTTCCCTTCAGCCACCTGACCTTCAGCCACATGACATTCTTGTCCAAGGAAATTTAGAGGTATTTTAGTCTGTTTTTCGTGAATCATACTTTATGTCATATATTATTTTGCATTGTTAAAACTATATTTTGGGGTAGTTTAGTACTGGTAAATTAGTAACATTTGCAGCTTTCCTTCTAGCCTTTTTTTTTTTTTTTTTTTGGATGTAGGTATTTGCAGGATATGAACTATTCAGACAGGGCATTCCAGAAATTCTTTTCCTGGACTCTACATGCTTATATTTGGAGTTTTATTTAAATACTAAGAAATATTGCTGAACATAAAATTTACTAGTATAGTGTTTAAGTGAAAATTCAAAGTTTTTTCTAAGTCCAAGTAATTCCTATTCTTAGTGGGGTAATGAGTCTTACACGAAGCAGTCTTGTGTTCTGTAATTTGGTGAAGTTAGCATTTGGTGTTGCCTGCAGTTTAGGTTAGCAATTTTTCTTTACTCCACATCTCACTACTACAGAGCCACTTGCTAACTTTTAATCACCACCTTCTCAAGTTTAAGAACTTGGCCAGAGTGATCCCGGAAAGTCTCAACATTTTCCAGTGAGTAAAGTCCATCTCTTTTGGAGATCTTGACACCTATCATTAACAGGGTTGCAACCTCCTTAAGGATCATTGAGAAAGGAGACCTGCCCTTCTGTATGTATAGCAAAATATAAAGAAGTTATACAGCAGGATACAATAATTCTTAAATAGAGTGCATTGTATTGTCTGGCAGCCTGACCCAACGTCACGTTGCCTGCTTCATTCTACAGATTATGTTGTGGGTTTCGGGTGTTTTTCTCAGGTCAGTTTCCCTATCATTAATGCTGCAACACCTTTGCTGAGTAGGTATCCACTCTCTCATTCTTTTATTACACCGTGGTGAACCCAGCACTGCTGACTCTCATGAGTTGATGAATAAACTCCAGTTTTACTGCTTTTGTAAATAAAACATTAAAAATAGTTTCTGGAAAAAATATGGTACAAAAAGTCCTAAATCCGATTTTTTAACAAAGCCCCATTTAAATAAATCACACTGAAATATGTTAATATTTCATGTTGATACATTAATATATATACCATTCATACTCTAACCTACCAATAGCATCACTTACCTTACTGGCAAATTTGGCTGGTAACAAGAACGTGTGTCCAAGAGCCTTTTTATTTAAAATATAT
>NW_012148786.1:660437-663360 GCF_000956105.1 Propithecus coquereli | reverse complement strand
CATGATATCTGCCATCCTAGAACTTTAAGATTAGGGGAAAGTCATAATTTTTCTTCTCAAGTATATTCCTGTTTTAGAGCATCATAGATCATCTTTTCATTCATATATTTTGTCATTTTATGATTTTTTCAAAAATATTTTGTGTAGATTTTGTTACTTCTGTAAGATCTCATATATGTTTATTTCCTTCTTCCAAGTTGTATTAAAAATACTAAGTACTTTTCTAACACTGACTATAGGAACTAAATTAATATTGCTATGAGTAAACTGTAGTTTAGGAGAATCCTTTGGAGAAGGAGTGAAGAATAGACCTAGAATTTATTGAGTACATATACTTTTATACCACTTACTCCTTAAAGCAGCTCTGGAAAGTAGTTCTTATCATCTCAATTTTTTAAGCCAAGGAAACATTCTAGGAGAGGGAAACTGAGGCTTACTAATGTGCCCTGTGATACATTTCTGGTAAGTGACAGCTTGAGGATTTGAAATCAAGATGGTTGGATTCCACAGCATGTGCTCACTTTATTGTAGCTTAGACAGATGCACTTGAATGACTGGTAAGTGACAAGTGTCAGTTGGGTGTTTAAACCAAGGCCTGACTTACTGCAATATCTGTGTTCTTTCCACTACAGCTTATACAGACTATTTAAACCTCAGACATTGTAAACGCTGAGTGTTTTCATTACTTAAGGCAGTATTTAACTTTATGTCTTCTTGCTATAGTTTTTAATAGTTTTTTCAACTATGGCTCATTTTAACTAAAGGTTCGAAAAGTAATTTTCTTGCATCAGAGGTATAGAATTACCATTTTATAAGTGGACGCATGGAAGAAAATAAATATAAAATGCTTTGCTGAAACTCTAAATGAATTGCTAATAATACAGCAAAGCAAAACCTTTCCTTTGAAATTTTATTTTACAAACATATTTTAGAATGAAAAAAGGAAAACTTAAACCATCAAAAGGTAGTAAAAATGTCCACGATTTTTATGGATGTAATAAGTTAATTAGCTGAAAACCCCATCCAAAACAATTGTCACTAAAATTTATGAATCCTTTTGGTATTTGTATAGAGTTGACAGCAGATATTTCTTATTCATACACTCATCAAATTTTGAAGAAGGGGATTTTTAACTCTTGCTCCATAATAGGTAAATTCACGCGGTCTAAATATTTCTTCACATCTCATATACTGAGGGCTTTGAGTAATTTGAATGATACAGGATATTGATTGTGTGTGTTAGGATCCAAACCCTATATATAGACTTAGAGTTTTAGAATTGACTCGGTCAGAGGATTTGCTTCATTCCCACCATTAGCACAGATTCCATAATGGTCTTTTCCTCCACTTATTAGTATATTTATTATTATAAATCTTGCATGAATGTAACACAGGATAAACTAGTAAACATACATTGGTGAATAAAAGAAAGGACCTCTCTGACACTCTTTCTACTTTGTGTATTTGTACATATTTTTAGGTAGCTGCTTTATTTCCTTAATTTGGCTATAAACTTCTTGAGGGTAAGGATCATTCTTTATCATTCCTGTTATTCCCTAAGCTTAGCACAAGAATTTTTACATAGCAAACCTTCAGTATGTATTGCTTCTAGATTTCATGAAAAGTTGTTTCAGTAAATGGCACGTAACACTGAGTAGAACAAATGCCTGTTTGACATGTTACCAAAAATCCTGGATTTCTCATAATTATTGGGTAGGTTGTAGTCAGCTTCACTTGTCTTTAACTTGATCATGTGTTCCACTGATTCTTTACAGACCTTCCTTAAGTCTATAAAGTTCTTATTAAAATATAGCTAGTTTAGTTCTTATTGAAATATATTTAATGACCTACCTGACATTGCAGCTTGACCTCTGACCTTGACAACTGACTATCCTTAATGGACTCAGATTCTGGACCCTAACCACAGAGGATGTTAGGAGCTGAGGAGCTATGTGGTGACTCACTAGTTTAGAACAGGCTTACATTTGATGTCAGTCCTGGTCTGACCCTGGTACCTCAGTTCCTCAGGTCCTGAGTTTGTGGTTTGCTCCCAGGGTTTTGAGTTTCTTGCCCTTAAATTCCACTTTCCCTGTGACTAGTTCCTGAGCACCAATTATTTGCACTCCATGTTTTCATAATCCATTGTATTTGTGCATGTTATTCCCTCTGCCTGAATAGCTTCCCACTCAGTTTGACTGGTGAATTCCTCTTCATGCTTTAAGATGGAGTTTGGTCATCTTTGAGAAGCTTTTCCAACCCACCCAAACTTCTTTGCTCATCTCCTCTTTTATACTCCTTTTGTACCAAAGTCCACACATCTATTAGTGCAGTCATCATGCCATATTCATTGTTCGTTGACGTTCTCTCTCTATTGGACTTTGAGCTTTTTGTAGTTCAATAAATGTTTAAAAAAGTGAATGACTTCTGCTACTTTATTTTACATCATTGCCAATCATCTGTCCTGTATCTATTTTGAGGATATTATAGATACTGGAGTTGAATTGAATCTACTAATGACATGCTCACATACCTGTTGTTTTTTTGTTTTTCTTTTATTCTGGCTAATATCTTGATTTCAATGTGCCTTTGGGCCATGCTCCAGTTTGTTGATTTCTGGGATAACTGCTGGCCAGCTCTATATGCTGCAAGTCTTCCTGAACTACTTCTTGTGCTCTTCCTGGGCCTTGTATGTCTCCACTCCAGCTTTGTGGGCAAGGGTTTTGCCTTATTCATCTTCCTAGCCTCTAGGCCTGTGACTCAGCCTGACTTAGTAAGTGTTGGACAAATGAATGGAAATTATAATTACTTTTTATCAGTTTTAATAATTATTCTAAAAAAAAAATTCCAGCCTAACATATAAAACATATAATTCTTTATGAAAAGAATATTTAATAATTAGGACTAATTTAATAGGTTAAGCCAG
>NW_012148786.1:649246-649757 GCF_000956105.1 Propithecus coquereli | reverse complement strand
GGCCTATGGAGTACTACAATTTAGTGTATGTAACACTTGTGCTTTTCAGAGATATATTTTAAGAACTACTTATTTAAACAAATAATATACTTATTTATTATCCATTATGATATTCATTTGGTGGTGGATAATTCTGCAAATGGATAATTAAGTAACTAGGAAGTTATTAAAGTAAGCCTTCTCTATACGAAATTCAGTGACTCTCACATATATAAGATGGATATTTCTATAATTATTACACAGCATATATAAAGATGTTCCACAGTCCTTTTGGTAAATTTGTGCCAAGGTGTAACAATCTTTTATTCTGAGGAAACCAAAATTTTCCTTGAAATGTCTTTTACATTAGTTGTATGCCTCCTGATTTTCTAAGTTCATATACTTTGATTTCTTAATAGTGAATTGTAGAATTTGGATATAGAATTTGGAAGTGGGACATTGCTCAGGCATCTTCTGATTTAAAACAATATATGTAATTTTTCCTAAACAACTGAAAATAAGTAACCCATTC
>NW_012148786.1:647644-649196 GCF_000956105.1 Propithecus coquereli | reverse complement strand
TCTCATTCCTATTATCACATCAGAACAGAACTTAAAATATCTATATCTATAATCTCTTTCTCCCTCTGTATATAAACATATCTGTGTGTGTGTGTGTGTGTGTGTATAGATTTTTTCATAGGGTACATAGAATCTCAACCTTGGTGCTTATATCTTTTTCTCTTAGGAGAATGCTTTTACTTTTATTGTTCTTTTGAACTTTGTAGTTGTAAGATATAGGAAGTTGAATTGGAGTAAATGTGGTTTTTGAGTATTAATTAAGTTCTTTGCTAGGAATTGCACAATGCTTATCAAATTAAGTAATTGGTTTCTTGAAAAGCTTTTGGCAGGGTTCCAGATAATAGGAGAAATGATAGTTGAGTTTTGTTTGGGGCAAGTGATAAGAAATCATATACAAAGTGTTCATTTAGGGCAGTAGTCCCCAACCTTTTTGTCTCCAGGGACAGGTTTCATGGTGGATAAATTTTCCAGACAGGGGGAGAGGGGATTCAGGATGATTCAAGTGCATGACATTTATTGTGCAGTCAAACCTCTCTGCTAATGGTAATCTGTACTTGCAGATGCTCCCCAGTGCTAGTGTTACTGCCTCTGGTCCACCTCAGATCATCAGGCATTAGATTCTCATAAGGAGGGCACAACCTAGCTCCCTTGCATGTGCCGTTTACAGTAGGGTTCATGCTCCCATGAGAATCTCATGCTGCTACTGATCTGACAGGAGGCGGAGCTTATGCGGTGATGGGAGTGATGGGGGAGCGCTGTAATACAGACGAAGCTTTGCTTACTCACCCAGCACTCACCTCCTGCCATGCAGCCTGGATCCTGACAGACCACGGATGGTACCAGTCAGTGGCTAGGGGGTTGGGGACTGCAGATTAGGGTATATCATGGAAATGATGAGCTGGGCACCATATTGGAGAGCAGAAAAACAATAGGCACTAATTAGGTGTCTTAAGGGGGCTAGTACTTTGGGAAATATGGAATTGCCTACCAGAGGAAAAAGAGAGAGAAAGTAAAAGGGAAAAGATGACAAGCTTTGCTTATTTTATTCATATTTTTACTTGGGCTGGCAAACATATCCTGCCCAATTGTGGTAGGACAATACAAACTTCCTATCTTGGTAGCATGCAAGAAATTTATGGTGGTGGCTATGAATGGAGACTGTTCCTGATAGACCCTCCTCTGCTCAAAAAAGAAAGAAAGAAAAGAAAATTAAACAAATGCCGTATTTGAAATTTAGTTTTCAAGAGAATTAACCTCATGAGATGGACTAGTTCTATCATATCAACCTGATATATCAGAATATCAGAAGTTAGTACTCACCATGCAGCTGTTATTCTTTATAGGTCTGGAAATAGAAAATTTAGGGGGCACAGTTGAGATGTGAACACAGTTGATTGACATGGAAGAATAGAATGACTTTGGTGTGGCAGGAAATGTCTTCAGGGTTCCATTCTAGATGATGGGTTGTCCATTTGGCCCATCCATGTTTATGGGACAGATAAATGATAACTGTTAAAATTAGGTAGCCATTTTATTTTACCAAAATGTAAAA
>NW_012148786.1:631435-633703 GCF_000956105.1 Propithecus coquereli | reverse complement strand
GGTTTTACTTACATTGTGGGGCTACCTTCATGGTAAACAAAAGGCAGTTAGATAATTTTGTGTATATGAGAGCTACCAGTTGATACTGACATGTATGTTCTCAACAGTAAATATTCTGCTTTGTTAGTTGTTTACATAATAAGAACAAAAATCCATATGGGTAAAATAGTGATACAATGAAGCTATTTCTGATAAAGGAATGTATGGTAATGCTACAAGTCCTTAGTTCCAGGAATTTTAAGTGAATTGCTCTAAGCCTTTCTGATTCCCAGTTCTGTGCCTGATACTAATCCCCTCCCTCCACACAAGCTTTTGCCGAATTGCAGTCTCCCCTTGTCTCCAGTTGGCGTAAGCAGGATTTGAATGCAGGACTATGTCTGGTTTGATTGTCACTGTATCTTTAGTGTTCAGCAATGTGTCTGGCACAAAATTGGTACCCCATAAATATTTGTGGAGTGGATAAACACTCACGCTTTGCCACCTTGAAACCAGTCATAAAAGTCCAGTTCTTAGACTCACTCATGGCATTTGGTTCCTTTTCTCTGCAAATTCTTTGTACTTTTGTATTTGTTTTGTTGCATTTCACTCATGTGAATGTTTCTTAGTAAATGAGCTTGTGTTTTGTTTAATGTTGTACATCTTCATTTAGTCTATAATATTCTGATACCAGATACTAATAAATATTTGTATAGCATCTAGTAAAATATGAATGGCACTCTTAATGGAGAATGAACTTTGAATTCCCATATTTGTAGAAGTGTGTTTTTTCTTCCCCAACTTTGTTCCCTTTATGGCCAATGAGACACATTTTGAGGGTGTTTGGCTGGTTCAGAGGCACAGTGTTATTCAGCATAATGATGTGGTCCTGATCTTCACCTTCTTTTTCTACAAAATGAAGCTAATACACACAAGAAAGATTTGTTTGGGAATTAAATGGCTAGTGTTGAAGGACATCTAACTAAATGGGACTTCATTCAATATTAGTACTTTTCCCTCCCTGTTCATTTGTTCCTTCCATTGCTAGCTGTTTCACAAAACTGGCCCACAGACAGAATAAATTTCTGTGGTCCCATTGGCACTGGATTTAACCTTTCTTTTTGAGCAGTACTATTTTGGAAGATCTGGACACCATCATCGCCTCCCTGTCTTCTCCTTTTTCTTCTCAAACTCCATATGTTTTGTCACTGAGTCCTGTGCTTTCATGGCATTCTGTTCTGTTCCTGTCAGAGCACTGCTTAGATTGTTGAACTTGTCTTTATCCCAAATTGGAATGTAAGCCATGCCTGTCTTGTTCACCGTTGTATGTCCAGCACTTAGCAGTGTCTAGTGTATAGATTGCACTGTATAAATATGTATTGAATAAATGAATGGATTTGCTTTTTGTTTTTCCTATTCTTATGGGAAAGGGATGACATGAAAGGGGCATGATGAAAGCCAGTGAATTCCCTGATTACAGAGTACAACCCAGTGCCTTCCCAAGCACACACTCTTTATATATTTGATGTCATTAGTAACAAGAGTTTTAATATATGAAGAAATAAGCTAAGTTTTCCATCTGTAAAAACTGTTCTTCAGGATCCTATCTCTTAATTTGTTTTTCCTTTGTATGGTTATAGATTCACCATTTAAGCCTTACTTGATCTCTTTCTTAAAAATGTGCCTGTCTTTCCCATAATTGAACATAGTTAACACTATGCTTTTCACATTATTTGAAAAACTGTATCAGGATTTTATCATATTCCCATTAACCTTGTAAATCTATAACCCTGGTGTTTAAAACTTTGAGAGTTTAAGGAAGTTAGTTCAAATTTTCAATAGGTAATTTTTTCTTCTTAGTATAAAAGTTGAACCAGACACTTGAAAATAAATTTTATCCTAAAATGCATGAAAGTAATAGAGTTTACAGAGTATATATTGTTAAAAATATTATTGCACAATTAAAGGAAGACTTCTTTGCCGTTAGGTAAATTAGTCATACAGTAGGTTTAAATTATTTAAAAATAACACTATGAGGAAGAAAATAAACTTTTAATTCAAATGGTAGTGTCAGATCAAGGAAAGAAAAAATAATAGCTTACTCTTGCCAGGCACATATTGTTAACTTCGTTCAGGTGGCAGCTTTGTGTTTCATTTAGCTTTCAGCTTGTCCCAGAAGGTGTAACTATACTGTGAAGGTGTTAGGTAGTGTAGTAATGGAACAGGAGATAAAATGGAAGGCTCAAAATGTCTTATCATTTAGACCTTCCTGGAGAAACATAGCTTGAATTT
>NW_012148786.1:629033-631385 GCF_000956105.1 Propithecus coquereli | reverse complement strand
AATAGTTCCAGAAAATTTGGTATTTTATTACTGTAGCAAAACTTGGCAAATATTGAAGTACAGAATAGAATCTAGATTCTAAGTGAAATTTAATTCATGGCTTTTATGTGGTAAGTAATGCTATGTCAGTCTTTTAATATATGTGTATAAGCACAACCTGTTGATTGGATTTAAGAGTTTTGTTGTGCTTCTTGTAAATTTTAATGTTCAGCTTGGATTTTAAACTTTGACATAAATATTTGTATTGTCATGCATCATGTTTCAGTCAATGAGGAACCACATATATGACAGTGGTCCGACAAGATTATAGTATGATATTTTTACCTTTTCTATTTTTAGATACACAAATACTTACCATTGTGTTATAATTGCCTATAGTATTTAGTATAGTAACATGGTGTATAGGTTTGTAGCCTAGGAGCAATAGGCTGTATACACCATATAACCTAGGTATGTAGTAAGCTATATACTATCTAAATTTGTGTAAGTATGCTGTTCCCACAAGGATGTAATCACCTAAGGACATATTTCTCAGAACGTATTTCCATTGTTATGCAATGGTTGACTGTATATAATAGTCACAAACATGTCAGAATAATTTGTTTTCTTTGACTTAATTTTATATTGGGTTACAAGCAAAAGACAAAACATAACGAACAAATACTACTATTGTGTTCATGTTTTCAGTTAGAGATGGATGTGTCTCTTCAAAGTTCTTTTTTTCTTTGTGCTATTTTACTCTTCTGTTCATTGGTCTGATATTTAGATCAATGCTCTGGATGTTTCCAACAAAATGATGAAGAATACTATTACTTTTGTAAGTTTCAGAGGATATTAAAATACATTCAGGGGACCAGGGAAATATGATTATAAGAATTGAGTCAAATAGGTACAAATTTCTGGACCGCAGGGATTATGAAATTAAAATTCACTTTTTTTCAACCTCTAGATTTTGTTTTAGAGATAATTCTTCCCATCATTCTGAATTTTTAAAATTTAGATTTATTTGTAAGTTTTTATAGACCCCGGTTCTTTAGAGTTAACAGGGCATTCACTTCCCTGATTTGCATGTTATATATTTAATATGTGCTTTACATTTTGGAAATATAAAGTGTATGTTGATTTTCTGCTGCTTTTTTTGTGGTATAAGAGGTAAATCCTTCAAAGATTTAACATGCTATCAATTGCCAAACAAGCATTTCAATAATTCTCTGTCATATAGTTAAACATTTTTATGATTTTGAGAAAATAGGTGATGTCAATAATGAATTAATATCATTTGTATAATACTTCCCTGGAAATGTTTTCTGTTTGACTTTTGTCAAGTCCCTCTTTGGTAAACATAGAGTTAGTTTATTTTCATTTACTCATTGGGGAACTGAGATGCTATTATTTACCTCCGTTTTTACTCACTAAACTCCATCACAACCAACAGTAGAATCTAGGAATCTTACTTCTAGTTCTGTGGTTGGATTATTGTATCTCAGTTCTTAGTACCACATTAACTACCATAGTTTCCTTTGTTAACTTTTATTTGTGATGTTTCTCAAGGAATGGAAAAAGTCTTCATTTTCTACTTCCAAATCATGAAGAATATGAACTTAAAGAGATATTAAGTAGATTTTAAGATTTTTAAGTATTTACGTCTATTCCTTTAAACCTTCTGCTTTTTTGCATCCAAAACAAAACTACACTTGCACTGGATAAGTATTCTATCTTAATGTTTATTGAATTTACATATTATTAAATGAATGAAAAAATGAAATGTTGATTAGACATCATTTGAGAGTATAGAATAAGGTCAAACAAAATAAAATTTGTAGAACAGAGCATAAATTCAGACTTCATGTGTCATTTGAGTTGAATTTTTCATATTTGCTTTTAGGCCATATTTAATTTTTCTTGAGTTGCCTCATTTAACTGTTTTCAATAAAAGCTTAAAATAAAAGCAGTAGAAAATATAAAATCTAATGTCCCTAATATACTAGGCTTAACAAGGTGCCAAAGATAAATAAATATGGTCCCTTCTCTTATCAGGCCTACTTTCAAGAGCCTTGAAAGGCTTATAGAAGTTCATAATTAAAGCCAAGATATGTAGAAAAGTATCTTCATCTTCTCTATTTTAGAAGGAGTTGCTTGGTGACATATTCCACTGCAGGACAGGATTAATACCCAATGAATGATAAGGATAATAAAATTTGTAGATTATAGACTATCTATTGTATTATTACTATCATATAGTATCACATATTTTCAGCTAGTTTTACTTAATGTATTTGCTAGTGACAAAGTGAGTTTAAAGAAAAGGATTAGCTGACTAGTAACATTTGGAGAGATCACCAATGGAAACAG
>NW_012148786.1:603549-626578 GCF_000956105.1 Propithecus coquereli | reverse complement strand
TGTCTTATCATTTAGACCTTCCTGGAGAAACATAGCTTGAATTTTTGAGTGGTCAGCTTGACATTTTAAAGCAGTGAGAAGTTGGGTCATTATTTCTAGAATACTACAGTAGTTAGAAGAAAAAGATTTAAAGTTCATTGCAGTAATTGCTGACAGCTTCCACAGAATGAGAGGTGCTTTTAGTAAGCATGTGCTGCCTTGAAAAAAGGCAACCTACTAGGAATGTGAAAGAAGACAGTGGGCTTTGTAAGATGAGAGTGACAAAAAGGTAGATTTGGGAATTCTTGTGCTCCTAAAATAATTACATTCATTTTGAAGGAAGAAAAGGATTAAAATGGCTTTTAGTGATTGTTCATGTGTTGATGGTCTTCAAGCAAAGAAAGACTCTAGGCATCTGAAATTAACACCTTATATATTTTCAGTAACTAAAAATACAAAACCTGGTGGCTGGGTTGTCACAGGGAGCAAGGTAGCTAGTATCACTGGGCTTGGTGCAATCCATGTGAAGTGCTGAGGTGATCCCTACTGTAACACCATTCCCCGCCTTGGAAACCTACAATTTGCCTCTTAGTCCCAGATGGGAAGGAAACTTGCAAACAGCCGCAAGCCATACATAATGGCAGGGTTCACATCCTGACAGGGACAGAGTAGAAAAAAGGAAACATTCAAAGGAGTCTTCATAACATTATTCGAGTCAAGGACTTTTTGCTTTTTGTGAAGGTTGAAATACTTTTCTAAAGTTTTATGTATGTTGTGTTTTTTGTTTTTTTTTCCTTCTCCTGGATGTCAGCCAACATTCAACTGAAGGAAACACATGAGGATGGCACATTAATCACATTTGACTATCTTCTGCTTAAGTAGCTAACGTTTATTGTTTAATGAAGAGCATCCTGCACATATACCAATGAGGTTCCCAGTATATATATTATGCATATCTATAATGTACATTCACACTTAAACATGCTCTTACCTATGACCTTAAGAAACATGTTAAGACATAGAATTAGGTATGCTGTTTCTAAGCCAGAAGTTTTAAATATATGATCTAAAGGTTAGATCTTTATCCAAACCCCAAACCTAGGAACAGATTTTATATAAATAAATTTATATTGTGATACTAAGTGACTAATAATTATTATACCAATTACACAAATTGTTATTTATATAAAACTTGAAGCATAGTCTGGTTGTATCCTGAACTCATAGGTACCACAGTCTGAAGGATCCTCAAGAGCCTTAGCCTCAGGCAGGTAGGCCGTTAATTATTTTACCTGCACAAATAAGTAGCATCACCTTCATTTCACAGATTAGGAAGCTAAACATCTTAGAAGGTAACCCGTGCAATTCTAGGTGGTGTAGACGTGATCTTCAATGCTAAATCACAAATTAATAGGAGGAATAAAATCCAGTTTGTATAAATGTGAGTCTATTTGTTATCTAACCAGAAAAACGTCAAGTATTTTAAAACAATTATTTTTTAAATGGATAAGGAACTCTCTTACATCTGAGAAAGGTAATATATGTTTATAGACTTTAAAAGAAAGCTATTTATATGCCCTTTAACTATATGAGACATGTCTGCCTACTTTGCTTTCTATAGTACATAGATCTATGTCATCACATAAATATGTTTCGTATACTTTAGTTATAAGCTTTAGAAAGCTGACTAAAGAGTGATTTAGAAATGGAGACAGACAACTCAATGAATAATCAAAACTTCAGTTCACAAGTAGACGAAATGCTTGAAATAACTACTTACAATCAGAAGTTATGTTTTTGAATTAGTGATCTTTATTTCTTGGTTATTTAAGCTCTACATTTTGCACTGAGATTTTATATTATTTGCATATTCTGAGGCCAGGGGGTACTTCTGAGTCTTTGTATTTCTCATTACAATATTTTACAATGCCTGGTTGCCCATATATAAAAGAAAAAAATAGATAGATGTGCATTCGTTTCACCCCTACCATGAAAGCAGGGACCATATCTGTCTTGTTCCCTGCTGCATCGTGGTACCTGGTACAGAGCAGATGCTCAGTGAATAGTTTTGAAAGATTTCTTAAGAGTACCATCCTTCATATTTTGGTTGTTGCAACACAAGTCTGCTAATAAGCACTTGTCTTTTGAAATTACTGCCATTCAAGCATTAGTTGTCTTGTGTTTTACACTATTTTAAACCCTCTTTGATTTTAGAATATATTCTATTTATATGTTACCCATTGAATGTATGCATTGCTGAAAAAATGGTGTGACTTGAACCCAACATGTCCTCGTGCTGTTTTACTCTCTTCGTGCTTATCCCTTATCTTGAGTACTGTCTTTTCTTCTTATGTAAATTATATGCAACCTGGAAGTACTATTAATATCTTAAATGCCACTTCCTTCATGAAGCCTTCTGTGTCTTCCCTGTACTTCTATGTAGTAAACATACCTCTAGAGTTATGTGTGTTTCTTGTAGGTTTATAAAATGCTTTCATATAGATCTATTAAGAAGCAAAATAGCTCTACACATGTTGTATATTATAATTATATTTAATATTGAGAAGGGCTCTAGGAGGCAAGTATTGTCATTGATTTTATAGACAAGAAAATCCAGACAGGTTTTTTAAGATCACATGATGATAAAATGAAAGAACTTGGCTTTAAACTCTAAGGTACTGGATCTAGATCCCATGCTCTTAACCACAGGGCTATTGCTTGCTCTGAGTGATTGCATGTTTTCCCAGTCTTAAGATTTTTATGTAGAAGATATTGTCCTCACTTTTATATAATAGGAAGAAGGGAGATATTAAATGACTTCTTAACATTCACACATGTTAAACATTTAAATAGGTATTTTAATCTAGCATATCCATTATTTAAGAATACCACATATATCTTTTGTTATTATGTTTTACCTTTTAATATATGCATTTCTATATGCCTATTTAAGTTTCTTTAGTTTCATTCATTAGGAGTAGAAAACTAGGTGTGAGCATTGAAAAAGAATTGTTGCTGCTACATTGTGGGGAATAAATATGTGGCACTGATTTGTTAAAATTTGCTTGGCGATTATCCAGATTAATTCCCCTTAATCATCACAAGTTTTCTCTTTGTCACTACTTGTTATGTCAGGTATTGCTTATACATTTCTAAGTGATCAATCCCTGCATCTCAGGGCCAAATATGGGCTGTTTATTTGACTTAGACAAATAGTGAAGTGTTTATGGAAGACACCAGGGAAAGAACTTCTGTAGCCTTAATCTCGATGTGGGTGACCCAAGGATATTTGAACCCAGGGTATGGAAAGCTGTTGGGTTCTGCTGTCGCTTCACTTCTGAGACCCAGTAATGCTGAAGTGAGTCGCACTGCTTTGGTTCCTCCCTCGGTTGCCGTTGCCCAGTGATGGAAACCCAGCCCCACTCCTTATCTTCTCTTTAGTGTGCAGGCAGCACTGTCTTCTGACCTAGTTTGAGCGTCCTTAGTGACCTCTGGCAATCCTATGTTGTGGGTCCCTTTGGGAACATGCCCACTCGGCTGGATTTTATAGTTATGATTTTCCTTCTTACAGAAGTTAGGTTAAGAATTTTGTACTCCCCTTATTAAAGAGATAATTTCACAATGTAATTTGCTTCACAAGCCTCCCACGCTTATGTTAAGCAGATGGTTGCCAAACACCAGTTCAAAGTAGATTGCTCTTATATGAAATAAAATCCATGCTCAGAAAATTTGGCAGTGTAAACTGGTCTTCTTCCAAAACAGGCTCTCAGACAAATTTCTCTTTACTCAAAACTGGCAAACTACTACACCTGTATTAGATCTGGAGTGAAAAACGGATCAAATGGTACACAGTGATTCAAAGTTATCTTTAACATATTGACATCCCTTTATTTCTTTACCAATTACTAGTAGTTGTTTTGCTATTGGTGACATAGAGGAAATAGCAAAAATTTGGTCATGAGATCTGGGTTCCAATCTCAGCTCTGACTCTGAATAAACTGTATGATTTGGCTGCTACTTCACCTATTTTGAGCTTCAGTTTCCTCATTTGTAAAATGAGAATAAAATTACATACTTCACAGAGTGGCTGTTGTGATTAAATCAGTTGATACATACCATGCACCTAAAGTCTTTCCTGTCACATAGTGGTCCTTTAATTAATGTGATGTTGATGATTTGTGTTTAAAACCTAACTCTGTATTGTTATATTTATTCGTCACCTGCAGTTAATTTATGCAAAGTCTCAGTAACCTAAAACCAGAAGTATAATATGTAAATCAGCAACAACAGTTCAAAAACACATATTGGGTGCCTAGTGTATGTAAGGATAGGATGGTTTGACAACCGTGGATAGAGTATTTCCTTTCAAGGACCTTGCACTATAGGCAGTGTAGAGTTAAGGTAAATATACTAATGAAAGCACTATAACGTGAGGTGATAGAAATGTTATGGGAGAAGAATTTTGTGCTCAGAAAACATCCATGAGAAAGGTAGGAAATAAGTGAGCCTTGAATTGTGTGCTAATTTTGATAGAAATAGGGGAAGAATTCCAGAAAATAATAACAGGAGCCAGGAAAAATAGTAAATAGAGATATATAGGATGTATTCCAAGAAAAGTGAGGATATGATGGGACCATGCTGTGGACATCCTTGAATTCCACAGCAGTACCTTTGCATTTAATTGGTAGGCAGTGGGCAATCATTGAAAAGGTTTAGGAGAGTAACACAAGCTGTTCATTTGAAAGATTAATCTAACAACTGAATATAGGATGAATTGAGGGAGTAGGATGTGGCAAAAGATTGAAGAGACCAGTTAGCTAGCTATTGAAATTGTTCCAAGTGAGAGGTTATGGGGATGTTAAAGTAGTTGTATTGCCCAAGAAAGTGCAAAAACAGATATGGATATTCAATACATGGCAGATATTGTATCTTTAGGATTTGGCAAATGAAATCTTTCATTTAAAGGATGGATAAAGGCATAGATTGCTATTTGCCTGTGGCATTTCTATTTAAGCTCAATTCATTTTCTAACATTGTACAGTTCTCATGAACTAGTTGTCTACCAAAAAAAATAGAAACTTCATCCTTGGGCTACAATGGTGTCACTGTGCTGGGTAATAAAGGTGTGTGTTTTGATGATATGCGTGCTACATAAGGTTTCATGCGTTGTGAGAGATCATCGGGGAGTTAGATGTTTTGCCCTCCTTTATTTTTTTTTTTTCCCGAGAAAGTAGGAAGGAGACTTTTTTGGTCTTTGTTTTTGTTGTGAAAGATTCATTTAAATGTAAATGAAATGCTATATGAACCACTCACAAGTGTGATTTATCTTTATATCAATAATTGACATAAGACTGTCAAAACTTGACCACAAAGGAATCCCTGAAATGCTATCCTTAACTGTTGGTTTAGAGAATAAAATTGATAATATTGATTTATCCCTCAAATTACTGTCTTTTCCTATCACTGATAAGTTATAACATGACAAAGAATATAGAAACTAATGTAAAAAGTAGAGAGGAGGAGGGAAAAGATTGAACATCAACAAATTCTTCAGCAACTAGCTGTCATATTTGGACCTACCCTAAGTTTGCCGTAAGACCAAAACAAATTTAAAAATTAGGAGGTAGTTGTTTTGAGTTAGACATGCATCCCAGTTTGGATAGAAAGTATTGATTCAATAGTTTGGTTTATAAGTATTTTTATCTGACCATTCTGGACTTGAATTCCAACTGTCTTCAAATGATGGACATAGTTTTATAGCTATTGAAAGATCTATTTGCCCATGACTGATTTTTGTCCTAAATATAATACTAATGCTGTTTACTTGTTTAATTGGAGTATCATGTCATAAAAATTGGGTAGGCTAAGAGGCAGAAGATCTTGAGCTGATAACAGGCTCACATTTACTAACTTTGTGTTCTTTGAAAAGTCACTTAACAACCCATGCTTCACTGTTCATCTGGGGCTGCCCTACCTATAATGCAGTCATTTCGAGTATCAAATGAGACAGAATATGTATTTTATAAGTGTAAAAACTGTGTTTATTATTTTTTCTGTCATTATTACTACTATTATTAAAAGCATTCTAAATCCTTAGTCTGTAAGAGATTACTTTATTCTAGCCTGCTGTTTTCAGGAATATCAAGTGTTATTGAAAAAGTTATAAAAGTGTTATTTTCCCCCATATCTTAGATGATACAAGTGGCTGAATCAGTATAAACAGATTTCTCAAGGGCCCACAACTAGTCAAGGCAGAACAGGAGATAGAGACCCTGGTTGCCTGCCTTCAATTGCAGAGTAACTTTTACTACACTATTCTTGGAAAAATAACAGTATGTCAGAAATCAGTACTTTCTTGATCTGGATTTACTCCCGGTGGGTTTAAGAAATTCACAATCTAGCTATATTGGGGAGAAAAATGAGGTGATGTGATGTACAGACTAGAATGCTACCCAGAAGTGGCTCAGCTGCAGTCCAGTGACACCAATGTCTGGACTTGTCCAACTGCTTATAAAGTGGATACTTTAAGGATGTTGTGAGGGAACAGTTTTGAAAGACTTACCCATTTATTTATCTACAGTTAAAAGGAACAAAGGTTTTATATTATGTGACATTTTGTTGAGGATATTAAAAATGAGATTGCATATACCTTAAAATAACTTTTGTTGTGATAATTGTGTAGACTGTTGGTAAATTCTTAGTAAATAATTGGGCTTTATATTAGAGTTTTGAAGGTAATTTATTTTTCTGACACATCATGTTATACACCTACTGAGCTATTAACACAGATTTAATCACATTTGGTGTTTCTGTTTCGTAAGTTTAAATGAAAGAGTTATATTAGTGCAGAAGCAACTGCAACAGGTAGACATATTGATTCAATTAGTGTGTATAACACCATTTCAAATATCTGCATAGTCTGGGAGAAATTGATGCTTATAAGTTATAAAATCCCTTAAGTGTCCTCTTTAAATTCTCACAAAACAGAAACCAAGTGTATAAAAGTCTACTTATACATCAACCTGAAAGGTCTCTTCTTTTACTATTTGGTGAATAAAGAATGGTATTTTAGCTATCATTTATTCAACACTGTGAAACAAAT
The DNA here is from genome assembly GCF_000956105.1 of Propithecus coquereli. Lineage (NCBI taxonomy): Eukaryota > Metazoa > Chordata > Mammalia > Primates > Indriidae > Propithecus > Propithecus coquereli. The sequence continues at coordinate 619,497 of NW_012148786.1, read as the reverse complement.
ATTCTTTAATTCCCATAGTATTTACTTCCTTTAAAAATTAAAATTTAAAAAAAATATAATGGGAAACTAAACAGAAGTCACAATTTGATAGAAATTAATCTAGGAAACTTGTTTTCTACTCTCTAAGATCAACAAATATTATATCCTTTTAAATAGAACAAATAAATCATAATGCATCTGCATTATTAATGTTTTCCTGGCTAGGAAACTTGACTAAACTGCTTGTGGATTAATAAAATCAGGTCATACTAAGAATAAAGTTTTAAGTTGTAGAAAATTTGATGTACATATCCAAAAATGTTTTAATATTGATATTTTAAGTTCTGGTTACTATGTATTTACAGAACTTGAAATTTAAAAATTATAGGATTATTTATGAAAACCAAATTCTAATGATGAAGATAGAATTTATTCTCTTAATTTGACAATTCAAAATTAAGTGAATATATTTCATAATATATTTCATGCATATAAAATTTATTATATAACCAAATTATGTATGTTAGTAAAACATTTTCTGTACTCTTACTCATGAACTCTTTCATGGCTTATTTCAGAGTATATACTATACTGTTAATATGGATTTCTTATTTAAATTAATATTCTTTTGCGTTTAGCCTTAAACCTTCACTGTCATCTTTAGCAAAATATTAGGCAAGTAGTAAGTACTTAATATATTCTGATTCAGTGATTTTTACAGAGAATTCAGTGTTGTCTTTATTTCTTATTGGTTCAAGTGGATGGGTTCTATAAGTATAGAGTCTACAAGTGTATGTAACAACATTGTACATTTTATTTCCCATTTCATATATAAATGAAATTAGGGTTTTGATTTTTTAAAATGTTAGGTATTCCATGTTAATTGGAAACATCTTAAATTGTAAAAATAAATCATGGGAGAGTTTGAAAAAAACTTTTCTATTTAATAATTAAGATTTAAATAATACTCTAATTGTTTTTTCTAGAATTTCAACTTAATTTTAGTGAGATGGATTAAAAATTAATTACTGTGAGATTTTCTTTGTACATAGGCACCTATGCAAAATCTAATCTATGACGTGTATATTAGAAGGAGTAGCACTTTGATTTACTATATCAGTACAGAAAAGGGTGTACATTCATACATGATAAACACCATAATTCCTTAGAGTATAATATTGTTAGAGAAAAGATTACCATAGTGTTACCATTTCTTGTCTATTTCCATTTTAGCAAAACTTTATTTTTTTCTGTATTTATTTCATGCATATTCTTCTGTGGATACAAAATCCTAACTACATTTCTTATATCTACTGCTTTTTAAAAATGACATTTTTATCAATGGTTGGTTGATACTATGTTTTAATGTCCCTATTATAATAATCTCACTAGAGAGAAATGATAATATTGTAATGTCAGTCATATTCTTTTTAATTCTGTGCTATCTTTAAATTTACGAGGCCCATAGTTTTAGACTCAAAAACTACACTTTTAGGTATTTATTTCTTCAGTTCCTGAAATGGAATTCCAATAGACTTTATGCTCATTAAGTATATCTTATCAAATATTGGCTAACTCAGGAATATAAATGATAGCATTGCTGTGAAGCTTCTTGTCTTTAGTATATTGCTTGAAATCAACATGTGGAAAAATTTGTTGACAGATTGGTGTAAAGTCATATAGTATAAAATTATGCTTTTCATTTTTCTTAATTTTTATTTTAAATGATAATTATGAATGAAATATGGAATTATATAGGGCAACCAATATCATTTTGCTTTGATTAGAAAAGTCTTCCTTATCAGAAAAAATATCATGGAAGAATTTCTTGCAGTATGGAAAACCTATTGAAGCAAGATATAGAACCCAGAAGCCATAATTGCAAACTGAAAACTTTTAACATGTGAAATTAGCATGTATGCCAAAAAATACCCTTGATTAAAAAGATAAATGAAACTATTTGCAAAACACAGTGCTATAAGTTCCTTAGTATATAAAGTTCATTTAAATTCAGTGAGAAAATATCAATAACCTATTAGAAAAATGGGCAAACAACTTTGATAAACAAGTCTCAGAAAAAATAAAGAATTGCATTCATAATTTAAAAATGCATATTAAAACTGATAAAATACCAGTATTAACATATCCGATTGACAGTTCTATGTATTATAAAATAATGTCTGTAACAGCAGCAAACAAGAAATAATCTTCAATTTCTAGCAATAGGGTCTGAATGAACAAATTATATTACATTTATAAAATGGATTTAGAAATGCTTTGGAATTTGAAATAGTATGGTTGCTTTTGAGATAGGGACTGAGAGATTGTGAGCGTTAGGTAGAAAAGGACTTTTTTTTGTTTGTTTTTTTGAGACAGAGTCTCACTCTATTTCCCCGGCTAGAGTGCAGTGGTGTCATCATAGCTCACTGCAACCTCAAACTCCTGGGCTCAAGCAATTCTCCTGCCTCAGCCTCCCGAATAGCTGGAACTACAGGCATATACCAACATGCCGGCTAATTTTTCTGCTTTTTTGTATAGATAGGCTTCTCGCTCTTGCTCAGGTTGGTCTCAAACTCCTGGCCTCCAGCCTCGGCTTCCAACAGTGCTAGGATTACAGGCGTGAGCCACTGCGCCTGACCATTAATTTTTATTTTTTATCTTTTATGTCGTTTGATTCTTCTTTATTATGTCCATGGCTTCTTTAGACATACAAAACAAGCTTAAAGCAATAAAATTCTTAATCAACTTAGTAAAGCATCTCAGTGAATACTGCTTGAACATCTCCTATATACCACCAAGTTCTTGAGCATGCTGGGGATATAAAAATGGGTAAAAAGTTGTCCCTATGTTCTCCATAATCAGTAAGGCAGTACAGATTCATTAATAGGGTGAAACTCAATGTAGTATCTACTGTATTAGAGATGGGTCCAGGAAGAATGTATAACCCTTTGTAGATCTTAGAGTAGTTTACAAACCAAAAGTTAATTGGTTGTCACAAAAACCTTATGATATAGAGCACTGTATGTCCAGAGAAAAATAATAGATAAGCACATTTCCTGTATTTACTTATTTAATGCTCCCATGAACCCTAGGAAAGGGGTACCATTATCATCCACATTTTAGAGACGACATAGTGAATTTACGTTCTTTAAGGTGTCTAAGATCATCACTGTGAACAGATAAACTATCCTACTCAAACTTTATTCAGTAATCTGAATTCATCTCCAATTTACAAACCAAAGATGTAAGATTTGGAGATTAAATAATTAGTTCAAGATTGTACTGCTAGTACTCTTGAACTGCACTCCCTCTAGCTCAAGATAGGAGCAGGGGAAGAGCCATTTTAAAGCCCTCTCTCTAGTGATAAGTACTAATGACAAATCACTGAATGTGTGGTTTCTCTAAGAAAACAATGGCAGTGAAAAGAACTTACTTCCTTTTTATGAAAATATTTCCTCTATTCAAGTAGTACCAAATAACTTGTTTTGCTCAGTAACTTTGATATGATTTCTTAAGAAATTTTCAAGATTACTGGATAAAATACTGATATTCAGTTAAAGCTTGCTCCTGCTTTGTGAAAAGACTCTGTCAGCAATCCAGAATGAGGGCTGTGCTAACAAAATTCCAACTTTTCTGTGGGATGATCCAAAAACAGCAAACAAAAGGCATTAAATTTCTTAACAGTCGCAAGTGTGTACTTGCATGCTATGCCATTCCTGTCATTAGCTGATGTTTGGTCTGCACAGATTGGAGTTAGAATAGTTTGATTTGCAGACTAATATGTTCCATAGAGAATTTCTTTATATAGGGGAAAAAAAAGCAGAATAACTTAAGAGCATGTGAAGTCTGTGCACCCTGCCCTACATTTATATGGCTCTTAACTGGATATATGTGTTTAGTCTGATTTTAGAACATACGCCGTTGACAGTGTGCCTTCATATGTCAAAGACATTTGCTAGATTAAGATCCTGAGTTGTTTCTCTTGCTCTGTTCAGAAGCAGGTTTACACAAGTACTCAGATGTGAAATAGACAATATAAAGTATATATCCTGATTGTTAAATTAAGAGGAGGCGTACCTCAGTGAGTTAAGCAATATTTAATCTTGTCTTCCATAATCCTATTTTAGCTATAGTAGCCTTAGTGACAAACTCAAACACAGAATTATTTAAAGACTTGCTTAAAAAGTAATTACTTGAGTTAAAGAAATAAATGTGTACAGAAATACAGGGTCATTCTGTTTACCTAGAGCTTTCTGGAGTCATCCTTTCATGCCTTTTCACTAAAATATCACAGAGTACACTATGTATTAACATGGCATTTGGTGATGAACTATATTCTACTTAATATATCCCTTTCACCCATTTAGTAGAATAGCAATGGGTGTGAAAGAGATGTAGGTGAGAACACATAGTATGTACTTAAAATTTTTTTTCTTTTGAAATTACAGCAAATTCAGTAAAGGTAGAAATGCAGAGTGATGAAGAGTGTGACAGGAAACCCCTGAGCCACGAAGACGAGATCAGGGGCCATGATGAGGGTAGCAGCCTAGAAGAACCCCTAATTGAGAGCAGCGAGGTGGCTGACAACAGGAAAGTCCAGGAGCTTCAAGGCGAGGGAGGAATCCGGCTTCCGAATGGTAAACTGAAATGTGACGTCTGTGGCATGGTTTGCATTGGGCCCAATGTGCTTATGGTACATAAAAGGAGTCACACTGGTAAGCAGCTGAAAGAATAACCTGATGACTGCCTGTGACATCTGATGTTGATATTACCTGACATCTATTCTCTTTCCTTTTTATTCAGGGGTGGCAATGGTGAAACTACCTTTTCAGAATTCTGCTAGTATTGGATTGCAGAAAAACAGAGAGTAGCCTGGGTCTTGACTTCCAGCCTTCAAATCTGAATAACATATCAGAAAAGAAGTTTGGGATTCAGTTTCCACAGTTCTTAATATAGCAATAATATGATAAGGGTTCACAAGGTATAGGAGAATTTCATTGTGTAACTTAATCTTTTTGTATTTCTATACTTATTTTACCATACCCAGGGGCAGGTAATATAGTTTAGTAGCTAAGAGTTTATACTACAAAGTGGCAGTCATGCATTTATATAGGGGTGAATCATTTTCACTTTATCAAGTTAACTCTTTGGAATAGAATTTCTAATCAGTCTTTGCTTAGCACAGGTCTTGGTAGTAGGCAGGTAGTTTTTGTAGTTCAGGGATGTTATTACCTTCCTGTAATTTTTGGCTATAATTTCTGCAAGGAGACATGTGGGGTTGAAGATGAAAAAGGGTGGCGGGCATGCAGGTGGAAATGTGTAATCATGGAATAGAGTTAGGAAAAAGCCCCCAGATTAATTTAATTTGTACTTTTAGACATTTAGGAGGTGGAAACTCCTTCATGAAAACCAAGCGAATGAGAAGCCTTATTTAAATCTCTCAAAATCCTTTGCCAAAATTAAAAAAAAACAACAAAAATGACAGAAATGAGATCGTGGTAAGATAGGAGGATTGTTGATTTTTAAAAGAAAGTTTCAAGCTCTTATAAAAATTAGTTTAAAGGTAATGGTAGCTTTCACAATGCAAAGTAGCAAAATATTAATAACTAATCTCAGTTTTAAAATATATTCTTTTGGAAGAGAAATCACAATAAAGAAATTTGTTTTATAGTTTTATTTCTAAACAATCAGTTTAGTAATTAGGTGCTTAAAACAGGAAAGATATAAGGTATATTGAAGTCTTTTTTAGTCCAAACCTCTCATTTTATACTTTAAGAAACAGTCAAGTGATTTGTCTATTATCCCTTATGTAGGTAAGGGCATTACTAAGGCTGGAACCAAGGTTTTCTGATTCCCAGACTGGTTTTGTTCAAATACACTAGCCTTGGTATATCAATATACTAACAATTTATTATCACGTATGACCTAGGCTAATATTTTAAAAATTACAGTGAGAAGTTACACATTAAAATTAGTGTTATAATCAAAATCATCTGCTTTAGAACATGTATACTTATTCCAACCATAAGGTCAGTTACATTTTGCTTATTTTTTTTAATTTCCTTTTTAAACAGTGTCATATTTTTAAAATATGAGTACAATTTTTTCTTTAATTTTTAAGAATAGGAAAGGATAAAAGATCAAGCTTGGTATCTATTTGATGAGACAAAAGGGAAACGACTATTAAATAATCTACTTTTCATCTATGCTTATGAAGTAATTCTAACTACAGTTCTGAAAAGCAAGTTCCACAAAGCTGTAATATATTCATTGTGTCAGAGTGATTATATTGAGGAAGATAACACTAATTCAAACGTGTAACTTCTATTAAAATACAAACTAAGCAAAATCAGTCTAATGACTTTTTGCTTAAATTGCATATAGTGCTAATTTTAAAACTGAGTAATATTCTAAAAACAATTTTTGAAGATTTTTTAATAAACCTTTTATGTTCTAAGTTAAGAAATTTCAATGAACTAGAGTATCCTTTCTTGAAAATTTAGGTTAATTAATGTTTCACTGTATCTACATGAGGTAATATTCATGAGGATTGTTAGTGTGTAAATACAATAATAATTATATACCTACTCTACTGTCCATTTGCTATGGACTATAGTGGTAGAGTTGAATTATTTTAATTCTGAAAATATATTTGACATGAAAAATGTTTAGAAATAGTTATATAGATTTCCACAAGTCCTAGGAGTGTAAGCCCAAGGAGTATGAACTAAAACAATCATTTAAAGTACACTTGAAACACTATGAACTTTTTTTGCTAATCAACGTTTATTGGAATATTTTACCAACTATTACACTTTCTTCAAATCTGAAAGATTGTTGTTAAAGCTAATAGCTATTCATGGAAGAACTTGAGATACCTACCATGCTTTGTTGACTTTAAAATTGTGGATATGACATCTTTAAATTAGACATTTTAACATGTATTTATGATGACCCTGTTTATACATCTGAGTGGGTCCTGACATTTTTTTTGCAACTCCACTTAAATGCTATTGGAGAATTGAAGGTTTACTTGTGTTTCTTTAATTTAAACTAGATTGAGAAAAATGTAGTCAGAATCAAGTCATTAACCAAATGTTATTTTCCCTTAACACCACGTACCGTCTTCATTTTAGAATTTCCTACTCTTACCAATTATTTATAGCTAATATAAAAGACACCGTCTTAAATCCTTATAAAGCCTTTGGGAAACATTTTTTTAGTGTTTTTATCTTGTAGAATATCTAATATGAAAATAATAGTGAAAAAAGATGCACAACCACCAAATTCATTACAACAGCATGAAGTATTAGATCTAATTCATTTCTTCTTCTCTTTCATTTCATACGCTACTGAAGTGCCAATTCCAGTGTCTTATAAATGGCTTGATGTTATTTCTTTGGTATTCCTACTTTAGTAAGAAATCGGGTAATATTGTCATCGGATACTCCAGGCACTCTTCACTGGGAATATAGAGAGAAGTAAATAAGTAGGGATAGCAAATCAATTCATGCATGAACACTAATCGATGGGAACATTATAAACATATCCTTAATTTTGCCCCTCTGTGGGGTAGAGTACTCCCATCTCTGAAACTACGTTTTCAGCACCATACTTTGTACATTGCAGCCTTATGGAGCCATTCTCTTGCTCCAAGGCTCTCTCAACAGGTTCTTTGAGATTTTGCATATTTGTAGGTGGTTGTCCCATCCAACATAGGAGCGCCCTGTGTCTTTGATTCACCAAAGCAATTTGATGTACCTATCATTTACATTTCAACTAAATATTTAAGCACATATCTAGAAATATGTGTTTATAAAAGTAAACTATCAAAATATAATTTATTCCATAATAAAAATAATGTATAACATCATTCAGTTAATAACTAAAAATAACCAGAAGATTGGTAGACTGTGTTTAAAAAAATATACAACAGATTGAGAATGCACATGAAAAATACCATGACCATATCTTAATTGTTCTTCTGGATCCAGAATTGTTAGTCAAGATTGTTGTGCCCACCAGTGGAAAGGTTAATGATTACAAACACAATAACTTATTTAATTTTTTCAACTTAGATTACTTTATAATATCATTGATACAGTTAGTAAATTTGTGAGGTTTTCTGAAAATTTGCTTTGATCTACATATAAAGAACATGATTAATATTTTTTCAAAGTCTAAACTGATTGTCAAAAGGCTGATTCAGTCCATTTAGTTTAAAGAACAAATTATTAAAAAGAAATAATTGAGATGTTTTGTTTAAAGTTGCATGGACAGTATGGAGTTTTTTCCATGTCTGACATTTGCCTAGACAAAAAGTAATTAACTGAACCTTTTACTTATCAGATGATTTTATACATGTCTCTGTAATGTCTAGGCCAGGAATTATGCCACGACATCGAATAAAAGGTTTGCTGATGTTTTACAGAAATGGCTTTTACAAAAATTGAATTAATTCACTTTTTATTTGTTATTAAACAGATATGACTCCCACATTTGGGTAATTCTTGAAATATAATTTATGTATACCCAAAACCAATCTCCTAAGTTACCTGTTTTCCTCCTGGTTTCCAACAGTAGTGTTATTGAGGGTTTCACTGTAATTCCAACTAACATTAATGTGGAACATAATAAAACAACTGGATTGTTGAAATGATTATTGTTTCATATAATCAAGACACTAAGAGGAGTTAAGCAGATTTCAGCCTAAAATGAGGAAAGCCATAGAATTAGTATCCAAAAGTAAGAAACATCTATCAAGACTTATTCGTAATTCAAGTCAGTGTTTCTCAAAGCCTTATCTGGTTGAAATGAAAGTGCATTATTGTCAGTACCCCTTTTCTCTTACCAAAAGAGGAGCATGACTGGTTACTTTCATCATGCCTTGTTCTTATGTTTGGCCATGGTTACTTACCAAAGGCCTCTGCACTACAACTTCAACACGTAGCAACAGGACAATATTTCCAGATATACCTAGAGCACCTTTCATTCTTTCTACTCCATTTGACGATGATCATGTAAATTCAAAAGTAATTTCTTATTAAAAAATTGAAAGTATCTGGAGTATGTTGCAAATTTAAAACCTAAATTACCCTGTTGTTAGTCTCATTAAACTTAATTAGGTAAACTAAAAATTTTTTTAGAAAAGATTTATACCCATTATTTTTTCTTTTTTAGATTAGCATCATTTTGAACAATGAATTAACTACTCTAAACTAGGGATTTTTAAATATTTCAACCCAAAGATTGTAGGAGGCTTAAAGAAAATCTAAGTCAGCATGCTATAGGGGTATTTTCTAAAGGCAAACATGATTTCAAATTTTTTTGTTCACTACACTCACTAGTTTAATTCCTTTGTAAAGTTATTGCATTCTAATTTGTTACTTGCCTGGGAAACCTTACATAGAGAGGATCTAAAAGTAAAATCAAATATTTGGAGTGAAAAGTATAATTTATATTTGCTATTTTTTTCTTTCTTTAAAAAGTCAACTTGTGAAGGAAATGCTTCTGTCCTTCCCTTTATTACTATGCAATTCCATGGCAGGGGTGGACAGTAGAATATGATGATTTAAAAACTTGCAGACTGTTAAAGAATCAAAAATTAAGTTGTATATGTGTGTGAAAAATAACATATCTGCCAAAATTGGATTTATTTAAAAACTCTGATTATTTTGTAAGACTTCATATAAGGGGTTTTAGGTTTTACCAAATTAAACTAGTTAAGGAAAATACAATTTAAGGTAACTTTAACCTGATAGATAATTTTTTCAACCATATACATCAATATAGGACCTCTTGTAGATGTAGTTCATGAGAGCTCCAGATTTCTTAAGAAGAAACCTTAACCCCCCCACCACACATGCCGTTTACACTTTTTTGGTATCAGTAAGTTCCAGAAGGAATAGGCATTACAGAATTTTAGGTACATCTAATCTATCCATTTTTCACTTTCTCTAGGTTTTACAACATATATATAACAGAATTTGCAGATCTGCTGCCAAAAAGTGATTGCAGTGTATCTTCTTTATACTTCCTAGCTTTCTTTAAAGAATCATTGAGTTTGCATTATATCAAAGGGCAAAAAATAACTAAGGTTTTATTATTAACCATTAATATTGTTTCAATTAAACACATAAAACATGACAATTCAATGTAAGTTTCTTGAAAAACTATTAGAATTATAATCATCTAGCCTTAAGTACAGAAATGGTCCAATTCAATGTAAAAGGAAGTGTTTCTTTAATTTTCCTTTTATTCTAAACATGGAGCTTTAGTATGTAACATTTTACTATTTATTTATGCATTACTTTATATTTTATTTCATATCCGTCTTCAGAGATAGACAACTTAAAATAAATTATTTTCTTCCGGGTTTAATAATTTTATCAGTTTGACCCTACTTGCCAATTTTACTGCTTCATTACCTACATATTTTTATGTTTGTCATTGGTGACGGCCAGTTGATGGCAATAGACTAAATTGATAATTGAGGCTTAACCAATATTATAGCAACTTCAGTAATAGAAAAGGGAGAAAAGATTCCTATCAAACAAATAATTTTCACAAAATAAAGAGAATATACAGGAAATGTCAGGATAAATAATTTTCTTAGGGTTTTCCCTGTTATCTCAGGAAATTGCCTAAGGTATTACTATTAGTGACAAGGAGAATCAAGTAGACGTGGGCTATATTTGGAGATTCTTGTGGTAGTGAGCTTTGTAAGCTGGTTCACTTGCTGTAACTTTTTTGGCTCCCTTTTCCTTATTAGCTAACTGAGGGAGTTAAACTCCAGATACCTTTCAACCTAGAATTCCTGTGAATTTTAAAGAGATAGCACGGTAAAATAAAGAGAATAAGATTTTGTGGTCAGACAAACCAGTTCAGTTCTCAGCTCGAGTACTTAGTAGCTCTGTTACTGTAATCACATATGTTCTCAAGTGAATAATTTCTTTATTTGTAAATTGAAATTAATAACACCTAATTATTAGTGTCATTGTGAGGATTGAGATATTGTATGTAAAGCAACCAGTAAGACAGTAAAGTGACGGCATCTAGTTCAGCCAATGCTAAATGCTGTTTTTATTCTTTTGAGTCAATGACAGGAATCTTATCAAATGCATATGAAGAGGGGAAATGGCCACTTGGCCTAATGCTTGACACCTTGGTACTGTACTGGCAAAGCGAATTCTAGGAAGATAAATGTTTAGAAGACTTATGGGGGAGATGAACTTTCTTAGCATAGAGAACTGGCTCTGGTTAACAGAGGATGGCAAATTAGTCATGTGCACATAACCTACTTGATCTTTCCCACTTCTGCTCCTTGCTGCAGGTGAACGCCCCTTCCACTGTAACCAGTGTGGAGCTTCTTTTACTCAGAAGGGCAACCTTCTGAGACACATAAAGTTACACTCTGGAGAGAAGCCGTTCAAATGTCCTTTCTGTAGCTACGCCTGCAGAAGAAGGGACGCCCTCACAGGACACCTCAGGACCCATTCTGGTAAGTGACACCAACTCTTTGAGAAGAAAGCTAGAATGTGAAAATGTGGAAGAGTGCTATAGAATAATACTAAGTAATTTATAGCTTTGGTGTGTACCTGGGAAAGACCTAGGCAATATTTTTATTTGTGCACATTAAATAACTGATGAATCTGCAGGAAGCATATGGTCCTTTTTTAGACTTAAAGACCTGGCAAAAAGGAGCACCATCAACTGAGGAGTATCTTGTCTCAAGATACTGGAATAAGAAAAACAGCTGTTATATAAATTTTCTGTTTTTAAATTTTACAATTATTAATGCAGCAATGATGATTAATCCAGGATAATTGAAGATCCAGTAAAATATTACAGTTACATTCTGAATTTACTACAGAGGAGATGAAAACTATAGGGTTATTTTGTTTGTTTTTTTAACTAATAGAATGTTTAGGCTGGGACCTCAGTGAGAAAATTAAATATTGTTATTTTTAAACTTGAAGTTATTATACTCATTAAAAAGTTGGCTGTTAGAATGTTTCATACTCTATTTTAATCCTCTTTGTATCTTTAGTTCTCAAACTATAGTCATTGGACACTATCTCTGCTTCATAAATCATTTAAAAATTAGAATGAGTTTTGATTTTTTTCAAACATGCCAGAATATAGTACATAAAAGAGAAAGAATGATCAGAAATCTGAATGAATCTCATTTGACTTTTAGCATGAATTGCCATTACCAAGAAGTTAAAGGTGGAAAATTAATATATAACACTCTTAAGCCAGTTTTATTTGCTCCTTCTGTCCATAATCATGTACTAAATTTTAATTTATTATGAAGATATAATGGAAGTAATATCTTCACCTGCATTGATAAATTGCATTAGAGAGTGCTGAGGTTGTGAGGTAATGCTTGTTGTGTTATCTTTCTTTGCATTTTTCCTGTTAGTCTTTAAAGCCTTAGTTTTTTAACATGAATGTGAATTATGTAAAACTACTTCAGACATTAACTCTTAAATTTGGAGTAATTACAAAAAATGAACATTAAACAAAATATTCTAAGTATACATTTTTCTTTCCTCCCTGACTTAAAGTAATTCACTCACATCCAACTGTAAGATTTTATGTTTTATTTTAAAATTATGCTATGAAAATTATATCTTAAAGTGGTATCATTTTATTATGAAAATTATTTTTATTGAATGATATTTTTAAGATATGACAGGTATTTCCTTTAGCTAGCCACATACTCTGCCTTATTAAAGCATTATTGAGTTGTCCAAGGATTATATAACACATAGATGTTCATGAATATATATTTTTGCCTCAACTATATGCAATAGATAACTTTAGACATGTACTTCATTCTTTTCAAAATTGTGTTGCTTTTAATATCATGGTTTTGTGTATAAATATTACTTTATCTTCATAAAAAAAGATATGGTCCTTATAACTGTTTTGTGCTGATTTTGCTACTTAGTTTACCATGTCATGATTTTTGCAGATATATAAACAGATAATAGTCAAATTGGGTAATTAAAGAGAGTTTAATGGAGTGCCTATTAGGGAAGGGGCATCCGGCTAATGCATCATCAAGAGGTTGCATCAATTCATTCTTACTTCTAATTGAAATCTAAAATATTAGTCATAACTAATGTTGTTCATAATAGGTGGAACATAAAACAGAGCTGTTTAAGTCCATGCTTCTCTGATTGGTCAGAAAGCTCAAAATTGATCAGTATAGCTTTCTTCATCCACTCAGTTCCATTTTTCCTTACTCTTACCCTCTGTTTAGCACCTGGGCTAGATTGAGTTTTTCATCTAATAGGTGATCCAAACCTTAATTTCTATAAGTTCTAAGTCTTTGGTGTTCCCGTCTTTCTCAGATTACTGCATTTGTTTAATAAACAAAATTATTGGACAGGTATTTTTAAAGAGATGCCCCATCGAATCTCCTGAATTCAAACCGTAGTTCTCCTTGTGCCCATTGTATAGCAGCAACCCACAATCATCTTGATAGTCTGGCAAAATTATCAGCCCGTCACTGTAAGTTCAGCAGCTTGAGATATCCAAAATAGCCAGTGAATATTCTTGGCTTCCAATACAACAGAACTAGAACTCTGAACCCTGGTGAAAACATTCTTCCTTTTGTATCAGAGATTTCCAAAACCACCAATCTGAAGGTTTCAGGACAGATTAAAAATTCTTTAAATGGGTTATTCGATGTACTAGAGTGGCCACTTCTACCATAACCTCTTTGTTCCCATACTCATGCATTCTTGCTATGGAGGAGATAACTGGCCATATATTATATCCTGTAGAACACACCCTAACCTAACTTCTCCCAACTGGCAACCATACATGAACCACCACTCCATTAGTAGGCCATTTCACCACTCCATTTAGCCAGCTGAGTCTGGGCATGAGGTATGACCAGTGAATGCTATACGTTTGTGTCAACTGTATTTTCTTTGCTATTGAGATAAGTATCCCAGTTAAAGGCAATGTTGTAAGAATACTCTGGTAATTGGTAAATCATTCTGTTAAACCCATGCATGAAGGAGCTTGCAAAAGTATTGAGGGGGAAGGGAAGGCACATACATATCCTGAAAATCTGTCAATTTGTATCAGGATAAATTTCAGCTTCCTTCACGTGGGAAGGAGTCAAATGTAACCTACCTGCCACCACCTGATTGTTCTTCCTGGGGAGTGGTGCTGTATCAGGGTCTCAGCCCTGGAAAATTGTGAGCTCAGCAGTGGTGGTAGTTAAGTTAGTCATGGAGGGGAGGAAGTCCATCTAGTTGAATTCATACACAGTTTCCATCCCTGCTCCCATTATCACTTTGTACATTGGCCTGTTGAGCAAGTTCCAGGTTAGCCAAGAATCTGACTGCCATCCATAAGATCCATAACTTTGTCCAGATTACTAAGAGCCTTCTCTACTGTGGAATTCACTAGAGGGAATTCACATAGGATACCATATCATCACATTTTGTACCAATTCTGAAAGATACATCCACATAACTCTGTCCTAGACATTCTGTCACCAGTTTTCCAATTTTGTTCTTTAAGTCCGTGACCATACGGCCATGCCATATATCATTACCTCAGTTATCTCTTCTTCCCTGCAAAGTACACAGTCAAATGTACTAGCTGAAATTCTGGCTGCTGGGGGATATCATTTTACCACTGTATATCAGGGCCAGCCTCCTTAAGTGGACCTGTAAACACAGTTGTCACAGCTTGTACCAAGCCCTGCACAACCCATTTACAAACTAGATCCACACCGTTTCATCCTCCATTACTTGGTCATTAAGAACACTCGTGAAGCCAAAGGTGAAAGCTGAAGGGACCAGATGGTGAAACAGAAGTAACAGATATCAGGGACACCTGAGCTACTTGCTCATGCAATGTATTTAGGCTTCCTCAACCTGCTTGGTCCTGGTTTCATTTAACAATGAAATGTTATTGTATACATATTGCTTTATGATGTGTTGAACCAGATAATACCTAGCTCATGATGTGCAGTTTGGGCCAATAGTCATTTGGGGTCCTGTGACCTGGCACTCAGTCTTAACCATAGTCCAATAGCAAATTAAGAGCTACTTTTCAATTGGAGAATAGTTATTGGTAGAAGATTGCATGTCTATTACAAAATCACTAGGAATCTTCATACTGATGCTTCCATTGGCAGAGATGTCATACAGCATCTCTGTTTCCCACAGACATTACCAAAAGTCACTACAGCTGCTGGATCTTAAAGCCAAAGGTATAGGGCAGCTTTCATTATGGCAGAGGTATGCTACAGGTCTTTTTCTTGCCCCAGGCTCCTCTCAACATAGTCAACTCTGTGGATTACCTAGTACATGCATGAGAGCAGCATACCCAATGTGGTCTATGTTGCTTCCAAATTCTAAAGAGGCCACCACTTTTGTGCTTCATTCTTCATGATGGAAGGTACAAGGTGCAGCAATTTATCACTTACTGTAGAGGATCTATTTCAGCATGCCCAGACCACTGGACCCATAAAATTTCACCAGTGTTGAAAGTCTCTGAACTTCCTTGGAGTTTATCTTCCATTCTCTAGCATATATCTTGGATGTTTACTACTTTCTGCTCACCAAGTCCTATCAGTGTAATGTCATGAATGTAATATTCCAGCTTGAAGTTTTGTGGGATGTCAAGATGAACAAGATTTCTCCAGACTATATAATGACAGAGAGGAGAGTTGACCTAGCCTTAAGGTAAGATAGTGAAAGTATGCTGTCCCTGCAATGTAAAGGCAAACCGCTTCTGATTATCTCTGTTGATAGGAATTACTTTAAAAAGAAATCAAATCAGTAGCTTCGTGCCTGGTGTCAGGGACTATGTTAATATGCTTCAGTAAAGATTCTATAGTTAGAGTTGCATCTGCAGTTTGCATTATTATGTTATTAAATATGTATTTATCCACAGGACCATCAAGATTGTCCATTAGCCTAACAAACATTTTAA
>NW_012148786.1:597066-599854 GCF_000956105.1 Propithecus coquereli | reverse complement strand
AGAATCTACAAGGAACTCAAGCAAATCAGCAAAAAAAATCAAACCACCCCATTACAAAGTGGGCAAAAGACATGAATAGAAGCTTTTCAGAAGAAGAGAGACAATGGCCAATAAACATGAAAAAATGTTCAATGTCTCTAATCATCAGGGAAATGCAAATCAAAACCACAATGAGATATCACCTAACTCCAGTGAGAATATCTTTTATCAAAAATTCCCCAAACAGATGCTGGCATGGATGCAGAGAGAAAGGAACACTTATACATTGTTGGTGGGACTACAAACTAGTACAACCTCTATGGAAAGTAGTATGGAGATACCCCAAATAACTAAAAGTAGACCTACCATTTGATCCAGCAATCCCACTATTGGGTATTTACCCAAAGGAAAAAACAGTCATTTTATTAATATGCAAAAGACACTTGAGCACAATTCACAATCAGCTAGATGTGGAATCAACCAAAGTGCCCATCAATACAGGAGTGGATTAATAAAATGTGGTATATGTATACCATGGAATACTAGTAGCCATAAAGAGGTGGTGCTCTAGTATCTTTTGTAACAACCTGGATGGATCTGGAGACCATTCTTCTAAGTGAAGTATCGTAAGAATGGAAAAACACACACCACATATATTCACTATTAAATTGGAACTAACCGATCAACTCTTGTGTACACATATGGAAGTAAAACTCAGCAGAAATCAAGCAGGTGGGAGGAGGAAGGAGGACATAGGTAAATACATACCTATCAGGTACAATGCACACTATCTGGTTGATGGGCATACTTCCATCTTTGACTCAAACTGTACAAAAGCAATTCATATAACCAAAACATTTATACCCCTGTAATAGTCTAAAATTTAAAAAAAAGAGAAAAAAATAATAATAAAAAAAGATAAGCATTGGAGGTTGTGGAGAAATTGGAACCCTTATATACTATCGGTGGGAATGTGAAATGATGCAGCTGCTATGTAAAACAGTATAGACATTCCTCAAAAAATTAAAAACACAACTACCATGTGATCCAGAAATTCCACTTCTGGGCATGTATCCAAAAGAATTAAAATTAGGATCTCAAAGACATATTCTGCACTCTCATGTTCATGGCCATATTATTCACAATAGCCATGACAGGGAAACAATTTATATGTCTATCAACAGATGGATAAAGAAAACTTGGTATGTACATACAGTAGAATATTACTCAGTCTTTAAAAGGAAGGAAATTCTTCCATATGTGACAAAATGGATAGACCTGGTTGACATTATGTTTTTAGTAAAAATTCAATCATAGAAGGACAAATACTGTATTATTCCTCTTATATGAGGCATCTGAAATAGTCAAAGATGTAGAAGTAGACAATATAATGACAGTTACCAGGGGATGCAGGGAGGGGGATATGGAGAATTATTGTTTAATGGATATAAAGCTACAGTTATATAAAATAAGTTAGTTCCAGAGATCTGCCATACAACATGATGCTTATGGTTAACAATAAGGTATTGTATACTTAGAAATTTGTTAAGAGGGTAGATTTCATATTAAGTGTTCTTACCAAAACAAAAAAACAGGGACACAAGAAAACTTTTGGAAGGTGACTGTTGCATTTATTACCCGGATTGTAGTGATAGTAACATGAGTGTATACGTATGTCCCAACTCTCCAAATTTTATGAATTATATGCAGTTTTTTGTTGTACCAATTATACCTCAGTGATGTTGGAGGGAAAAAGATATTACCATTCCCATCCCATGTTTCACCACTTTCCTATCACTGTCCAGTTACCAAAAACTGGTGGTCTTGGTAATGCCTATTTTTAACATTGCAATT
Source organism: Propithecus coquereli (assembly GCF_000956105.1). Taxonomy (NCBI): domain Eukaryota; kingdom Metazoa; phylum Chordata; class Mammalia; order Primates; family Indriidae; genus Propithecus; species Propithecus coquereli. The sequence goes on along the minus strand of NW_012148786.1, from coordinate 598,021 downwards.
CTATAACCCTTCTAATCAGATTCTGGAGTTGATCTTTAGCCTTATTTACCCCAAGTATTAAGTGAATGAGGGACTCTTTTAAAGCTGAATGAGAAACTTTCTGTTATTTCTCCTGTGTTCTGACTTGAGCATCAAGACCTTCAGTTTGTCCCTTTACCTTTGTATGCTCCTTGGTGCCATCAGAAGCAGCCATGTCACACTATAATGTTCACTGTACACACTGCCATTGCTACTTTAGCAAGTCAATGCCACAGCTCCCAAAAACTTATCCTGGATTGTACTTCATTCCATGCTACCACCAGTGACAATTTGAATAATCACCTTGCCAGCACATGCCTAGAAATAACACTCTCCCATGAACTCCCTAGTAAAGTGGCTATCCTTTTCTCTTCAGATATGAGCACCCCAATCCCAGAATTTCATCTTGACTGGAGCTTTAGGCCATTCCTGCTACCAGTAACTCCTATCAGTCAGGATCTGACAGGAAAGCAATGAAACACTCAAATGAAGTTGGGGACATTCATGAAAGGACAGATATCCACAAGAGAATGGTTAGGCATAAGGGACACTCATAAAAGATGATTGAAGCTCTCTGAGACTAACAATAGCGGGAAGCCATTACTAGCCCAAGTCTGAAAGGGCAAGGAGATCTAGAGGTCACTGGAATTAAGAGAAAAAGGAAAGCGTCTTGAGCACTGATCTTCAGTAGAGAGAAGTAGCCCCCGCTAACCTATGACTTGGGGAATAAATACCCTGATCTCACTCTTTCAACCCTCAATTCTCTTGCTAGTGCCTCATGTTGACTAAACTTAACCAGAAGCCAGAAGACAAGGGAGCCTATTGATTAAAACGAATAGAAATTTGCTTTCTGCAGGAGCAGAGCAAAGAAAGGTGGAAAATGGCTATAGAAGCCAAACAGAGAATATGCCACAGATTAACTAAAATTTAAGAACTA
>NW_012148786.1:594282-595548 GCF_000956105.1 Propithecus coquereli | reverse complement strand
ACATGAACTCCTGGTTGTGGTTATTCCTGTTATATGTGTTAGGAGACTGAGGCAGACTCTGGATTCAAACCAAGGCAGTGAAACTCCAGAATATGTGCTCTTTACCACTATGTGATGGGATAAATGATACAGCCCCAAATGTTTATTCTATAAAACTTTATTAAAGTAATTCCTAATGGTAAAGAAAAAAACAAGTACTAGCTGGAAGTCAGGAGGTCAAGACATCTGAGTTTTAAAATGGGCTTGCTGCAAAATTAGCTGTGGGACTTGGTCAAATCACTTAGTTTACTCTTTAATAAAATCTCTCTATATTGATATTATATGATGCTAAATACAATGTGTTATCTTTTCTCCCTCGATATTGCTGCTAATCAGTCACTACTACCTAACCTTAAGGAGTAGTCTCCACTCCCTCCAGACTACTACTACTTCTTCATTTTAATAGTTTGCCCTAGTTTAACTTCTGAAATAAATTTAATGAAAAAGAATTAATAACAAGGTTTTCATTGAGCCTTCACAGTGGCAATATTTCTTCTCTACTACTCTCTGCTATCCTACATCTGATAGTGTTGATGTGTTTAAGAAAGAAAAAAAAATTTTCTCCATGTGACATTAAAATGACATTTTAAGAGGGGGAATGAGAAAAGGGAAAGGGAAGAAAAAGAATTTAAATGTATCATCAACACTATATCAGCTGAAGATTATAGTCAAATTTTTAGGCCAATGAGAAAATGAACCTGCACTTTTAAAAACATGTCCCAGATATACATTACATAAAATTGTAAGAAAATAAAGGTGTAGTCTATATTTTATTACTTGTTCAATAATCTTGAGATTTACTACACAAATCTATTTTGCTTTATATAAATTTATAGAATAACATAGTATTTATGTGGTATTTTAATGATGAATCAGTGCTCCTGCTACAAAAATGATTTTTATTAGTTTTGTTTCTTAGATTTTCAGTTTAACAAGTGATTATAGTTCTTTCATTCCTAGAAATTTGACTAGTGTGCTTTGTTCATTATGTATTACTCGTTTTAACTATCTTTATCATACCCAAACCCTGGGAGAAATAGTGCTTAAATTAAGCCTGGGACCCTGTTAGTCAAAATAATATTTAACATACTTTTTAAAAAAAATCTAGGAGGAATTAGAATTGCATGTTTTTTTTCTAATTAAGGTTTCAGTTATATTTCTCAAGTACTCTAATATTGTACCCAAATTAAAGATTTAATACAGAAGAGTGTATATTTTTAATATGTG
>NW_012148786.1:592738-594057 GCF_000956105.1 Propithecus coquereli | reverse complement strand
GAGACCCCGTCTCTACTAAAAATAGAAAGAAATTAACTGGACAACTAAAAATACATAGAAAAAATTAGCTGGGCTTGGTGGCGTATGCCTGTAGTCCCAGCTACTTGGGAGGCTGAGGCAGGAGGATCACTTGAGCCCAGGAGTTTAAGGTTGCTGTGAGCTAGGATGACGCCATGGCACTCTAGCCCAGGCAACACAGTGAGACTCTGTCTCAAAAAAAAAAGAAAAAAAAACAAAAATGGAATCTTTTAAAAACATTTGAAAATGAAAAGTCCTAATGTCCCAAGGAAGTGTATTCATTGTCTTTTGTATTCTAAAAAAGCCAAATATTCTGTAATAGTACCACATTTTTAAGATACTTTTTAGTTCTTAACACTAAGTTACTTTTCAAAAATTTTTATATCCTTAAGCAGATCAGTGCAGGAATTATTTCTGATTTTTTTTGTTCACCCTCATTTTAAGAAAAGAATTATCTCATGTTTTCAATAATGCATGCTATTATTATAAATTCTCAGTAAAACCTTAGCTTTCAATCAAACCACTAGTTAGTATATGATCTATTATTTGTATATATCACTTAAAAATAAATAATTTGCAAAATTAGTTTATTTGATATATCTATATCACATAACCTTGGAGTAAGACAGTTTTGAGGAATCTTACAGTGTCAAAGTTCTTTTGATTTAGGGTCAATATGCCTAAATTATTCTGAACAGATATCTAGTTTGTTTCCAAACACTTCAGTAACGTTGATCTTTACAACACTGCTTTGTGACCTAATTCAGTGTTTGATAATTTTCAACTTAAGTTTGTTATCTATGTCTGATTGTCAGTTTAAAGTAATTTTGTCCTACAAAAAGGAAGTGGACCAGATGTACCATGTTAAAACAACTTCTTCCCCATTGTACATTTTTATTTTTTTTAAATATAAGGACTGTCTTTATTTTTCAGATCCCTACAATTCCAAGGACTATATTTTATCCACAAAAAATAGCTCAGAAATCTTGAGTGCTTATATTATTAATAGCTCCTAATACTGATTTTTAAAAAACTTGCCAATTAAATATATATGGTGATTACTGAAAGCTCACTTAAAAGTTTACCTTTTTTAATTCCTAGTTTGTTTTGTTCAGTTATGCCTTTACCTATTGTGAGAAAAATCCTTGTATTGACCCACACTGCTTTTGAATATATTTGCACATTTACCTTTAATTGAATGCAATACAAACTGTCATTTTTAAGATATAAGCTTCATACTCTCAGAGAAATGGTAACGTAAGGTAGCTTTTTCCATATCTTCAATTTTTTTTTTTTTTTTT
>NW_012148786.1:590583-591793 GCF_000956105.1 Propithecus coquereli | reverse complement strand
AAAATTAGGTATTTATCCAAAATATTATAATCAGTTTTCATATTTATATTATTTTAAAACCAGACGACCGTGGTTTTCATACGAAATTTGCCAAGGAAATCCTTTAAAAAAATTACTGATCCAGGGACCAGTATAATGATAAATATGTTGGATTAAATTATGTTCATTCAGAAATTAAATCTAGTGTAGTTCATTCATAATAGTGATGGTGCATTAAGTGTAGTATAATTTGTCCTGCAGGCTTCCCATGAGAAGGAACCGTTTGAAACTGATTGTAGATCTGGCACCTGCCCCACTTTCTGGGTGATCTCCCAAGTGTGAACTTTCCCCACCCTCAACCCCTCCTTTTCTTTCTGGACGAGGTTGATAGTGGTGGATTACACTGATAATTACACAAGCAGTGTTAGTTGCACACATGATTTGTATAACTGTGTTGTGCAGATTTCACCCATCAAGTCCTGATGCCGATGCCCTTGTTGCCTCTCTGTTTGCTTTGCAACAAACACTGAAGAGAGGGGACTAATGTCTTCATTCTTGACTCTTAAAACACTCACTTATGGCCCTGCCCATTGAAATTTGACCAGGAGGTAAAAGCAACTCTGTCAGGCCAGGTGGTAAGACAGTCCATGTGATTTCCACCCAGTAGAACACCTCTTTCCCCACCACCCCCAACCAATAATCATTGCATATCTACCCTACCTTATATGTTCTTTATAAAACACATTTAATAGTATATACAGTCTCATCTTTTATGAATAGTAGCAGTCAGGCTTCTTTCAGACATTTATTTCTAGAAGGAATTATTAATGAGAAATCTTTCTTTTGTAATGCATACTCATTTGATGTAGCTCTTCTCATTTTGCTACAAAGACATTTATCAGATGAATTTACTGTAGGAAACATTCCTCCCTACCTTTCTCTATTCTCATGAATTCTAAAGAAATAGGCAAGATTCATGGGCCTCTTTCTCATCATTCTAAATATTCTACAGATACTGCTCTCATTCCAAAGTTTCCTAGCACAGTTTTGCACCTTGTGTGGACAGTTTTAACTTGTGTCCATTTCACATTTTTCCTTCCACACTGTGAGTCTGCAGGCCTGGTATGCTGGGAACTCCGTGGCAGAAGTGGAGAGGCTGCATGCAAACTTCATTACTCACCCAGTGTCCAGGAGACCATGTCACACTGTTGTGTGTGGTTCTTTGGAGGGT
>NW_012148786.1:589800-590533 GCF_000956105.1 Propithecus coquereli | reverse complement strand
AATTAATGGAGGTCAGTGGTGTGGTGTTGGGTATGTTTCCTAGTAGATGATAAATATTACTGTTATAAAAATTAAAAATGATGCCTAATACTTTATTTTGTCACAAGCATCATTTTAAAGGCCTTATTTTACAAATAAGGAAAGTCAAGAGTAAAGACAGAGATGTTAACCTAATGTCCCCACATTGTGTAATTTTACATATAATATGTATGGGTCTTTAGCTTATTAAGATTATACTTTTACCTTATTTCACTTTTCCCCTGTTTTGCCAATAATGTATTATTAGATTAAATTTTAAACACACACACAGGCTCAACATAATAAAACAAGAATTATATCATGCTCTTATAAACAAAAATATCTCATAATGCTGGAGGACATAGCTGTATAGAACAGAATAAATAAATCTAAGAATAGTATAATCTTTGTGAGAATACTTTTTAAGAATTATGCCTTGATATAGTAAAAAATCTTACCATTATAATTTTATATGTACATTTTACACAACTTCTGATATACTTATGAGAAGGTGGGACATAAACTCTGGTCTGCCTGACTCCAGAGCCTGTGCTCTCAACCACTATCCTCCAGCTTTCCAGTCTATTCTCCATACAGCAACCAAAATATTACTTTAAAAACCAATTTTAAAATAAAATCTTAAAATCTACTTAAAAATCCCTTAAAGACTTTCCATTGCTTTTATAATAAAATCAAAATATTTATCGTGGACATT
>NW_012148786.1:578560-587236 GCF_000956105.1 Propithecus coquereli | reverse complement strand
TGTTATAATAAAACAAATGGAAATATTTGAATAGCTAATGCTAACCCTGTGAATACAGCAGTAATATCCCTCTTGTTCAACACTGTATCCCCGGCACCTAGATCATAGTACGTGGAACACTGAAGATGCTCAATAAATATACATTAAATGAATGTTAAAGGAACTATATGTCCTTGCTGAACACATGGCACATCTTATAAAAGAATAGTAAAGTGCATTAATGCCAGTAGTATGTGCCTATTTTATTATCATAGTGCAGTGTTTCTCAAAGTATGTTAACAAAAAAATTATTTACTTGGGAAATTAATAGTTGCTAAAATAGAAGATAGTACTATGTTTATAATTTGGGAAAACATTGGGCTAAACTAATTTTATTTTGTTTGCTTATTTTGTTATTGAATCTAAACATCCAAATCAACTTTTGATAATGCTCATGTACGTTGTGAATCTCTAAGGAATCCACATTTAAATATGTGAATTCACAGACTTTTTTAAACATTTATATCATCCTTACCCTCAATCACCTGCATTGATAAACTCTTCTTAGAGAGATAAGTTATTTTACTGAAATAATTTTTGACAGACATCTAATTTTACCAAAATGATTTAATAAAACAGATTCTCTTTGAAAAATAACTCACTTTTCAGGGAGGGATCTGTTTTCTTTCTAAAGTATTATCTTCCCACTTAATTTTTCTATTAAAAAAAACTAAAGTCATTAAGACTTCTAAAGATTTAGAAAAAAATAGATGTGGATATTTCTCAAAAATTCTCTATCAGGTAGAATTTTAAATAAATAAATAAAGCACAGTAAATAAATCACAAAGGGAAAAATACCAACAGTTTTGACCGCATGAAAATTTAAAACCTCCAACCCTAAAAAAAAAACCATAAGCTAAATACTTATAAGAAATAAGTTAAAAGGTTATTTACATTAATATATACAGAGATTGAACAAATTGATGAGAAAGGCAATAGCAATAAGACCATAACTGATAAATAGGTGAAAGTTTCGAATAGGTAACTTGAAAGGATGGTCTACGAATGGTTAATACATTTTTTGTTTAGGGTTAGTTTCACTAATGCCAATTAAAAAGAAATATAAATTATATTGCATTGCCTAGTACAGAGGTTCCCAATTGTGTTCTTAGTGTCTTAGTCATTTTTCAAAGTGCCGTTAGGACTAAAAGAAATTACCTAATAGTTTCATTTATTATTAATAAGTAGTAAGTTCTAAACAACTTGATAATTATTTGAATCCTAACAACTTTATGGGCATTTGAAAAAATTATATAAGTTGAAAAACAAAATAATGTTTTTATTTCATTCTTAAATAGCCACAGTTAGTTACTAGTGGGATTGTATGCCTTTTTGGGCACTGCACAACTTCCCAAACTTTGGAATCAGGTGGAATACTGCCATTCTCATTTCCTGTTCCATATTGATTTTCATGCAGTACTTACTTTGTACTGCAGCAACCACTGAAACTCAGCATTACAAAATATAACGTCATTGAAAGGAATGTAGTGTGATATAATGTCGAAACTGAGCAAGTAATTTGCATGGTGTCTGAGAGGTGTTGATTATTATTATTTCCCTCAAAAATGGAGAGTATCCTATGGTATCCCTAAGAGTTTGCTTCAGCACCCTGAAGTAGCTTGCTGCAATTTGAGTACATACACTTAGCACATTAATGGAGAATTTATTATTTTAATGTGAGTTTTCATTGTTGGTTACAGTATGGTGGAATGGCTCTGTCATACACACTTGTGTGAATGTGAATTTGCAAAACCTTTTTAGAGGCAGCAATATAGCAGTAAGGATCAAGAGCCTTAAAATTATTCATACACAGAATTCATACAATGAAACAGACCACTAATTCAGACAAACTGTAACTTACAGGGACTAAGAAATTAATTGCCTGTTGTGCCATATTGTCAGTGCTAATTTTTCTTCAGACTAATTTATAATTCTATAAGCAATTACCAGGTAAAATCAGATATCAGACTCCTATTTTTTACCCTGGAAGTATTTATAGGAAAGTAGGTACAGTCAATTTTATTAAAGAAAAATGAATGTGATATATGCATAATCTCTGTTACTAATTTTATGTGTCATGAAAAATGGTAAATATATTTTCTATAGATAGATGTGTTTCTTTGTATGTTTCTGTATGTGTAAACATAAACACATCTATATAAATAAAACATTTATCACATGTATTAGTGCTATTGTAATTTGTTTTATAGGTTTCACTAGGATAATTCTTGAAGTGACCTATTTCAACAAAATATAAATGAACAAGACTTGGTGTGGGCTGGGGGCAGCGGCTCACAAGGCCTGTTATCCTAGTACTCTGGGAGGCCAAGACAGGGGGATCACTTGAGCTTAGGAGTTCAAGACCAGTCCAAGCAAGAGCGAGACCCCATAGAAATAAAAAAAATTAGCCGGGCATGGCGGTGCACGTCTGTAGTCCCAGCTACTCAGGAGGCCGAAGCAGGAGGATCCCTTGAGCCCAGGAGTTTGAGGTTGCTGTGAGCTAGGCTGATGCCACGGCACTAGTCCGGGCAGCAGAGCAAGACTCTGTCTCCAAAAATAAATAAATAAAAATAAAATAAAAAAATAAAAGACTTGGTTGTTCTATATACCTCCATAGCACCCTATGAATTTATGGAAAATATTCCTATTTGAAAATTCTTTAAGGCTATTAGATTTACTTTTGGGTAGGTATACGAGGCAGGTATTTCTTATTTCTAATTCCACATAAAGACAGGTAGAGAAAATACTGGTAAACGCCAACAAATTGTTTTCTAATTGAACAGTTGGCAGAATCATCAAGTTTTCTTTACTAGATCTTCAATTTGTAATTGATTCCTCAAGTCAGGAATCTCTATCTGCATTTCTGACAGATTATACCAATAATTCTTCCATTTTTGTTAATGTAGGATTTTTGTAAGGAACAATACGTCAAAGAAGAGACTATATGTTAACTATTGAAGTAGCTGGGAATGCTGACCCTGCTACCTTCAGTGTCGTAAAATCCTTACTATTATAACATGTCTTCTTAAAATTATAGTCATAGGAAACTTTTTTTTCAGTCATCTGAGTTGCATTGTTACTAAAACTTAAAAATTAGCCTGACTTGTTGGTATTTAATCAAATTAAAAATATAACTTTTCCATCTAACCATGATAAAGTGTCAGGAACCAGATTTATCCTCTCACCTTAAAACAACTAGAATATTGGACAAAATAAATTAAATGATTTGTAGATAATAACAACATACAGTGCAGTACTGTGATCTCTGGAGAAGAAAAACAGAGGTGGTGAGTCCTGGATTGCCCCGGCTTCCTGGAGGCAGTTTCGAGCCATAGCTCAGGGACAACAAACCCAAACAGAGCCAGGCAGAAGGCTGAATTGAGGATACAGAGATCAGAGTCCGGGGAGACCAGTATGCTTAGAGTTTGCAAAGCAGAGTATCAGATAGGAGGAAGCTGCACAGAAAAAGCTCTGGAGTTTTGCAGAGGGCTCCATGACTCTTTGGCCAAGTAATGATCTACTTATGTGTGTAAAGTAACTATCTCAAGCTGGGAAAAGAAACACTAGAAAGCAGAGGGCCAAAGAATTTCTGGAGCTCGTGCAAGGCTTGGGGATAGTTCATTCTCACCCATCAAAGTGAAAAGATCTTGTAATATGGAGGGCACTGAGTAAAGTCCTTAGAAGGGTATTGCCTTAATACTGGGGTAAACTAGGCCTTAGATTAATTAAAGCATGCTGTGAACCTACCTTAAAGCATAAAAGTAAATCTCAAAAGAATTAAACTTATACCAAGTAATATAACTGCACAACAGAACAAGTCACCATATTTTAAAGAATGCAACAAAATCCCGAATTCACAATATCTGCTATTTCATTAAAAAATTAATAGATATGCAAAAAGGTAGAAACTATCATCCATAATCACAAGAATAATTAATAGAAATAAACTCAGAAATGACCAAAATAGTGGAATTAGCAAAATTGATTAAACAGCTATTGTAAATATACTCCTTATGTTCAAGAATATAGAGAAAAACAGGAACATGATGAGAATAGAAGTGGTGCTTAGAGGGAAATTTATAGTATTAAGTAATTAGAAAAGAAGGAAAGTCTCAAACTAATGATCTAGCTTCCTTCTTAAGAAATTAAAAAGAACAAGTTAAATTCAAAGTATGTTAAGAAAAGAAATTATAATGATAAAGGCGAGACCAATGAAAGAGTAAAACAAAATAATGGAGAAAAATCAATGAAATCAAAGGCTGATTCCATGAAAAGATCAATAAAAGGAATAAACCTCTATCAAGACCAATCAATATAAAAATAGAACACATAATTTATGAACATCTAAAATGAAATGATAGATTTATCACTAAAACTCCTATAACCATTGGAAGCATAATACAGGAATATTATTAATAGCTTTATATCAGTAAATTCAACTAGATAAAATAAACAAATTCCTTGAAAAATAGAAATTATTGAAGCTCACTCAAGAAGAAATAACTATTCTGAATAGCCCTTTAGTTATCCCAGAAATTGAAATCAAAGTTGAAAACCTTCCCACAAAGAAAACTCTGGATGACTTCACTGGTAAATTCTGTCAAACATTTAAGGGAAAAATAATTTACTATTTAATCAAAGACTTTACAAGACAACTATATAGTAATATCCCTCTTGAATATAGATACACAAAATGCTTAACAAAATACTAACAAATGATCATGTATCATGACCAAGTGGGGTTTATCCCAGGAGTTTGAAGTTGATTTAACATTAGAGAAAAAAGTCAATCTATGTAATTCTTCATATTAACAAACTAAAAAAGAAAAACCATATAATCATCTTCAAGGTTGCAAAAAAAAGCATTTGACATCATTCAGCATTCATGCTTAATGAAAATTCTCAGCAATAGCATAGAAAGGAACTTCCTCAACATGATAAAGGTCATATATGAAAAACCTTCAGCTAACATCTTTTTTGTAATAAAATAATGAAAAGTTTACCCTTAAGATCACAAACAAGGCAAGAATGTCTACCCTCTCCACTTCTATTCAACATCATACTGAGAGTGCTAGTCAATATAGTAATACAAGAGAAAGAAATAAAAGACATCCAGATTGGAAAGGAATGAGTAAAACTCTCTTCAGTTTTAAGTGATATGATCACCTATATAGAAAATACCAAGGAATCTACCAAAAAAAATAAATAAAATTGAGTGATTATATTAAGGTTGCAATATGTAAGGTCAATATAAAGAAATCAAAAGTATCTCTTTAATTAACTTTAATTGACAAATGTATATATTTATTATGTACAACATAATGTTTTGATGTGTATACCATTGTAGAATGGCTAAATTGAGCTAATTAATTACCTTACATACTTGTTTTTTTGGTGGTAAGAACACTTAAAATCTACTCTCAGCAATTTTCAAGAATACGTTGTTATTAACTATACTCATCATGTGGTACAATGGATTTCTTGAGCTTACTCCTTCTATCTAATTGAAATTTTGTATTCTTTAACCAACATCTCCCCAACCCCCCAGCCCCCACCTCAGCCCCTGGTAACCACCATTCCATTTTCCACTTCTATGAGTTCAATTTTCTAGATTCCACATATAAGTAAAATGCAGTGTATAAAATAACCTAATTTCATAACAAGATTTATCTTTGTATGCACAGGAAAAATATAGGAGGATGATACAAAATATTAAAGACAGTTATTTCTAAATAATATAATTATGATTTTCTGGTTAAGAAATTTATATGGATTTATTGCTTTTGAAAGTAGAAAAAGATTTAAGAAAAACCATGAGTGAAAGCCATTTAAAGAGTTTGGAAATAATATCATTCATAAAAATACCACTTATTCTTTTCTTTGAGGAAGTCACCAAACTGAACTCTTTGGAGCTAACAAAGATATATAAGATACTGTTATAATTTCCCCAGAAAGTCAAGATATAACATGGGAGATAAAATGAATGTGGAAATACCATGTGTAAAGACCACAAATAATACAGATGCAAGGTAGAATGCTAGAATGTTCTAAGCATGTGGGACAATACAGTTATAATTCTTTAATGAGAAAGGTTATTTTTAGGTAGAACAGAGTTAAGGAGGTTGGAAGTAGAAGGATGCAGAGGATTTCAAGAGGTAGAAATTGTATGAAATCATTTCAGAAAAACACAAGACTCAGAAGTATAAGTGCTAAGTAATTTTGGCTGGAGCCTGGGGTACAAGAGGGGATTATGCTTTGGGGCCAGATTAGGGTGCTGAATGCCAGGTAAAGAGATTTGGACTTTGTTCAATAGAAGTTAGCAGTCACTGAAGGTTGTTGAAGAGGGGAGTGAAATAATTACACATGGGAGGAGAAAACCTATTTGAAGTCTATTATGCTAGCCCAGGTTAGTGATAATGAAGGCTTGAAGTAGGATATTGGTTATGGGAATGAAAAGGAGGGATAAAATTAAGAAACATTTTAGGAGTCTATTATATAGAATTTAGCAATGATTTGGAAGCGGGAAAAGAGGTAGGAGGCAACAAAAGTGACGGCATTTTCGTGAGTCTAGATTCTTAGAACAGAGGTAACAATAACACAAAAGGACAGTAAGAACAAAGAGGGAATTTTGTAGAGGAAGAAAGTGTTTTTATATCCTGAATGTTAGATTTGGTTTCAGGAGAACATCTATGAGGCAATACTGAAAAGGCAGTAGCAAGTATGGATTTGAAATGCAGTCATTCAGCAAATACATATTGAGTGTCTCTGATGTTTAATAACTCCATAAGCATTATCAGTTATCAATTGAGTAAAACATGATCTCTGTCCTTATGACGCTTGTTGTTTGGAGTAGGGAAATAAATAGCTATTGAATAGATAATTACAATCCAATTATCATAAGTAATATATCAACAGAGTAAGAACAGAGTGCTGTGAGAGCACAGAGGAGAAAGCTATGTCCTGATCCCCTTTGTTTAGATTATGTGGAAGGGATTCACCACGATCATCGAAAGAAGGTTCATATGACCAGTAGGAGCTTACAAACATGGGAAATTATTCCAGGCATGATGTGGGTGTTTCATAAAGACGAGAACTTAGTCTAGAGAGCACAGAGGGAGAACACTGAACTGAGAACAAAATCTGGAGGAATGTTTATATTTGCAAGGTAGGAGAAGGTTGAGAAGCCACTGAGGGGGAATTGTAGAAACTGATCTGAGAAGCTAAAACAGGAGATTCAAGACACAAGAAGGTTTGATATTGATCAAGAGATTAGGAAGATTTAGGATAAAAGTACGGTGGATTTAGTGATTCTGAAGCTATTAACTTTTCAGAAATGTTTCAATATCAGAATAACAGTGTTTCAGTTGGTGAGAATGTGTAATAATAATGACAATTATAAAAATAAAAGTAACAAAATGGTGGTCCTGTTCTATGAATCTATATGTCACATATTAACTTATGTATATTTACTTATAAATTAACAGTAAACTCATACTGATAAACTCATCATGTGCAAGGAGTAAATATAAATAATATTTTTATGAACTTGATTTTTAAAAATAATATCCAGGAACTGACAGGAAATGGTTTTGTGGGGATAGTAGAGCCATTGGATTTGGCAGGGATTGTTACTGATGTTTGAAAACAACTTTCAAAAGAGTAGTAAGGGCAGAAGTTAGACATTGAAGGAGCTGAGTATATGAGAGAAAATAGATGATAGCAGTTCTCATAAATCCTGCCTCCCCTCCACCCTCACTCCCCAATCATCTGTCTACTACTTTTTCTTCAGTTATCACCCTAAATGTTCCTACCTCAGATAGACCTTCCTGTCCAACCTTCAAACTAGTTTCTCCACGTTTTACTAGCACACCATTCTTTTGCTCCATATAGCTTCACGCAATTGGTAATATATTGCTGTATATTTATTAAATGTCTGTCTTCCTCACTAGACTGTCTGTTGCATGAGGATAGGCATCATGAGAATTTATTTTCCACTTTACAATTTAACTTCATCACAGTGTTGGTACATAGTAGTCTTTTAGTAAATATGTACTGAATGAAAGAGAGAAGTAAAAGGATAAGATTGAGTATTCCCAGAGCAAATTTCTTGGAGATAGGATAGTTATAAGAAATGTCAAAGTCCAGCATGTCACCTAGTATTTGGATTACTGGAGTAGAATGGAGATGTAAGTCAGAAAAATTGAGGTTATACTTTTAGAATGATTACTGCTATAACAAGGATGGGATGAAGAAGAAGGAGATATGTTTTAAAATAAATAGATGAAAAAAATGGGAGAAGCTAAAGTAAAGCAGATGGGATAGACTTCAAAAGTGAGCTAGTAAAAAAATGATTGAAAAGCAGTAAAAAATATACTGTCTTTTTCCTCCTTATCAGGTAAATTGGGATTTTATAGAGGGTCATGGGCCAAAGGGAATAGAATGAAAAATAATGTTTCCATTAAATTGAGAAGGTATAAAGATTGCTTATAGAGGCCAGGCGCGGTGGCTCACGCCTGTAATTCTAGCTCTCTGGGAGGCCGAGGCGGGCGGATTGTTTGAGCTCAGGAGTTCAAAACCAGCCTGAGCAAGAGCGAGACCCCGTCTCTACTAGAATTAGAAATAAATTAATTGGACAAC
>NW_012148786.1:571401-578360 GCF_000956105.1 Propithecus coquereli | reverse complement strand
AAAAAAAAAAAAAAAAAAAAGATTGCTTATAGAAATAATGGGAAGAAAGTGTAGAAGGATATGTTGATGGTAAAATAGAAACATTATAAGATACAATGTGAAAGGACAAGCACTAGGGAAGACCAGGACATGAGTGAACTATTTTACAGTGGGCTCTTAGCTATGATGTCCATGCTTAATAAGTGTTAATTGGTCAATAAACTTCTTCAGTGTAAATTCGTCACTATTTCTAGAGAAATACAATAGTACAAGAGAATCCAAAATTGAGTAAGTCTAGTAGCAAACAAGGGCTTTTTGTTATGTAGCCCCATGTCTTAGAATATAATTACACACAATATATTTATATTATTTACATTAAGTGATTTTGACAAAAAATACTTTATTTTATGCTTTCACATGGTGGTATAAATTCTGTACAATATTTATAGCTACTTCCCAGAAATTCTTGGTTCTAAAATATAAAAGTTACTTGGCCTAGTATTTTTAAAAATGACTACTCATGCTTTAAATAGTTTTTAAGATAGTTTAAAAACAATTGTGATTATGAAATAACTGATTTTAATTTATGCCTACCTCAAATACAATCTAAAAGTTTGGTTTAGTTTTTTGTTTTGTTTTAATCAGCACAGTGAAACTTTTAGGCAACCATGAATACTTTGCCTTGTTACAGTATTTCAGTTCCTCTTGTGACCAATGTCGTAGCAGGGGGTTGTAAGGTGACTGGAGATAGGGATGCTATCTTTATTCATGAAAAAGAGTTGTCTGTTCTCTGTGCAAAACTAAATGATTCCTGTGGGAGTCAAATGAGAGAGACTAGCCTGAATCACACTGTGCTTTACTACTGAGGGCTTTGGCACAGACCACCTGGTGTTGTATGTTGTTCTATATCCATTCAGAACCAGGAATCAAAGTGCTCTGTGCTATCCTTATGAATAATCAGACATTAAAACATGCCGCTATCCATAGAGCCTATTATTTTTTTTAAAGTTTTTTACATGAGCATCACAGTATTTTAATAGATTTACTGAGATAATGGCACTGAGATAATGGTTTCCTGGCTATTAGGGAATAATTCGTTTCCTGAATGTGAGATGTTTTGAAAAATATTACTGTTATTGTATAACTAAATATTGTGGAATAATTCTGACTCAAAGCACCTAGTAGGTTAATTCTCAGTATTATAAACGGAGTGCTGATGGGGAAGAATATACTTATCTGCCACAAAGTTTTACATGTATGAATAGCAGTTACCAAGATGGAAAGAAAAGAGAAACTCTCTACTTTTATCTGTACTTTTTCTCACCACTTGAATTCTTTTTAATCTACTTGCTTCTCATGAATACTCTTTTATTAAACCATGACATTTCGAGTTGTTGCACTTTAGTTTTCTTTAGTAAAATTCTCTGCCCTTACCCGGCCCGCAAAAAAAAAAAAAATCTCATCACGTATCTGTGATACTCCTGATTTGTCTTTTGAATGAGTCAAACTTGAGATAATTGTGTAAATGTATTACGAATCAGATAATTTGAAGGTTGATCATCAACCCCTCACTGTCTGGAATGTAGTCAGAGCATGAGTTTGATTCAGTATTTCCTCTGTCACTAGAGGTATGATCTGTCTTCTTGCTGTTCGTCTTGGTAGAAATTTGTTGTCTTTTCTTGCCTAAATTGGAATGTGGAGGAGGAATAGATTTAGGTCTGAAAATAATATAAATGCTTCCTCCAGACTATCAAAAGTTAGAGTTAATTTTGTTTTGGATGTGAATGAGACTGGCAGCACACTAATCTTAAGTTCTCTTCCCAGTGGGTAAACCTCACAAGTGCAACTACTGTGGACGAAGTTACAAGCAGCGCAGTTCACTGGAGGAGCACAAGGAACGCTGCCACAACTATCTCCAGAATGTCAGCATGGAGGCTGCTGGGCAGGTCATGAGTCACCATGGTGGGTAGAAATAGCATTTGTGATTTTCATTCCCCCCTAGACTGCTTTTGTAGCTTTTTATGGATTAAGTGGTTTCCTCTACCCTTCAACATGAAGATAAAAATCTAACTCTGTTTAAAACGATTTTAGATCACATTAACTTAAATGAGTTGACCTTTGGGATACATTGCAAATAGTCTATATTAGATTTTTTGATACTCCCAAATTATTTCTGATCATGTTTCTAAACTAACATAAAAATAGCAGCCAATAATACCATCTTTAATAACAAAGGAGGCATTATTTATTCTTCTCTTTGATTTCTCTAACCAAATAGAGATGTTCCTACATCAGCCTATAGGTTTCCTAAAAGAATAAATTGGTTATTTGCATGTTTTCATCTGTTAGCAAAGTGATCAGTGATATAACTTGATACTTCCCCAATCTGTCTTGTAATTTATCTGAGAAATTACTGATTTTGCTTTCTGTAAGTGTGAGAAACAATCTAGACCAAAATTAGACACCATTTCCCTCCGTATAAAATATCCTCAAAGTAAGACATCTTGATCTCTGCAATACACTGGCAGATAGGAAGGCAGTTCCTAAGGTTTATCAATAATTCTCTATCCTGAAAAGTTAATTTTAATAATTAGCCTTACAAAGGAAGGTAATGAATTTGAATACTTTAGATTTATGGTGTCTATAGTCTTACTACTCCTATTTTTATACTGATTAGTTTCATTATTAATACAAATATCTTACTTTTTAGTATATTTATATCTTTTATTTTGAAAATATTTTGGCCAACATTAAATGGTTTAGTTGGGATTGCTGTAGTCATTTTGAAAATATAAATTCCACTTATTGACTTAGATATAGCTAGGTCAAGGATTATTTGTGGATTTGTTTGTTTTATATGGTACAAACTGTGGAACTGTTGATTGCACAGCTAGTGATTATTATTGAGTTGGAAATTTTTAAAATTTAAAATATTGTTATTTGAAAAATTGAAGGATTTCCTTCTTTTGATGATAGTTTCTATAATTTAACACATTGACTGCCTTGTGAGTTGTATTTAACTCAGGCTAGTTTTGAGCCCAGGGCCACGTGAAGCAAAACCCTGCAGCTGGTTCATGAAAATCTTACTTGTTGATGTTCTTATTGTTACAATTAATATTGACAATTTAATTCTAAAATCATGGATTGTGTTGCATATAACTCATGTACAGAAAGTAAAAAGTAACAAATTAGAAAGGATCATTTTGTTTTAATAAAACACCATGGCCCCAGGGGAAAAAAGTTTTTTTCTCTAGTGTGGCAGTCAACGTGTTAAAGAATCTGATTTGATCATATTCATCATTTATTTTAATATTGTTATCATTAACATTTTTACAAACTTGTCTGTGTTTCATGTCTTAATGAATGTGATATTGGAAGCTTGCATTAATTACCTGGGCTTATGAGGGTAGCATAGGATTCAGAGGATAAAGATTGTAAAATGGTGGGTCTCGGAGTCCAACAAAACTGTTCTCGCTACATGGTGTCTTAATGTGTCACTCGTAGGCATTGTGTGAGAATTAAACGTGATTGGGTAACAAATACCTAAAAAATGGTTCTTTTTACTATTATATTTCAGGGCATTAAATAACTAAAAACAGTAAATGTGCCATCCTCTATAAAGTTGTTACTTACCAGGGTTAACTTAAACATTAGAGGCTTCATTTGATCCAAACAACAGGGATTAGTAAAAATTGCACAGATTGGGCAGACATAAAGAACATATACTCTAGGAAAAGAGGAGGCTTGCAAATGTAAAAAACAAATTCCTTGATGTTGAGCATTACTGGAGTTAAAGGAGTGGTAGGAAATGAGAGTGAAATAATAGGTTGCAATGCAAAGGAAGAGCTTTTTATTGCCACTCTAGTGTTTGAATTTCACAGTGTAACTGATGGGAGCCACTGGGTTAATCAAATTTGTGTCTTCCAAAGAAAAATGTCACCAATGTAGAATATAGGATAGATGCCTGACTGGGCAGGAGGTGGCATGTGAGGAGAGACTGGTAGTGAGAATGCCAAGAAAAGGATGAAAAGGCAGTCACAGGATGAGAGAACAAGAGGAAACACCGAAGACATATTTAGGAGGTAGAATAAAAAGTTCTTAGAAATGTTTACTGAGTTTGAGGAAAGGGGAGGACTTTCATGACTTGTAGTTTTGGAAATAAAGATAACAATGAATTGGATTTTATGGCAGATTATTTATCTTATTTGAATGTTATATTTATGCTCATTTTTCAAGTCTGTTCAGCTTGAAGAAAAAGCTTTAAAAACAAAACTATGTAATTACCTTTTCCCCCAAGCCTGAAGAAAAAAATGAAAGTGTGAACCAGGAAGATAGCCGACTTTAAAGCTACATACCGTTAGGTTTGTGCTTTGAATTATTTGGGAAAGAGAGGTTCTTTATTGCAAGTATGGAGGCATAACTGTGTACCTGCAAACTTCCTAGTAAGCTTTTTTGAATTATTTCCATTCCTTCATTAATTCACTCAGTAAATATCAATTGAATATATTTGTCTCATATCATAAAAGGTTCTGTAGACAAAAAGTCAAATAAAATGCATTTCCTAAGGTTATTTACCAACCACTATAAGAAATATTAATAGAACAGTAAACCAACAATTAGAGCACTGTGTGATAAGCATTATGGCGGCATAGCGGATGGATATCTAAATCAGCTGGGATTCTAGGAGGAATTTCCAGAGAAATTTGTGTTTGAGCTCAGTTTTGAAAGGCAAAATAGTAAGCTATTAAGTGTAGAACATGCAGAGAGAACAGCATGGGTGAAGAAACAGAAGTCTAGAAGAGCGTGGAGAGTTAAGGACCTACAAGTAGCTTTGTATAATGGGAGCTCAGTTTGTAAGGACAAGAGAAATTGGAAGGTGATGAGGCTAGATAAACAGGCTCTGGATAGAACATCAAGGGCCTATTGTGCTAAGCAAAGAATTTTGTACTTTATCCTAAAAAAATAGGACACTTAGAATTTATTGCTAGAAATGTGGGAGAGAGATCAGAGGAGTCAACAAACAGTTAGGAAAATGTTGCAGTGGTCAAGGTGGGCTTAGTAGCCTGGAATATATAGAACATTAGCTAACTGAGAGCAACTCCCTATATAGAAGTTAAAACGCTGGTACTTTCATGTGTGTGTTTGTAAGAAGATGGGGTAGGGAAGAGGACAAGCAGGAGACTGGGTGAAAGGAAAAAATCTAGGATTTACCATAGATATCTAGCATGGATGATGGAGTAGGTAGTGGTGCCATTCATAATTATTAATAGATGGGAATTGTGAAAATAGGAGAAAGTTTAGGGAGGAAAATAGAGATTTTCGGTTTTGAACACATTGATAACTCTTACATGCCTGTGAATTAGCCAAGTAGAACTCTCTAGGAGGAAGTTGTACAGATCTCGAGCTCTTGAGAGAGGTCTGGGTAGGAAATAACAATGTGTGAACCATCATTATATATGTAGTAGCCTGAAGTAGTAGGTTTTAATAGAGTACTATGGATAAGTATAGGTTGAGACATCTAGAAGGTCAAGAACACACCAGGAGGAAAAAAAAAGTCATGACACTGAGTAAGAGCAGAATAGGAACATGGAAAGAGTGATTTCACAGAGGCCAAAGCAAGTATCAGCACCGTCAAATGCTGTCAAGAAAATAACTAAGAAAACGGAGAATTTTTATTTTTTTAAGATTCGACAACATGGAGAAAGTTAGTGACAATATTAAAAATGTGTTATTTTGCCTTCCCAACATTCCTTCCTCCTCCTCCTGCTAATAAGCACACCATTTTCCTTTAGACTTCCTCCCATTTTTTGCAGCCATGGTCCCACTGGGCCATCAGTCCAGGTACCCTGACCTTTCCTGGCCAGGGGGTAGACATGTGTCCTAATCTAGGCCCCTCAGACTGTTTCTTCCTGGAATTTGAATTTTGTGTGGCTTGGTTTAAAAAAAAAAAAAACTATATTGGTAATACTCTTATGGTTTTGCTTTTATGGTTTATCAATGTGATGAAACAATGATATAATACAAGTATAAATATATTTTTGTCCTGGTTATAACTTCAGAAATAAGGTCAACAAAGATGTTTGGTTATAAAGTTTGCTCAAACAAGTGAAGGTAGCATATTGGTTTGTTTTTAGCCCAGATAAATGTCTCGCTATGTGATTAAAGCACTATTGAGATCTATAGAGAATTTGTGTTTCAAGCAGTGTGTTAATATATTATTCAGAAACATTTTCATGTGAGTTACACCCAGATCTACGAAAGCAAAAAATTCAGGTTAGTTATATTATTGAGGGAAAATGTATCAAGTCTTTTCCCAATGGCAGACCTTATATATTGGTCAAACTGGTTTATAAAAAGTCAGTACTCAAAATACATCTACAAAGAATAGTACAGCACAGTGGTTAAGAGCCCAGGCTCTGGAACCAGACTTTCTTGTGGTAACATTCCCTACTAACTGGATGTAAACCCTAAGAAAATTACTTAACATCTTGGGAGTCTTTGTTTCTTCATCCATAAAGTGAAGATGGTGATAGCACCTCTTCCATGGGGTTGTTGAAAGAATTAAATGCAAAGCCTTAAAACAATACTTAGCACATAGCCTATATCATTTATTATTATTGCTGATATTGTAAAAATAAGATCAATTTTTGACATGCAAAGGGCTTTTGTAAAGTAGAAGTTAGAGCAGAACTCTGCCAAAGTCATCATTTTTAGTTCACATGAGCTTCATTGAACGTGGGACAAATCATCTGAATTGAGGTGGATGTGGCATGGGACAGTTCCCACACTCAGGTTTCGTTTTGAGTGTTAATTGTGTGCAAATATCAAAATTCAGGGTGAGACTTAGAGCAAAACTGCCAAGTTTTAGACTACTCATTGCAGAAATAATTAGCATATTCAATCTTGGGGGCAAACCCTGGTAACCAGTTTTGCTGGGTTTTTTAGCAAAATTTACAACAACAGCTTTTTTCTTTACAAAT
>NW_012148786.1:559692-569301 GCF_000956105.1 Propithecus coquereli | reverse complement strand
CTACATTCCAGATGTTTTATATTTGGACCTATATTTTATACTTTGATCTTTGTTTTTTTATCCAGCCTATGATTTTGAACTGAAAAGATTAAATATCATATATTTAGACTTTCCCTTTTCATTTCTAAACCCTTAGATATTCTTTGATACACCCAGTGTTGGCATGATTCTGAATGCATGCTGTAAGTCAGTGTCACTGAGAATACAAAAAGAATGTATTTTTTTAAAATGTATGAATAATGAAGATTCAATAGAATTGTTGAAGAATTTCCATTCATTGTATATATAATGTATCTATTCTTGTAGACTTAGTATAAGATAAAAATAAGAGATAAAAATATTCAAACATTCTTACATTGTAATGTTGGCATTGTGGGACATCCTAATGGAGTAGTGATTGGGAGAAAAATCTTTTCTTTGGTTATTTCAGGGAGAAAGTAATAAAATTCTATTACTTCAGTAAACAGAGAGGGTTTCCTTTCAATCTAAAATTGAAGAACAAATCCCAAAAATAGCACTTTAAAACTAGCTGGAGGGATTTATTGAAAGCTCATTGAAAGAAAGCTAACAGGTAACTCTAAGGGCCATAGTTTACACAAGGTCAGTTTGAGGCCCTTGACACTCAAAGGCCTACCTTGAGCCCTGGGTAACATTTCCTTCTGTTCCTTTCTTTCTTTTTAGTAGTAACTATGAAAGAAAAGAAAAGGAAAAAAGCCTGTTTGTTTTCAATGTTGACTAGTTTAATAGATGTCATTAAATGCTTCTATCTGACTATTGTAGTTGGAAAAATATGAAATTTATTATTTGTCTTCTGAATCTGTATAGTCTGCCTTTTATAATATTTTTGTCATGTTTCCTATGCCTTAAAGATGTGACTCTCAATTTTATTTGATAACATTCCTGAAAAGAGAAAGATTTTTAGAGAATTATGATATGACCCTAAAATAATGACATCAGATTTTTTATTAAGAATTTGAGAGTATATTTTTATTTGGATTCTAGCCTAGTAGTGTATAATAAACAATAGCTACAGTAACCATTTCTGATTGCACTTAAAAGGAAAATTTTCATCATTCCACACTTATCATAAATTCCTTTTACTGTGTCCCTCAGTTAAATCCTGTTCTTTGACCTTATTAAGCTCTCCAGGCCAGTGATCCCTGAATGTCCCGCATATCAATTTGTCCCTTCCTCTCTTTCCTTATCCGGCTTAGATTCCGTGGTTTATCCGTTTTACTATTCTCTTGCCTTGTCCCATCTATCACCTTCTCCTGGTGAAACCTCACTCTCTCATAAAGCAGAGTGCACATCTTTTCCATATTTATATCTCAGCGGCCCTTACGAGTTGGTGTCACTACAGCTAAATGAATAACTGATCTCAAATATCAGTTGGCCCATGCATCCTATGCAGCAGCACTCTCTTTAATCCATCTTTGAATAGTCTTCTCTCCTACTCTACACCTTGGCCATTTCAACCTTCCTCTACTCTCTGCAAACATGGTATTTCATTCCTTGGTGATCGTGTATCTATATTCATAGGGAATAAAATCAGTTGAAATGATTTCAGTGTAATATCACAAATCCTATAGGATTATGTACATCCACATAAATATTTTTTTCCCCTTATTTCCATGAAAGAAGTATCCCTCTTTCTGATTAAGGTTAATTCTTCCTCTTGTGCCCTGGAAGTCTATCCTGCTCCCCACAAGTACTTTACACTATTATTTTTGCTCTTTCTCACTTATATTTTTTAACTTTCCCCCTCTATTGGCATTTTTATATCAGAATTTAATGTGATAAACTCTCATAATTAAAAAAAAGAAATCTTCCCTTAAACCCAAGTCTCCTTTCAGCTATCACCTATATTCTCCTCTTCAACCATGGAATTGTTGAAAGAATTCTCTGTGATTGCTTTCTATGATTTCTTTCTTTCTGCTCATTTCCCAGTCCACATAACCTGGCTTTCTTCCCCGCACTCCATTGAAATCATTCTCATTGAGATCACTACTAGCTTCCATAGTGCCAAATTCAGTTGACCCTTTTTATACAGTATCTTACACAACTCCTGGAGAGCATTTGCCACTACTAAATAGTTCATTTGGAAACACAGTTTTTCTTTGGTTTCTGTGACATTGATGTCTCTTGTATTTCCTCCAGCTTCTCTGACTGCTCCTTCTCAGTCTTCTTTATGGACTTATCCCTAACAGCTATGCAAATGGGGCAAAGTATAAATGGAAGCCCCCATTCATATGCCTAAACATTTTCATATTCTAAATCTATCTGAAAAACTCATATTTAGCCTCCTAGCTTAGAAGATTAAGTCCAAATAAATATGGAATTTTCAGATTCCTTGTAGCTCGACACCAGACCTTGGCAGCATGAGTAGAACCTCCCCCTGGCTTACAGCCAGGCTCTGCTCTTAGACCCACTCTTGGTTCTGTCCATTACCCAGTGGGGCCTGATACACATGTGTAGCCATCCAGCCTATATATCCAAGTTCGTTTTGCATTGGTTCCCATACATAGCACCTAAAGAGCAGTGCCTTGGCCATGCTTCAGGCCTAGGTGTGTGCTTACCAGCAATACAGTTGGTACTAAGGAGGGTAGAGACTATAAAGAGGACTGCATAGACCCTGGAAGCAGGCTCCTTGCCATCTGGGCAAGGAATTCTGGGATCCAGGGTATCCAGAGAATGGTCTGGGGAGCTCCAGATCAGCACATTCCCTTGGCCCTACAGACTCCTCATTACATGAGGAGCAAGGTCCAGGGTGCTCTAAACATGAGGCCCAGTGCAAGAATCCCACTTGCCTTGGTGTACAGGTAGGCATAAAAATCCTGGTGTTCTACTTTTGACCCTCACTCTTCACATTCTCCCTATGCCTGGGTGATAGTATCTATTCCCATGGGTTTAGAAGTTGCTTCCTGTCAACTGATGACTCTCATATCTCCATCTAAAACCCAGATCTCTCTCCTGAGTTTGATACTATATCTAAGTATACTGCACATGAGTACTACTCATAGTCTTCCCCAAACTGAATTCATCATCTTTTCCATCTGAGTTTCCCAGGCGAGAAAGCTGGGCTTCGTGCTTCTTTCTCCTTATCATTCTCTTATGTCTAGATAATCACCAAGCCCTAGTAACTGTGTATTTTCTAAATTTCTGTCCATTCCATTGACTCCTTTTTCACTGCCACTCCACTAGTTCAGACCAACATGATCTCCACCGCAACAACCTCCTAACCCCTCTTGCTAAATGAATATCTTCAGGCCACTTTTCTGTTTAACTCCTTCAATTCTTATTTCTTTAGGATAAAATTCAAATTTCTTAGAAATTGAATGAGCCTTATATTTATGACTTGTCTTTCTCATCTGTTTCTACTCTCAGCCATATTGAAGTATACGTAATTCCTTATTTATAAGTCATGCCCTCTTGCCTCCGATCTTTCCTACCAGCTGCTCCACCCCCGTGTTTCTTTACTTAGCTAATATTTACCATCACATTCTTACCCCTGATGCCACTTCCTTCAAGAAGTCTTCCTTTACTCCCCTAGTGTGAGTTATGTGTTCCTGTTATTTAACCTCATAACACATATCACACTGTATTACAAGAGATCCTTAAACTGCTGTCATTCCCTCTAAACTGTAAGCTCTTTAAGAAAAAAGATCAAGTTTGTCTAGCTTAACTTTGAAACTTCTAACATTGCGGTATTTCAAATTGGATGCCGTGAGAAAATTTCTTTACATTCATTACATTAATCTCACTTTGGGGCCATTTGTTCAAATCTGAAATAATACTAAGTACCTTAATATGCTTTTCCAGAATACAATTCTGTGGATCAACATTTCCTATCAACATTAAAAGTTAGGCATCCATCCATATATTAAACTTTTATAATAAGACCACATATATTTTTAAGAAGCATTTATCTGTAAGTTTTACTTATCTAAGTAACTAAGCAAATAATTGGACACCACATTGGGTTAGGGACATAATTTTTAGAAGATGAAATAGTCTGTCCAAAACTGGTAATATGTGAAGAAAAATTAAAATTTGCTTTTGTGTTTTAAGCACCAAAACTCTTATAGTTAATGTTCAGACATTATGTTGAAATAAAATATTGAAGTAAAATTATATTTGTTGACATAAATATTATGGGAAAAACTACAGATACTTTAATCAAGAAAAAGTATGAGAAACTAACAATGGGTATATACCAGCACCGTCACACATATGTCTAAATAAGAAAGGGATGATGTAAAAGTGACTAGTCATCAATTTCAAGAAGCAAAACAATGAAACATACATAATATTTACCAAGTTTATGAACAAGTATATTTTGAAGTAACTCCTATTTTTAATATCATTCATTTTATGAAGAGATAGAGCTTTTAAAAGTGTCTTAACAATGACTTTTGAATTTTCCAGGATGATGTATACTGGGCTGTGATTTTTTTCTAAAACAGCAGCTAAATCTACCAAATTAACCCTACACAGAAACAGTGAGGTGACATGTTATAACCAGATCACCCTCACTTCTATCATCCTTGTAGCTTTGTCACTGATGTTTGAAATATGCAAAAAAAAAGCATAGTCTCTGACTTATTTTCACTTGGTGTTCTTTCTCCTATAGTTCCTGAGTCCTATTCAAGTGAGAATTTTAATAGAAAATGAAAATAAGATAAATTTACTCATACCTTTCAGGCTAGGTACATTCTCATGATGACATAAGAACAAATGCAAATGGCTTATGAAATTTTTATTGGCTGTTTTCTTTTCATGTTAAGAGTATCAATGAGTCTCAGCAGGATTAAAGAGCCCAAATACTTGATTCTAAAGGATAAGATATACCTAATTGTGAAAAATAGAGGTGATTAACTCTATACTCTTTTATATCTGTTATCCCAGTCACTAATTTTGTTGTATTCTTTTTTTCTTTTTTCTTTCTTCTTGCTCTCCCTTTCAGGAGAAAAGCTCATGCGATTCAGCTACCCAGATATTCACTTTGATATGAACTTAACATATGAGAAGGAGGCTGAGCTGATGCAGTCTCATATGATGGACCAAGCCATCAACAATGCAATCACCTACCTTGGAGCTGAGGCCCTTCACCCTCTGATGCAGCACCCGCCAAGCACAATCGCTGAGGTGGCCCCAGTTATAAGCTCAGCTTATTCTCAGGTCTATCATCCAAATAGGATAGAAAGACCCATTAGCAGGGAAACCTCTGATAGTCATGATAACAACATGGATGGCCCTATCTCTCTTATCAGACCAAAGAGTCGACCCCAGGAAAGAGAGGCCTCTCCCAGCAACAGCTGCCTGGATTCTACTGACTCAGAAAGCAGCCATGATGACCACCAGTCCTACCAAGGAAACCCTGCCTTAAATCCCAAGAGGAAACAAAGCCCAGCTTACATGAAGGAGGATGTCAAGGCTTTGGATACTACCAAGGCTTCTAAGGGCTCTCTGAAGGACATCTACAAGGTCTTCAATGGAGAAGGAGAACAGATTCGGGCCTTCAAGTGTGAGCACTGCCGAGTCCTTTTCCTAGACCATGTCATGTACACCATTCACATGGGTTGCCATGGCTACCGGGACCCACTGGAATGCAACATCTGTGGCTATAGAAGCCAAGACCGTTATGAGTTTTCATCACACATTGTCCGAGGGGAGCACACATTCCACTAGGCCTTTTCATTCCAAAGGGGACCCCTATGAAGTAAAGAACTGCACATGAAGAAATACTGCACTTACAATCCCACCTTCCTTCAGATGTTGACATACCTTTTATTTTTTTTAAATATTACTGTCGATAATTCTTATTTTGTGGACGCAGTGTCATTTGGTCTGCCTAATAGGGAAGAAATAGAAGAGAGAAGGGATGGGGATGGGGATATTGTTTCTTGATCACTTGGCTTGTTTATTTTGTGGGAATTTAAGAGCAGTTCATTTCTGCCACACGTAGATATAAGGCATATCATGCTTTGAAAAAAATCACCTGATTCGTATAGATTCACCTAAGAGATTCTAATTTGTCACTGATATTCAGGATTATGATTGAAAGCAGGAAAGTTTAGAGTTTTCGGGGTAGGACTTCAGCAGTTTAAAATGGTATAAGTAATTTTACTCTTGAAAAAAGAATTTGTTGCAAAATGTAAACTGATTTTTTTTGTTCTTTGGAGATCATGGAACACAAACACATTGTTATTTTTGGTGATAACTCCTAGGATGAGTTGAGTTGTTGTGGGTTCTATGTTTACTTCCCCTATGGAATTTATAATTCAGTATGTTTTACACTGTACCATATAGCAAAAGTTTTAAACTGCAGGTAGTTAAGGACCACCTACAATACATCTGAGGTCCTGTGATATTATTTTTCTAAACTTAAGCACTGTTTTTCCATAGTTTTGATGACTGGCATTTTATAGACACCCTGGCAGCCTTACTTTTAACACCTTTAACAAATAGTATTTTTATGCAGTTTTCAGAATAACATATGGTCTAAGAGTGGATAGGAGGCAGTCAATTTCTGGGAGGGACTTCTACTTTTCATAAATTTGAGAGGTTTTTCTTTTAAAGTTTTAAATGTGATGGCAGCATGGTATACATATTTGTTTCTAAAAGTATGCTTACGATTGTCACTTTAATCAGCATTTAATCAGTGTTAACCAGTCAGCAGAAAAATATAATTAGGCTAACAGTAGGGAGAAAACCCACTTATAAAATCCTTTTCCTGGTATTTCTCTTTTCACTGTTTTTTTTTTTTTTTTTTTCAAGCTGTGACCACCCAGTGTTCTCTCCACAGTTCATTCATCTTTTACTCTTCCAGTAGAAGGTCTTAAAAGTCTTGCTGTAGGCTATTTCTTTCAAAAATCTCCTCGGGGCAATTGCTGATTTGACCTGAATGTGGTAACTTGAACCCTGTAAGGTTATTGAACTCGGGCTATTTATTCTAGTATTTCTTCAGTAATAATATTTACTACTTTTGCTGAAAAGAAAAGGGAACTTCTTTGTAACCTGTACATTGGACTAGAGATAAAACAACCGACCGAGTTAACTTTTACCCTTCTCGGAGTCTAGAATGTGACAGAACCTCTAAACAAAGGTCCTGCACATTTTTCTGTTTCAAAAATATTCATGTCTATAAATCCTTATCAAAAATTAATCAGTTTCTTAGTACAGAATCTGCCTTCTTTAATCCATATATGACATAGGTTACCATTACCATAGTTCATGCATATTTCATGTGCAGCTTTTAATTTCATTTATGTGGGTGCTCTGTTATTTCTTTGCAGTCCAGCAGAACTAGAGGGGGGAACTGAGGGAGACTGATTCCAATCATTGAGGGACACACTTGAAAGGCAGAACTTGCTGCTCCTGTTTGAGGAGGACAGGCCTGTGACTGGATTATCTGATAACCATTTGTGAATACTGAAATTCTGTTAAGCAGTAACTGATAACTGCTCCAAAAGGTCATTATATAGGATGCTGAAACTATGTTTCTTAATACAGTGTGATATGAGAATTACCAAGACTAGAGAACTGTGGACAGATAAGCAAGTCTGGCTTGAATAGTGCTCTAAACTCATTTTCTACTTTACCATTTGCTTATTTAAAGCAACTTCTAAGCACCAACACAGCTAGAATTAGACAAAAATGGTTACAACTCAGCTCTCTTTTACTGGTCCCTGTCATAATTATTTTTGGAAAAATTTCCAAATTGTTCCTTTAAATCTAAGAGAATATATCAAAACAGACATGTATAGAATGTCAACTGTTACATTTTTTCCTACATGCCCTCCTACCTTGTGAACATACAATTTATTCAAAGGTAAAACGTGTCTTTGAGACTCCCTTACTCCCCACCTACCCTAACCACTCCGAGATAATAATTGGAATGCTATTTTTTTTCCTTTTGGATGAGGTAAATAATTTTAAGGTTCATGATTTTTGTGTTTTACTGCAATTTAAGGAAACATTTGGATGCCAGTCAATACGTTCGTAATTTTGGCTATTTTGGCTGTGTGTGAATTTCTGCTGGCATTATCTATGAAATTTCTTCCTGCTTACTTTTTTTTCCCCCAGTACATGAACATTCATGTACCTACAACCTGGGACGAAACTAAATTTAGGTGGCCCTAAGGAGTTTGGGTAGTTCCCTTATGAAGACAGTACTAATAATGCATTTTCCTTTTCTGATTTCATCTTTTTGAGAATTTATTTTATTGAAGTTAGTTAATAGTTGTGAGAGTGCATTTGCTACAAGTGTATATATGTATTTTCTTAACTTCATATAAGGAACAGAAAGAGGTAGAGATGGCTCAGGGTGTGGCATAGACAAAGGACAAGGTCAATTCAAACTTATAGGTTAAAAAGAATTTTTGTGGACATAGTACTTTCTGAGAAATTGTAGATGGCTATATTTGCATGCCTCTTCTTCACAAAAGGAAATATGCAAGGTGGTAGCACCTAAAAATAAATAATGAGGGTCAGAAATCAAATAAATCATGTTTTACATAACAGTTGTATGCCCAGTTTATTTAGGTGAAATATCACATTACAGAAAGTATTGAGGGGCATGAAAATGGGTTATCCTCTATATTTTCCAGTTTGGCAAAAATTCAGAGATTCATCTCATTGCTTTGCCCTAATTTTGCCCAGAATTTTATCTCCAGCCTCTCTCTAAAAGTGATGAATCACATTTTAAGAGCCATTCTAATTGGGTTTTTTAAAACAGTGAAAGTGACCAGTAGGCAGACTGGAAGAGATTTCAAGTTGTTGAAACATTCTGTTGAGAATTTTCTAAAGGGACAAAATGGGAGAATGAGAAATTAGAATTTAGATTTGGCTATAAAATAGGAAGTGTCTCTCCTACCTACATACAGGCAATTGTATATATAAATCACAGTATATATGTGCATGTGTAACCCACACATTCTTTTAAAGAAAATTCGTGCAAAAGAGCAATTAGAGTGATCAGATGTATTGTAAAGACAGAGAGAGTTACAATTATAGTTAATACCTGAGCAGTTAGGTGGGTTTACTTTACCAGATTGTATTAAGAAATACTAAAGAAGTTACCTGTGTGTCTTTAGGACTAGTGGCAACTATTAAACCTTAGACCTTTGTTATCTACTTCCAGAACAAAGTGAAACAATGAAAAAAAAAAGATTTTAAACTGATCTGATATAAATTTACAGAAATATAAATTCCTTTTTGAATAGGAAGAAAATACAGAAAATAAATATTATCAACTTTTACTTATAGACAAATAAAGGAAGACTGTTTTAGTGAGCTTTGTAGATTTTTTTGTATAGTTTTCTCAGTTATACACCTCAGAAAACCCTGAAGTCTTTTTGATATTTTATCAATGTTTAACAAAATTTACATCAGATTAGGGCATTTAGATGAAAATTATATTTTCATTACTTTCCAAATCTTATTCCATCTTATCTCCAGAATTACTTTTTAGGGTAGAAAAAGCAGACGAGACTGCTAAAATATAAACAAAAAAATTGTATGTCCCTAGTTTCAAGACAGAACTAATACTGTAAGAGGTACTAGCTACATTTTTTTTAACTTTGGATTATTCATTTTATAAAAAAGGGA
>NW_012148786.1:547940-559460 GCF_000956105.1 Propithecus coquereli | reverse complement strand
TAAAATGCATTGAGAGTGTTGGTTAGCTGTGGTAGCTCTATAACACTTTTAATATGCATTTTTAAAAATCACTTAAAATTAAGTACTATATATTCATATTTGTGTTCTTAGGGCAAAACTTTAGAGCAATTTCCAATACAGAAACTTTCAGCTCAGCTGTTAAAAGGAAACTTTGGAACCAGATTTTAATATCTTCTTAGTTTCATAGTATTTATGAATATCATTACAAGATTATGCAGGTAAAATATAAGGTACAGTGAAGTTTTACCTGTGAATTGAATTATGTTTTTGTTTTGTTTTTAAGGAAGAATAAATTCTGTATCACATAAGTGGAATTTTTAGTCAATAAAATAACAGTATTGTTTTGGATTTTCATCTCTTGGAACCTCTATTTTCTAATCTGTGAATATTTGATGGAATAATGTAAAAAAGCAGGTAATCAATTCTCCTTGAACAAAACAAAACTGAACAGTCATATCGCATTGCTATTCTCCAAAGCATACTCTCAAATCGTTACATGCCATGGTTGTGTATTACTTGCAGTGGATGTGTTAGGATGTGAAAGTTTTTTTTAAAAAAAGAGCTGCTGGTTATACAAAGCAAGTGTCATATGACCAAGAAGCTGTGATATGCTAGTGTTCTTTTTATCATAGTGTATTGCTAGGCCAAATAATGACACCTTGAATATTTTTACATTTATTGCAAAAACCTAAAACTTTGAAATTTCCATAAGGTTTTTATGTAATATTTTATTTCTAGCTTTTCAGTTTTATCTTGCTGTACTGTAAGTTTGTGGATATTTTTTCACATGCACTCTTAGGAATAAGTTCATAATTCTGTTTATGGGCTTTTTCTCCCATAACATTACATTTGTATATTTTCTGTATAAATTTGTTGTGAATTAACCTTTATCCCATACAGAGACTGGTACATGAATGACTAGTTTTCTAAGATGTCCTTTTTATTGTGAATAAAATATAAAATTTAGAGACCCTGTGTTAAGCCACATAAAATACAGCATAGAACTTCACATAGGTACAAATAAGCCAGTTTGCAGTGAATCGGGCCTTTCAAATTACCTCAAGTGACACACAGTAAGAAAAGCTTCTTGAATGAGTGGAGGTCACTGAATTCTCTACTATGCACTTATCAGGATTTTACTTAATTTACTGGAAATGGATTCTTTTTTAAAGTGAATACACTGTAACAAGGGAAGGAATCTGGGTTTTGGTTTTTTGGGTTTTTTTGTTTTTTTGTTTTAAGTAGTTCAAATTCTGAAACTGTGATAAAATTTGACAGTCAAGCACTCTCAGATTTTCAGCATAAATCACTTGCCCTTCTGTGTAACAAAGTTCTGTTATTTCTTCTTAAATTTTGTACTATCTCCCCCAACCTTTCTCTCATTTGCCCGTCTCCCTTCCATCATTGTCTCTGAATGTCTTTGCCTCTTTCCTCCCACTAGTATGAAGATAGGTCAACTCTTACTTCCAATTTATTGGTCCTTAATTTTTTTGTTTGTGATTTTTGTTGGCTGTATAATCTGCTGACATATTTTTATAACTCAAGTGTAGTTTTATATTAAAAAGAAAACTGGTTGGATTAAAAATAGTAAGCTATGTAACTTTCGTGTTACTTTCACTTTCAAATATTGGGTACCTAAAACATCACTTCAGAAATTATGTAATTGTATTGTAGCATGTTTGCCTTCCTTTTTTGTTGGATTTTACATTCGGACTTGGCTTTCCTCTGAAAATGTGTATCATGAAAGACTAGGCGATTTTTTGCAAATATTTAGAAAGATTTTATAAATGTAGAGCAAAGAGTCTTAACTTTCTCCCAATTGGGAGAAAAATGCTTTAACATTACTATAATAATATTCCAGGTTTGGAGGGGGTCTTCAGGCTCCATATTTGCTCTTAATAGTTGGACCTTTTAGACCATGTGTTATTTGCAATCCCAGAATGATTGCTTCTGCTATTAGTTAAAAAGATACTATTCTTTTCTTTCTGTACAAGTGCAATAATCCCCTTGAAGTCTTAAAAACTATGGTGATTTTTCTTTTGTCTTTTCTGACCTATTCTTTCTTTAGCTAATGACAAAAAGAAACCCTTGAAAATCATATTATGTTAAAGGACACAATAAGCGAGGAAGCAAACACTCCACAATCAAAAGATTAGGTAATGTGGAAAACACTAGTCTAATCTCATGGTATCTTTATTTAGGCTAAATTTCCATTGAATTTAGTATTCTTTTGCCTGGGAAATGTGTCCTAAAGTTGAAATTTTTACATACTGAATTTTCTTAGATCCTTGCCCAACGCTCTAAATTAAGAATCTAATATTTTTTATTTCATTTCTCTCCTTTTAGAAGTGAACTTTAAAATAAAAGCAAAGCACTTAGCTCAATTTTAAACACTTACATATCACCTATTGGAGAAAATTTTTTAAAAATATTTGGAGTCCTGTTTTCATACAAATTTAAGTAAGAAGTATTTTTCGTGTCATACATATTTATATGTAGTGTGCTGATTTTCTTTTTTTATACCTGTGCCCCTGTAGTAAAACTGCTGTAATGTAAATACATGTTTTGTTAAAAGATAACATTTCTTTGGCATTTCTTTTAAAGGCAGTTACTGCGTTTGTACAGTATGTGTCTTGGCCATTTTAGATATTTTTTCTTTAACAATACCAAAGGTAATTAGACGATTTTAAAGACTAATTGCTTGACAGTTTCTAGGATATTTTGAGTTTTAGAAGCAAAAAAAAATATATATATATAGGTCAAACCAGTAAACCTCATTTTTTTTCAAACTAATTTGGGGAAATAAAAACTATTGTTTAAAAAAGAAATATATATAAGAATATATATATGTAAAGCTAAAATTCCAGACCTTGTATGTCAGGTTTGCTCAGTGTAATGTAGTTTTTTTAAGGCTCAAATACCATACCTCAGAAAATGAGGTTTACTATGGAAATACTGAAACAGTCTTTGCAGCTGTGTGACAAGTCACTCTTCTACATACTGATTTGGAGACCTCCGCTAAACAGTTTTATCACTGCAGACTAAAATGTGGAACTTGTATTTTCTTTGTTTTTAATGCACACACATACATGTTTCTGTACATGTATGTGGGTACTGTGTATACGTGTATGAGTGTTGTATATGCATGTGTGAGTGTGTGTCTGTATGTGTGTACAACTAAAGAAGCTGCAGAAACTTTGTAATACTTTGTGAAAAGGATTATATTATAAAGGTTTGTACTGTCTGAGTGCACAGCTACTGGAATAAATTTAGGGAATCTCAGGAACAAGCATATAATTTGTCCAAGATTTATTTCTTCTCAGAAGTGTAAGTGCAGTTTTTAATTCTGTATATTATTTAATATTTTACCAATAAAATAAACTTCTGACATGAAAAGTTTGCTATAAAAACTTTCTGGTGAAAATTCTGTATGCAAACACATCTTCCGAATACAGAAAACTAAATTGTTGAATAGTACCAGGCTCATTTAAGTTATCATTGCCATTGTGTATGTGTCACGATTCCTGCCCGAGAGATTTGGATACATGTGATTTCAGCAATCTCCATCTCAATCAGTAATCCATCAATCCATCTCCATCATTAGTATGTATTCCACCAGAGCAGAGAACGAAGTATTCTGTGATTTGTGAAGGATGACATCTCTGCCCTTTAGACAGTTTTCATATATATCTTTTTTTACCTTTGAAAAAAGTCCATATCTGTGTCAGAGCCTGTACCCTTTTGTAGAAGAAAAAAGTAGGACCTTCAGGAAAGAAAATTGTGACTTGCCAAAATGCACAGTGAATTACGCACACTCGTAATGATCTAATATGGTCAATAACTATATAAGAAACCAGCATTTCTTAGAAGTCAGACCAACATAAAATTAAGGATTAAGTCAGAGATTGTTCAATCACATTGGCAAAAAGTTGGTTGCCGGTTCTGCTTCATGTTGTAGTACTACTACGTGGGCCACAAACTTCTCATTTCTCAGATTTCATGAATGTTTTATCTTTTGCAACAAACTCCAGATTATATCAATGCCCTGGGCCCAAACAGAACCCAAGTATTGATTCTGGTTTGGTGGACATAAAAGCTTAAAAGACTTGGCCAACACCACTTCTGTAAATGATGAGTCTCCAATTCTAATATCCCTAAAAGTAGAGTTGAGGTGATCCAGGGCATTTGGCTATTAGAGTGATAAAGTGGATAAGAAGTTTGTTTTGTTATAAACATCTTCATAACCAGAGATATTAAAGGGCACATTTTATTAGCTTTAGCTATCTGTTGATCCCTCATGCCAGTTTAAACTCCATCGTCATATTAATGTTTGAGATAGCTATTAGTTTTTCTTCACTGATACGGATTTACAGAATTTCATGGATATTTATCACATTCCCCAATGATTTTACTTCCATATATCATACAGAATGAAAACTACTACAAATTCCAATGAAATTTTCCTTCCTCAATGGTATCATACTCCAAATACTAACCCAATTTGGGGTAGGGGACAATGCAAAGGATGGAAATAGCAAAGCAAAAAGGAAGAATTTACCAAATTCCCCTCAAGTATTAAGTTTATGAAGGACCCCTTCAAGATCAGCAAGGAATATCAAATTCTCCTTTTTTTATGGTATCTTTTTTTGTTTATGGTATCAAGAGCCAAATGAAAAAGATTTTTTGAAAAACATACCATATGCTCTTGACTTTTCCACTGCAACACAGTAAGAGAAATGATAAATAATTGAAATATCGATATGCTTCTAAGATTTTATCAACATGCTTAAGCCAAAGTACTGTTCTTGGGGTATCAGCCACATGGTGAAAGTATTTCATTTAGCATTTTAGAAACTCCACCTCCTGCTATTAGAGAGTTCTAAGATGGACTCATTAAACTTCCAACAAAACCCCTTTTTTTTCTTAATAGCCCTACAAGTTTCCAAGGTGATTTTTTTTTTTTTTTCACTTCTCACTAGTTGTTCCAACAAGGATAATAACTGGTCAACATGAATTTTGGTGGATTTCTCTTGTTTGGCACAATACTCCAGAGAGGTGTTTCTATAAAATAGCCTAACAAGCAAATGAGAGAAATTGACAAAGAAGATAGTTATTTGGACATCCATAATCCCATATAAAAATGGGCAAAAGTTAGGGATGATCCTGGAAAATGAAGATATGCTTAGTCTGAGATAAATAAAAGTGTTCGCTTTTTTTCTTGTCCTTAGTGCTGCTTTGTAATCCTAAACTATGTCTGGGATCAGACTGACTGCTTCTAACTTGAAATTTGTCAGGCAAGGGACAAATTCCCTCAAAACAGTAAAAAACAGATACTGCCCATATTGGTGTTGAGTTGTTTGTTCTAGAAACCCCTAGAAGAGCTGTATGAACCTGATCATCAAACCAACTGGAACATCTGTGAAGAAGCAAGATTTTTAAGTGCTCCAAAAAGAACAAAAGGTAAAAAGGAAGTAAGGTAAGGGTGTACGTGTCAGGCTCAGTGGACCTTAGCCTGTGACTGGAGGAGGAGGCATCGCTCTGTTGTCGTTTCACCTCAACAGATGGAGTTGGGATCAGACTCAACTGTCTTCACCGGGAGTGCTAAGTGAAATCCCTCAATCAGAAAGTAGGAGAATTGAACTGAGAGGAATAGCAACAGAGTCCATATTGTATCAGTGCCCAGAGCCCAAACAGGACCCAAGTACTGGTTCTGGTTTGGTGGATATAAAAGCTTAAAAGATGTTCATAAAAGATAGCGTCTCCAACTCTAATATTCCCTATTCAAAAGTACAGTTGAGGTGACCCAGGGCATTTGGTTATCAGAGTAATAAAGGTAGACATTGTACCTCGGACGAGGAACATCCTAGTCCAGGGTGTGAGTGGCCATCTTTTCTTGCTTTATTTATTTTTTTTTTCCTTTTCGGTTTTTTTCCTTCTTCCCTTGGTTTTTTTCATTATATCATGTAATTTATCTACATTTCTTTCCAGCTCTTTCTCTTCCCTTCTCACCTTTGTTTCTCCACATCAACCATTTTTCCCCTCCCTTCTCTACATAATGTTTTACCATTTTCTACTACCCTTATCCCCGTCACAATTCTGATTAACTACTCTAAAATGTACAATCTCTTTCACTATGAACAATTTAACAGAACCAGAATATCTATGAGTTTTAACCATGCCCTTTTTTACAAGTACTTTGCAAATGAGCACAGTTATTCTTGGCTCTATCTAATTCACTTTCAAATTGTTCAGGAAAGTGTAGGGTATCTGATACTTTATGAGCAAGGAAGCAGGTTGAGAATGATTGTGATTTTTGTCTGTAAACACCCCAAATCAGTGAAAAAGCTAAAACTAGCCTCTAATTCCAGATATACTTAGCTCAGTGTTTTATTTCTGAACCTGTTTATTCAGCATTTGATTGATAAACCCCATTAATACAGGGGAAGAGAATCAGTAGGTATACTTTAAAAGTAATGTTTTGCTTATTCTAATTTTTGAACAGAATTGTCCCAAATGAACTCATTGGCAAAGTCAGGAGGGCTGAGAAATACAGTTTTAAGTAGCAGGGCAAAAATAACCTGCAATTAAAATTTTGTTGCAGAAATTTTTTAAATGGACAAATTATTTTAACTTGCTCTTCTAAAGACCTCTTTATACTGAATAAATAAGTGTGGGTTTTTGCCTGCTTACTAAATTTACTTCACAGTTGATGGGATTCTTTGCCATTTTCTAAATCACTCTATCCATACTCATCTTCTTTACTTCTGTCATTGCCGAATGTAACTTCCAGTATTTATACTTTGTTTTCTCGCTCCTCTCCATTTAAAAACCTTGAGCTGACTCATCATGAATATATGAATTTATCAGTACTGGAAGTTCTGGCAATGATATCCTGCTCTTTTC
This sequence comes from Propithecus coquereli, assembly GCF_000956105.1. Classification (NCBI taxonomy): domain Eukaryota; kingdom Metazoa; phylum Chordata; class Mammalia; order Primates; family Indriidae; genus Propithecus; species Propithecus coquereli. The sequence goes on along the minus strand of NW_012148786.1, from coordinate 552,536 downwards.
AGTTGTCATTTTATATCATCTTCCAATTTCACTGAGCAACCTGGACATTGTGCTTATTCTTCTTAGGTGCTAAAACCTATCTACTTATTTAGCCCTTTGCTATTAATTCTATAGCATAAAACAACATCAATCCCAACTCTATTCATTTCCAAGTGAGCAACACATTTACCATACATTTCTACCTTATGTTGTTTATCCTTAGGACTGAGACATGTACTACCATTTGGAATTTCTTGGCTTTGACCTGACAAGTTTCCCCAGTCTTCAAGGGACAGTTGCACTGTAGTTACATCTACCATCGTGTTCTCCTTGTCTTACTTCTACAATGTAAGTAAGTAACCTGAGTTTTTGGCCTTCAAACAGTCTATTCTTTGTCTCCGTGCCCCACCCCACCTCCCTTCACTGTTTATTTATTTGCATCAGATTGTAATGTGCATGTATGTTACTATCATTTGGTAACACTCAAGGGGGAAAAAAACTGGGACAGCAAATGACTCACATTTTTCCAAACTCTTAGCCAAATGATTTTTATTCATCCTAACTAATGGTAGTATTGCTATACCATAACACTGGTACATTTTCTGAACTACAAGTATAAGCGTAGAGTCTTCTGCTTTCTTCTTTAATGTTTTGATAAGTCTGATTACAGCTGAGAAAGTGGATCACTTGATCATATAACGAACATGAGAAAAACTCTGCTGCAGGCAAGAGTAAAGAGAAGAATTTGTTCTTAATTTGCCTTGAAGAATTCAAGTAGCTTTCATGGATCTTTAAGATATAAAGTGAGTCATCCCCAATTCTTTTGAAATAAAGATGAGCTCTATATTAATATCCCTTATGCTTTTCTCCTTTGTTTTTAGTTGAAATTCTAGAACGTGCACATAATATCAGCAATTTCAACTATAGCATGGTGATGCACATGCTCTCTGCTTTAATTATAAAAATATGTTTGACTTTTTAAGAATTAAGAATCAGCCACCATACTTAATATATCTCAGCTTTAATAAAATGCCTATTTGTGCTAGCATATTTTGAATTCTTAATTTATCCTGGTTCACAGTTTCTGATCCATAGAAAACTTAAAAACTTAACTCTAAAGAGCTTGATATGGTCTGATAACTTTGGGGCTATATAAAAGTCTACTAACATTCCATCGATATAGATTATCTTAATGATGCATTTTTTTAAATGAGCAATCTGTCATAAGTATGTTAGGATACTCTGTATGCTTGCGCTAGTTAATACGATATTCCTGTATCTGACCCATAGAACACAGAAACATGACATGATCAGTTGGAAAAAAAAAAACGAACTCCCCAAAATTGACATAATGAGATATATACATTTTCCTTTCTGTGATCATGTGACTCATATTAACATCAGTAGGTCTTCCCAGCACATTTCCAATGTATGTATAACCCAATTACAATTATTAGTCATCACATAGATGTTTATAAGTAGCTTTGGGCAATACTAGTGTCCCATGGTAACTTGGATTATCCAAGCAGCACGTATCAGTAATGACAATCTATCAGCCTGCCACTGGAAAGTGAGTATCACCTGCAATAATATGCCAGCACAGGGTTAGGGTACAACTAGTATAATTTATTCACTTGTTACGTTTTAAATCCATAGACTCTCTGATTTCTATTTATCTGCTGATTTTATTTATCTGCTGTTTGTTGTTTAGTTCTCTGTAGGCTGGGTTATAAATAACCCTTGTATTTCTCAGAAGCAAACCCTTTTTCTACTTTTTTTTTGGTTTTAAGACTTATTTTTAATATTTTAAGACTGTGTAAATTACAAATGCAATAGTCTGGGATAATTGACCTGTTTTACTTTTCTAAATTTGTTTTGGTCTATGAGGTCTAATTCATTCCATTTGTCCAGACTATTGTTACAGAACTCCATAATAAAACTAATTTCGAGAAGCAAGGGCAGCCACCTCATTGGCTGACATTCATCTGAATGACAGTAAGAGTGAATGACTTATCTCACCTCATTTATCACTATGTACCAAAGCAGACCTGATTTATATGTAGCAAACACCTTTCATGACACAGCAAGGCCTTTGGATATTTTACTGTAAGTAAGCCTATAACACCTATAAGAGTGAAAAATATCCTTACCATTTTATTAATATTAAACAGTGAGGTTCTAGAAGTCATGAAAGAATGTATACATTTTTAAACCTAAATTCAACGTAATTTTTAATTAAATTTAAACCTAAATTCAGGTGAAGAGAGTAAAATGTTATCCTTTGAAGGTGTATTTTGCTTTTTTTCTTTTGAGAACCCTGAAAAGTTAACTTGGTAAACGGTACTAGAGGAATAAAAATCAAGTAGGGAGCAACATACTCACATTTTCATTCTGGGTTTCATTGCCCAGTGAGCATTATTTATTCTGGGATTTTTGGCAAATTCACTTTGTGTCCTTGGGGAAATTTAAGCAAATGTCTACAGAATTAGCCTGTAGGATAAGACTTTAAGAGAATAAAACGTGTAGATGATTTAGTTCCAACACTGAATTTGAGTCCACTTTGAAAGTTAGGGAAATCATAAGCTCTGTCCTTTTCTTTCTATGCTTTCTCTTCCTTTCTGCATAATTGGTTCCTGTTACAGTATCCACTAGAAAAATCATCTAAAATTTAAGGGATTAGAGTGCTAACTGACATCAAAAAGACAGGGGGAGAAACAAACTTTCTATCCCTTGAAGGATAGAAAGATGACAAACATGTTGAACATGTTGAGTGTGATATATCAGTGTGACATCCAAGTGGAAATGTCTAGTAGGAAGTTAGAGATACCAAGTTAATATCAGGAGAGACATCTGGGCTTAAGTCACGTTTATACACATACCTATATACACACACACACATACACAGTCATGCATATGCATGATGCATCCTAAAAGTATGTATACAGTACTTATACAAACCTATATGATATAGCCTACTACACACCTATTACTCCTAAACTACAAACTTGCACAGCATGTTACTGTACTGAATACTGTAGGCAACTGTAACATAAATCACTAACCAATGGGAATTTTCAGCATTATTATAATCTTGTGAGACCACCATCCTGTATGTGGTCCATTGTTGACTGAAACATTGTTACATGGTATACGACTATACATATACATACATATGCGGTCACTGAAGCCAGAGATTTGATGATATCATTTAAGGAGAAGGTATAGTAAAAGAGAAAAGGTTAAAGTCAAACTCATGGAGTTGAAGTATAAAGTCTTAATATAAGAAGAGTTCTATCAAGGAATGCAGTAGAAGGAATAAGATCTGTATAAAAATTACTATAAAGAAGAGCTGTCATGAAGGGTCAAACAGAGGTACAAATTACCTGGGGACTCACAGTAGGAGAAGCTTTGGGTGCCTAGGAATAGCCTCATGGAAAGGGTGGTATTTAATAGACACTCTGAAATTTTATTGGGAAATCTCAAGAACTAAAATGTTTTTCTTTTAGAAATCATGTTACAGAGAAATTTTAAGGGAAATAGATGTCCATGTTCAGTTCCTGTGAATCTGAATGTGTTTGAGAGAGAGAAAGAGCGGAACCAGAGAGCCCAAACCTCCACAAATACAGAGCACAGCTTGATCCAGAGAGTCCCGCTATATCTCAGTGAGGGTCAGGGGAATCTAGCCATATGTGTCTCTTCTGTCATGAATGGTGGAGCAGTTTGTTTTTCTTTGTGATGTATAGGGTGGATGAGTATTTAAAAATCATTCTCTTTACACATGTGATATTTGAAAATGTAAAAAGTAGGTCTATGTTTGCACTTACTTATTCGAATGTGTCATGCGTCATCATCTTCTTTTGAGGTGGAGGTTGTTGGCGATCATCTCAATTTACAGAGACAGAAACCGAGACCCTCATGAGTGTTTTGGTGAATTTATTTATACAAGCCTTTTTTCTTTACAACTGGTTAATCACGTGACTAGAGACTGGAGTTTCATCATAGTCAAATGATGCTCAAGGTCACAGTAAGAGACAGGATGTACAGTTATAGAACAACCCCATATCCCCACATAGCTTTTAGACAATCTGCTTTACTTACGTAGGCTTCTCCGGGACCACTTTTTAACCACAATCTATAACTGATCTTCTGGTAACCTGCATGCTTTATAGTAAAATTAACTAAGTTTTCCCATTAATTATCATACAGGTCTTCATTTACCCACACATGTATAAATTAACGGGGTACATAAATATATGATGTCCAAGTACATCTTTATTATTTTTATAGGCTACATAAAGAGGGCATCTTGCAAATATGATATGAAAAGAATCTTCTAATATCAAATTATAATATATTTAGATCACTTAAAAATTTATAATCCTAAGAGAGCATCTTTTATATATCATGTAATTAAAGACTTCAGAATATTTAAATGTCTATATAAGAGTTAATACAAGTCATTGTGGGTCACAAGGTTTCACATGAGAGAAAGTTTGTGAAAAGACTAAGTAAAACTAACCCAATTTATGATTTTTGTGATTATCATCAATAGCAGTGCTAGGCAGTAGAAATGCAATGTGTACCACAATGCAATCTACATATGCAATTAAAAATTTT
>NW_012148786.1:545883-547199 GCF_000956105.1 Propithecus coquereli | reverse complement strand
GATGATATTACAGAGATAATGATATTGAACAATTTGCAGGACTTTATATCTTTGTCAAATAAAAAAACAAAAGAAGGATAATAGTATATCCTAGATCTTTTTTTTTTTTTTTTGAGACAGAGTCTCACTCTGTCACCCCAGCTAGAGTGCAACGGCATCATCATAGCTCACAGCAACCTCAAACTCCTGAGCTCAAGCGATCCTCCTGCCCCAGCCTCCTCAGTAGCTGGGGCTACAGGCGCACACTACCACGCCCTGCTAATTTTTTCTATTTTTGGTAGAGATGGAGTCTTGCTCTTACTCAGGCTGGTCCCAAACTCCTGGCCTCAAGCAATCTGCTGTACCTGGCCCCTGGATGCATTTTAGTGAGACGATACGAAAGAGAATTTGTGGTGCAACACAAAAAGTTGTTGAACCTACAGATCATTAAGTATATGGAAAGAACATCAGGAACAGAAATATTTAGAAAATCGGAGAATTTATTTTGGTCTGAATTTTCTAAAATATGAAGTTACTACTTTGAGAGTTAAAAGGGTACAAGTTATGGTGTCTGAAGAACTCAGATGAATATTAGGCAAGTCTGATTTGGATGAAATCGAAGATGAATGCAATGTTAAATGATATGGACTTGGAAATCCAGGAAAATGATTAATAAAAACATGCTCTGTCCCTCTTTTTATGATTTTATGGAATTTCTCTTCTATTCACTGTAACATTGCAATGGCTCTTCCTCCTATTTGTCTTTGAGATTTGCATATTTTGTTTGTATCAGTTCCTTCACTCTCACTGGCCTTTCAGCCTACACATTAGATCTCTTTTTCCAAATACTAAGCTACATTTTCCCTACCATTCAAGATACACTTGGAATCAGTCTGCTCCGGGAAGTCTTCCCAAACCATGTATGGGAAAATAGGATATCCTCTATGGAGCGGAATAATGGCATGGATAATTTATACAAATGGGTTAAATAATGCCATAGAGTAAATCTACATCCTTGGGTCTGATGTGGTTTATAATCTCTTTCCCACCTCAGCTTCCACATACTTCTGCATCAGACCGCATAATCTGCCCCTTCAGGTTTATGTCCTTTCTCCTAAGCATTCTATCCCTTGCCCCTCTTATTTACTGTTCATCTATGATTCTATTTTAAAAAATCAAGCAAAGACAATATTAATATTCACAAGCAGGTAGCAGGTAAAAAGAATTGATTGGGGCCAGGAAGTGCTTTACTTTCATTCCTAGAAGAGGTTTTTATCTTACTAGCTGATTGAAGGAGACATAAAAGAGTTGAAAGAGAGCATGAGCTTTGACATACA
>NW_012148786.1:536019-545598 GCF_000956105.1 Propithecus coquereli | reverse complement strand
ATAGATTAAAGGGAAATAGAAACAAAATCAAATGTTAGTAAGAAATAAAGTAGTATGTTCAAAGTGAATGCAGAGTACAGTAGAGGCAGAAAAGGGAGAATTATACATTTTACTTTGGAGTATGGAGAAATCATTCAGGAAAGTCAGACTATAATAAGCTATTGACACTTCTGCAGTGGGGGAAGAACAGAGTATGAGAAATAGGTATTCTAGGTATCTTTTAGTATATTCATCTGGTAATTTCTTCATTCCTTCAGCAACTGTTTATTGTGTGCCCAGCAAATGATAGCCAATGTAGTGGTAAATAAAAGAGATGGCTCCTTTCTAAGACATACACGTTTCCCTGTTTTCAGAGTGCCTACAGCCAATGTGAAAGACAATTATATTAACAGAATTGCTCTTAGCAGACCTCCATTTAACTCACTTAACAAATTAACCAGTATTATCAATTTCCTTTGCAAAGCAAACTGATTAGTAGTCAGGGCTCACTGAAAGCTCACAACCAGTAGGCAACACTCCAGTAAACCTACACACTTTTCTCACTGGTTCAGTTGCATGCTTGCCAAGAATTAGTTGTGTTTATTCCCAAAGTATTTATGCCAGTTGACTTAATATTGTAATCATGTAATAAATTAAACATTGCTTACTTAATTCAATGAAATAGAGTGTCAAATAAAAGGGTTGCTTCTTTAAAAATTGACTTGAATATTTTGGACAGACTCAATAAAGAAGAATTGCATTTCTATCAAATTAGGCAAAGGAGATACAATGAGAAAAGATTCAGAAAAAATAATCTTAATAATCCATAAAAATCTATATTCAGATTGGTTTGCAGATATTTTTAAGCTTTCACTCCACTTTTAAAATGTGAAACTAGAAATTATGGATGGTACACTGTGGTAAAGAGAGATTGCATGGATCTTCAGTCAGTGGACACATATCCAAATTAAAGGCCATATTCCTATATAAAATTTAAATGTATTAGGTTAAAATAAATGTTTAAGAAATATAGATATTTTATGGTTCTTAGATTTGAATCTATTTATTAGCAATCACATGGGATAGGAGGGCTTTTAGTAAACAAACGTTATATATCTTATGATATGGAAAGTACTGGAACCTCAGAAACCTATAGTTTCAACCTATCATTCAAGGAAGACATGATTAATTCTAGAGAATAGGAACTCTGGAGTGGGAGTGAGTCAGGCAAAGCAAAGGAATAGAAAGAGGGGAGCAAACAATACAGTCAAAACAGAGACCAAAAGAGACACAAGAGGAACTGAAAACAGTTCAGCGTAACTGGGCCTTACAGTGTGAGTGTATACATGATAAGCCTTCTGGGCTGGCAAGTGGGGGGCCACACCCAGATCTTAGAAAGCCTTATAAATCATGATACGTTTTTGAACTTTATATTGAAGAATTTTAAGTTTGGGGTTATACTGTCAGATTTGAGGAAAAATGACTAGTCGAATATGGAGCAGGATGGGTTGGTGAGGAAAAACATTGGAGTCAGGAAATTAATCTAAGTAAGAGATGATGGCAGCCCAGGGAAAGATGGCTGCAATGGGATTACAGCTACATGATGGATTTTAGAGATACTTGTGAGATATAATCAAGAAGATATGGTAACTAGTTGAAATGTAGAGGTCAAAAATGGTTGGAGAGGTCAAATATATCTCCTAGATTCTGACTTAAGAAATTGGGTGGGCAGTACCCTTTGTGCAACTTTCATGAAAAAGAGGTTGGTCGGGGAGGCTTAAGGGATGATGCATCCCCTTCTGAAAACACTGTGGTTATGTCACTTACAAGACCGTTAAGTGGAAAAGTCCTATGAGAATTGTATATCTAGAGTTCAGGAAAGAGGTAAAGCTTCAAAATAGAGGATTGTTTGGCATCTGCACATAGTAATTGAAACCAAAAAGTAGAGCAGATCTCAAAGAGAGTTAGTAGAATATAAAGAGAAGTGAAGAAAAGAAAACTGTTTAGGAAAGAGTTTCCAGGGCAGAATATCAAACTATGGATATAAGAAAAATAGCCAAAAGGAGATTAATAAAGGAGCAACCAAAGAATTAGGAGGAATGGGGAATAGTCAAAGTGTTCACTGCTGCTAAGTGAAGTGCCCAGTGGGTTTAGCAGTGTTTAGGTCATGGGTGCCCAGGATTGAGGGCACATTCAGGTGGGTGTCTGGAGCCTAAGCCAGACTATAGTAGGATAAGTAGTGAAGGGGAGGTGAGGAAGAGGAGATAGAAAATGCTGTTATTTTGTTGTTTCAAGGATCATATGCAAGGTGGAGTATAGAAAGAGAACAGCCTAAAAGAGCTGAAAAGGGCAGATCTAGAAGGCCTTGTATGCCAAGCTAACGGGGGTGGTATTTTGTCCCATAGAACTGTAGTCCCTAACCTCCGGCTCCCGACCGGTACCTGTCTGTGGCCTGTTAGGATAGGAACCGGGCCGCACAGCAGGTGGTGAGCCCGGGGTGAGCAAGCTGAAGCTATATCTGTATTTACAGTCGAACCCTACTGTAAACTAACTGCACGTGTGAGGTATCGAGGTTGCACCCTCCTTATGAGAATCTAATGCCTGATGATCTGAGGTGGAGTTGAGGTGATGATGCTAGCACTGGGGAGTGGCTGCAAATATAGATTATCATTAGCAGAGAGATTTGACTGCAAAATAAATGTAATGCATTTGAATCATCCCCATACCAGCCCCGCCCCCACCCAGGTCCATGGAAAAATTGTCTCCCATGAAAACAGTCCCTGGTGCCAAAAAGGTTAGGGACTGCTGCCATAGAAAATGCAGGGCACATAGTAAAGTCTGTATGATAGAAACTAACTCACTTCAACAGTAGTGTGTAGGATAGAATTAGTGTAGGGTGAGAGAATTAGTAGAGGAAGCTAGTTAACACAGAGCTTCTCAACCTTGGTATGGTGTCATACAGGTGTGCTGCAAGCACTTCGCTCCTAATATACAGTACTCAACTTTGCACAAGACTTAAAAAGTTGGAGCAGGTTCAAGTTTATCTTACTGCTGTCCCTCCTACTTTTACCCCAGTATATTTTCTAGTAGAATGAGAAAGAAGGGGGTGGAGTTATTGCCTAAACTAGAATTGTACTTAACGTGGAGTATACCTGAGGGAATTAGCCACACATGGGAACTTTATCCATTCTGTGTGTTGATATCAGGAAAAAATGGTTGATAACCGTTGTGTTAAAGAAAATTGCAACCGTGGAAGCAGAGATAACAAGATCCTAAATAGATGTTATTGGCAAGGATGGTTAGCAAAAAAGGATTATTGGAGTGAAGTTACCGAGTTAGAAACAACAGGATTCAGAAACTGATCGGATGTCAGAGGTGAGACATCATCCTCAAAATAGCGGTACTCTTTCACTGAATGCTTTTGGTATGTCAGGCACTACAAAAAGAACAAATACCATGTAACATACATCATCCCATTTCATCTTCTCAACAGCCTTGTAAAGGAGGTATTTTCATTCCCATTTTACAGATAATTAAACTAAAGTTTGCAGACTTTAAGCAAGTTTCCCAAGGTCATTCAGATTTTAAATATCACAGCTGAAGTTCAAACTCAGAGCTTAGCTCCCAGATTCGAAACCATTGCTGCTCATCATTACCCAAATCTAGAATGACTCTCACATCAGGTGTTTGGTTGTATCATGGTAAGATCAAATTAGGATGGTAAATAGAAAATAAAGATCAGGTTTAAGAGAAAAATGCTGAGTTCAATTTTAAACATATTCTGTTTTTAAAAGCCTGGAGAATATCCCCGGTAAAAGGTGTCTAATAGACATTTACATATATAAGTCTAGAATTTAGGGGAGATGTCGAGGAGGAGATAAAGATTTATGAGGCATTAGCATTTAAAGTGTGGCGAAAGTCATGGGAATGTATGAGATTTCCCAGGGAGACTGCAACATGAGAAGAGGATCAAGTGAAGAGCTAAGAAACACCAAAATTAAAAAGGAGGTCAGAGAGAAGTATCAGTGAGAGAGCCAGGGAGGAATGTTAATACAAGTTAGAGGGAAGTAGCAGAGGGTGATATCACACCAAAGCAGGAGAGAGTTGCAAGACAAGGGAGTGATCAAATATCGTCAAATGCAAATGGAGTGGTCAAGGAGGGCAAAGACTGATAAAAGTCCAGTAGATTAAGAGGATTGTGAATGAGAAATGTAAATTAAAACAGTATGAGATTTAATTTTAAATTGCAACACTCAGTATTGTCTAAGGTCTGATAATATACAGTTTGTCGGAAAGAAAAGTATAAACCTCTTGAAGGGTAATTGCTAGTGTACTCAAAGAGCCAGCATTTCCATCCTAGGTATTTTTCTAAGGAAAAATAAGAAATGAGGACATTCATTGCAGCATTGTTTCTGATGGCACTCATATCACAGTAGTTAAGAGCACCCACTCTAGAGCCAGCCTGAGTTGGAATCTCAGTTCAGCCTCTTACTGTTACCTTGGGAAAGTTACTTATGTTTTCTGTGCCTCGGTTCTTTATCTGTAAAATAGAGACAATAAAAGGATTACTATTATTAATAAGGTTGTTACAGACTAATTGGGTCTTTTATTGATACATAATAATTGTACATATTTGTGGGTATGTATGATATTTTGATGCATGCATACAACGTGTAATGATCAAGTCAGGATAATGGAATGTCCATCACCTCAAATATTTATCATTTCTGTGTGCCGGCAATATTCTAAATTGTCTCTTCTAGCAATTTTGAAATATACAATAAATTATTGATAACTATAACCATCCTACTATGCCATCAAACACTAGAACTTATTTATTCTAACTGTATGTTTGTACACATTACTCAACCTCTCTTCATTCCCTCTACCCAGTCTCTTCCCAGTCTCTGGTAACTACCAATCTACTCTCTACCTCCATGGTATCAACATTTTGAGCTTTCACATAAGAGTAAATATTTGTCTTCTGTGCCTGGCTTATTTTATTTAACATAATTTCCACCAGCCTCATCCATGTTGCTGCAAATGACAGAATTTCATTCTTTTTAATGGCTGAATAGTATTTCATTGTGTGTACAGACCACATTTTCTTCACCCATTTATCCATTGATAGACACTTAAATATGGTGGTGCAGATATCTCTTTAACATACTGATTTTCTTTTTATGGGGTATATACCCAACAGTGGGATTGCTGAATCATATGGTATTTTTAGTTTTAGTTTTTTGAGGAACCTCCATACCATTTTCCATAATGCCTGTACTAATTGACATTCCCATTAACAGTGTACAAAAGTTCCCTTTTCTCTGCATCCTCCCCAGCATTTGCTGTTGTGCAATCAGTAAACATGTGGTACTTACATGTTCTAATTGGGTTTTACAAGAATTAAATGGGTAAATACTACAAAGTGTTTATAATAGTGCCTAGCACATAGTTAGAGTGAATTGTTTATTAATACAGATACAAATAATCAAAACACTCAATAGTAAGACTGATTAAAAGAAATTATAGATTCATGCACTGTGATACCATGAAACTGTGAAAAATTATGTCATTAATATTGAATGACATGGAAAGATATTAATGAATTATTAATTAGAAAAGAGTTTATGTCATATGAACAGTGATTCCATATGGGAATAAACAATATGTATGTATTAGATATGCATGACAATTTTCAGAATGATACTAAGATGCTTGTATCTAGGTGTCTGGATTATGATTTTGTTTTACTTTTTACATTATATATTGAAAACATTCTTTTAATATAAGAAAAAAAAATTAAATATCCTGGAGGTCGGGATATGGAAAAGCAAGTGGTGATTATTCTTTGGCAAAACTTATCTGTGAAAGGAAGTGAAATGAGGGCCTAGGAGCTAGAGCATGTTTATAACCAATGGAGAAGCAGCATGTATAAAACACAGAGTCCTGCTACCTGGGAAGCTTCCGATAAATGAGGGCTGCTATTATTAATATCATTAAAATTTCGTCAGGCCTCGTAGACTTTCAGCATTAGCGCAACTCTGCTGAGTAGCCAACAAGGTAAGAGAAGTTAAAAATGAGGAGCATTCTAGAAAGAAAATTATCCTCATAGAGCATTCTAGACACTGCTCCTAGTGGTCAGGGCAGTGTCCAGAGATGATTATCTAAAGGGACTGCCTCAGGACCACAGAGAAGATAAGACTCAAGGTGCCAGACAATCTGTAAAGTAGCCAAGATAAGTAAGAATAAGTCCTTTTAAGATGCTTTCTTCCTACCTGTCATTTGTACAAACTTGTTTTAGTATCTAATAATTTGAGCTAAAAATGTTCTGGTTTATCTCTCATGTAGTACAGATTTTAAACCCCAACAAGGTTTATGGATAACATCCATCCTATAAAGCTTCCTCCTGTGCTAATCATCTTACATATTCAATAAGCTCTACTTGAATAACTAATGGCATGAACATAAACCTACCACAATTAAGAACCATTTTAATTAGCCACAAATAATTTTAAAGCTGTATTAAAAAAATAGGAAAACAGTATGCAGATTCCTCAAAAAACTAAAACTAAAAATACCGTATGATTCAGCAATGCTACTGCTGGGTCTATGCCCCATTTCATTTTGAATTTTTGATTTCTTGGTTCTATTATGGGCTGAAATTCTGAAAGTAATAGCAAGTAAATTCCCAGGAAAACCTGTTTTTGCTGTCAGGGCTCTAATCAGAACAAAACTTGGTGACCTTAGAACTTTGCAAATTTTAACAATTATATAAAAATACCACTTCTGAACCAGTTGTATCATCAAATCAGAACAGTATGAAAGAGCTTTTGTAACTGTAATCTGTTAAAAAAGAACTTGAAAATATGACTTTAAAGAGCAAGTCAGTATATTGCATATATGCTTTAGAATAAAGATACACACATCATTTGAAGAACCACTTAAATTCAAAGGTCATTTGCTTCAAGTTCTAAGTCAATGGCCCAACCAGTTAAGCATTGTATTAAAATTTTAAACTGGGATAATAAACCTATTCAGGTCACCTAAACTTTCTAGATATTTAAGTCTCCACATTTGAAAGAAACACAGCCATGTTATTTAAAAAGACAAGTCTAGAAATTTCAAAGTTCAGGTAGACACAGAACACGAAAGAGGGAATATCACTACATTAGTGGTTTGCCACAACTCCATAACTCAGCCTCCTGCTTCCCTGTCCCCTTTTGTCAGCCCTGCCACCCCTCCACCCCATCCCAGTCTACAGACAAACAAGCTCTCCAATCTAATTCTTATCAAGATGGAAACAAGGCCAGACCTGCTCTTCTAGATAAAATGCCTTGGCTTCTAACTGCCTGGTTGCTTATCTTTCATCTTGCAGTGTTAACCATAACCCCTTTCCTGACCTGCTCTACTTCTTGTTTTCAGATGAGCAGTGAGGACTGGGGGAAAAACATGCTTAAGTGGACAAGTTCACTCTCTCACGTCTTTCTCCATTCCTTTTAAAGTTGGTTGAAATCTTTTCATGTTCAAAATATCTTTCCAAAATTATCAGAAATCACATTGCATGCATTACATGTAATTTGATATACTTCTAAATCTTTCTTTCCCAACTTTTTCTACTCTACACCACCACATATATCTTTTCTTAAAAATCAAAATTTTCAAGCTGATTTTTTTTGTGGGGGAGGCAAGGAATTCAGTTTTCTGAGAGATAGGTTTTTTTCCCCCCCTCTTTTATTTCCCATTCGTTTGCCCAGGTCCTAATAAGCTGAATCATTTTTCTCATCTAAGCTGTTTGGTTTGGATACCTGAATTCTTATGTGTTCATCCAAACAAAGCATTGCACTTTCCTTCTCTTTCCTGAGCAGGTGAAAGTTAATGCAATATAGACCTTGAGCAGTGAGGCAGTGTAACTATGAGGTTGGTATTAGCTTGCTGTGTGAGGTTGCCCTTCTTTGACCCTCACTCTTCATACGTGAAGAGGGAAAATGGAAAAATAAGCTAGTTTCCTTCTATTCATGAGAATCCTAGGAAACTCAATTCTCCTATATTTTGAGACAGCTATTAAGTTGAACTGTGTGAGATTGCACAGGGCCCCGGTGTTGTAAACACCATGTTCTAGTTTATGACACCTTTACCCCACACACAGTCATGTACCTGAGCCTGCATGCCCTTGAAAATATGGCAGTCTATTCAAAAAACGCTTGGGCTCCTTGGAAGAAAATCATTCTACTAATGTAAGGTTTTTTTTTTTTTAATTTTTATTTGTTAGCATTTAAAACTAAGTCTACATTACCCATTAGAAAATGATCTCCTATGTACCCTGCTCCAATTCAAGACTTTCATTTTATTTTCTTAACTTAAAAAAGACTGAATCCTGGAATTATATTGCTTTTTATTTTTCATTTTCTTCCTTCAAATTAGGAATCTAATTGATACTTCGAAGCCAATTGTTTAACTGTGCCAATATTGTCAATATTAGGGAAATAGTGTCACTGAATTCAATTTGTAAATATGTAGTATATGCTTACCATGTATAAGTTATTTTCTCAGGTACCAATGAGGGGAAAAAAGATAAATACTTGCCTCTAAAGAAATAATTTTATGCTAGAAAGCTAGAAAGGAAAACCTTTCAGCTTGAGTTTGACTTGAGCATAAATTTGCTTTAGGAAGATAAATCTGGGAAATGGCTTGAGGCAGGGAGAGTCTGGAAGTGGGATGGTCAATTGAACTTTCAATCATCCATTCAAGCATGAGAAAATGATAATATGAACTTAATAGTGAGAACGGGAAAATGGAGAAAACATACATGAAAGATCTTTTCAATAAAAAAGAAAATGGATGGGATATGTTGATTTACTTTATCAGAAAAAGAAGGAAAAATCTAAATCAAAGATGAAGTTTCAAGTCTGGGCAACAGAGAGAAGAATGGTGGTGGGGCTGACATCATGAAGTTGGCAGGGACAGCTGATGCTGAGTGTCAGAGGAGAAGAGAAGTTCGGAGCTTGAAGAAGTACCATTTCCAAGTAGAGTTGTCTGTATTTTAGTGGAGCTACAGGCCTGGAACTCAAAGGAGAAGCTGGGGCTAGTGGTTCTGCATTTTTTTAAGAGCCTTTACCATAAAATTGGTTCTGGGGATTGTGAGAAAGTTCCCAGAGCTCATTAAGGCCAATTGTGTTCTGAGAGAAAAGCTCAAGTCAACAACGGAAATAACCACGGTTGGGGAACAAAGTTGAAGGGCTAACACCACCTGATTTCAAGACTTCATTGTAAAGTTAGTCATGAAGATTGTGATATCAGTGTAATGATAGACAAATAAACCAATGAACAGAAGAGAAAGAAATTCACATACATACAGACTAGTTTTTGACATAGTTGCGAGAGCAATTCAATGGAGAAAGGAGAGTCTTTTTAACAAATAATGCTAGAATAACTGGATTTCTATATGCCATAAAATGAATGTTGATTCATATCTCATACTATATATAAAAATTAACTAAAAATGGATCACAGATCTAACTATAAAGCTCAAAACTAAAATTTCTAAAAAAGGAAACAAAGGTTTTTTGATTTGGAATTAGGTAAAGATTTTTCAGATATAAC
>NW_012148786.1:532611-534634 GCF_000956105.1 Propithecus coquereli | reverse complement strand
AAGGGAAGCTATATGAAACAAAGAGATGACAGCAGAGAGTTTAGACCACTTGTTTAAAAAGCTCAGAAATGAAAATGACGGTAGCTGGAGGCGACAGCCAAGAAAACTAAAGGTTTTTGGTGAAGTTTGAAAGTGGAAAAAAAATAAAAGAGGAATGAAAAAGAAACTGAAGATTCCAGAGATGAAGGTAAAACATGTGGGAACAAGATTCTCGAGGGATTTGCAAGGGATGGGATGGAAGGCACAGGTGCCAGAGTGAGCCTTGGAAAGGAGAATTCTGTAATTGTTAACTCCTGACAGTCCTCCCAAAAGGATGGGTGACAGAGCATTTAAGTCGATTATTTTAAACTCTGAGGGGAAAAAAATAATAGTTCTTTTGCCAGCAGAGTTCTTGGAAAACCAGGATAATCAGACATTCTGATATTTTTTAAACTGATCTCTGATAAAGGACATATTAACCATCATCTCTAACCTCCAAAATATGACTTTTCCCTGCTATAATCTACTGAGCACAGCTCAGAGGTCTCTGTCCCAAGCCCCAGTACACAACAGTACTTCTGCTTTGTTGATCCGTTTCTTGCTGCTTTGGGAAGACTACTGTGAGTCAGATGTTTCAGAAGGAAAAGAGGGCAGGAGAAGAGGCAGGGATGAGCTGTGGGTTTATGTGCATAAGGTAAGGGAGGAAATCTCCAGGGAGAAACAAAACAGCCGTAATGGGAAGGCACTGCTAAGGCTTAGAAAATAGCAGAAAGGATATGAGCTTTAGAATTAGACAGTCTCCAGTCCAGCCTCCTCCTCCTACACACGCTATATCCATTCATCTCCTTGCTTCGTCCGTGTAGTGAGTGGGTATACGGTTTATTTCACGTGGTTGTTCAAAGAATTAAATAACCCAATGGATTTAAGTATGTAGTAGAACATAGGCAAGCAATATAGGGTAGCTATACTTACTATTTTAGTGTTAGTATAGTAGGTGTTCTTAACTCATAAAAAATACCCTCCAGGTATTTTAATTCTATGATTTGTTTACCATGGATGGTCGGTTAATGCCTATTAACATTTCAGTGATTAATTTAGCAGTCCTTTCTGTACAACAACAGCAAACTGACTAAAGGTCAGATACGACATCAACATGCAAGGATGAAGTGAAAATGCAAACAATTCCCCTTTCTCCACGTCAGCATGTTGTTTTCTCTTTGGTGTATACTGGGACTTAATATTAGGTCATTAAATATGAAATGTCCAAATTCAAATCAAAAGTGTAGTTTATTATATCTCAAACAAGAAGCAGTACAGTTAATCAAAGAATGAGCCTAAACTATTGACAAAATGTCTTTCTTAATGGTAGCTTGTTTCTACCAGCAGCAAAGAAGCCTGGAGAGCGAGTGGCAGTGAAATCGCAAAAGGCATTTTCCACAGCTTCTTGAGAATTGAATATTTTTCCTTGCAAGAAGTAGTCCAAAGCTTGGAAGAAGTGGTAGTCAATTGGTGCAAAGTCTGGTGAATGCAGTGGATGACAGAATTTCTATTAATAAATCCAGTCTCTGTAGTTTGAGCAGCACTGTTTGTACGACATGTGGTCAAGTGTTGTCTTGTAAGAGGATTGGCCTGTCTCTATTGACCAATCTTGGCTGTTTAACTACAAGCATCCTCATTATTTTGTCCAATTGGTTGCAGTAGACATCTACTGTAATGGATTGACCAGGATTCATGAAACTGTAGTGGATAATACCAGTGCTGGACTGCCAAATGGACACCATTAGCTTTTTCTGATGAATATTTGGTTTTGAACTGTGTTTCAATACTTTATCTTTACCAGTCATTGTGCCAAACACTTGTGATTGTCAAAAATAATCTATTTTTTATCACATGTAACAATATGGTATAGAAGTGGTTTGCCTTTATGTCATGACAGCAAAGAAAGTCAAGTTTCGAGATGATTTTTCTTGTGACTTTTAATTTACATAGTACCCATCTATCCAGCTTCTTTACCTTGTTGATTTGCTCTAAATGGTCTAATATT
>NW_012148786.1:523410-523936 GCF_000956105.1 Propithecus coquereli | reverse complement strand
TTAGACCCAAATGGGACCTAAACAAATAATTGAAGAAAAGTTTCCACTTCATTGGTAATAACTTGATGGGAATAAATAGCTCACTGGGGAGCCCATCCTGTCTCTTCTGCTAAGACTCGAAAGATTTAGAGTCTCAACATATCACTTTTTGAGCAAGAAGAAGTATATTCTCACTAGTGATATAAGCCACAAAGAAATTCAGTTCTGTTAGCTTAAGTGTCACATGCATTAGGACAAACACATGGACAGTTCCAGGTTCTTCTAAAGAAAGGACATGTCTGCCTTAATCTTGAAGTTAGTTTCTGTCAATCTGCGTGGAATGGTACTGACATGAATCAACTTTTTCTAAATCCTGAGTGATGAGGAAAATGAGCAAGTTGGGTGGAGCTCAGAAATAAACAGAATATATATAGCATGTACAGGCATGGTCTAGACCAATATCAGTTAATATGAATTTTGAGACAGGAAGGGGCATATTTGTAAACAATTCATAGTGTGCAAGCAGAATGAAAGGTGCACTGTGATA
>NW_012148786.1:521398-523360 GCF_000956105.1 Propithecus coquereli | reverse complement strand
GAAATTGGACATTTCATATTTAATAACCTAAGACCGCCATTCTCCCCTCTCGTCACCAGTGAAGGCTCTCAATGATGAGACAGCAACTGAGGTGGGTCCTGTGACCCTAGAAGATGAATCCCCAATGGAATCCCTGGAGGGCTGAGTATTTCGTAAGTCCATGAAGTAGGGCCCATATCCTAGTATATGCTTATACTTTTAAATTTGTGAATATAAATTCTTATCCAGAAGTGAGACGAAATAACTATTTTCTGAAACCAAAGAGAATGTGTCTTTTAAGTAAATCAGCCCTTTAAAATGCATACCACACAATACCTTGAACCTACTTTAATTATAGTCTTAGACCCAGTGCTGAATTATGGCTTTCTGATACAATTAAACTGAGCCTTTTTGAACCAACTTATAATATATATCAGGCATTCTCTGTCCAGCAATTTAAAGTCTCTAGAATGTGTGGATTACATCAACTGTCCATTTATTGAGGCAAAAGAAAAATTCATGACAATTCATAGAATGAATGCATAAACTCAGTAATAAGATCTTTTTATCATAATTGGAAATTCAAACATATAGTATGAACACAACCTGATAACACTAATCATTGGTGATTGAATGGTAGGTCAGCTTGTCTCAAGTTTTATGCTATAATCAAGAATTAGTTCAAGTGCAAAAATGGAATGTGGTCTTAGTGATCAGAATACATTTGCTAAAAATAGCACACCCCTTGCCCATCTGATCCTCCTGGTGGCAGTTCACTGCATACTGAGTCCTATGACTTAAGAGCTATAAAGGGTTTGGCATGAGCTTTTCCCTGCTTTAAATCATGGCTGGAATTAGTTAATAACCCAATCCTGGGCTCTAGGCACTACTAAATTAAGTCATATATTACTTCTGAAGGATATGCCACAATATTTTTTTTCATTTTTTAGGTCTTTGTAGAGTACGTGATTGGGCAGAATATCACTGAAGCAAATGTTTTCTTTGAGTTAAAAGAGGGAAGAGCATGCTTCATGAGTCAAAATCTACAAAAACTGCCCAAACTTGAACTGAGCCAATAGCATAAAGTTAACATTGCAAAGTTAGTATTGTAATGTTAATTTGGCACATGTTTAATGATACACATTATTGTGCTACATGGTAATTAGGCATAAATGGTAAGCAATTAATATATATGGTTGAAATTAGAAGTTTTACACAGCCAAACCAAGTTCTAATTGATCATTTTATTCTTGCTTCATTAATTTTCTATTTTCTATAAACAGCATTAATGTCAACAGCTTCTCTGACACCTTGCCTTAGGAATCTCAGTAGAAAATTACTGTGCTGTTTAAAAAATATACTCAAAATCACTCATTCATTATGGGTTTGCATTGTTTAACCAACCCATGCTGACTGCACAGATACTTAGAAAGTTTTAAAGGGATGCTGATAAAGTCACTGTGGAGTCTGGGTCTATGTTCCACTCTCCCCCACATTTCTCTGTGGCCTGGGTTGCCAAAATGGATGGACCCCATTGGTGAGTTTCCTCCCTCTCTGACTACAGGGAAGGGAGTTCAGAGAAAGAGGGGCTTATGCATTCTTCAGCCCCATGGGGTTTCAAAGGTTTCAGCTCTGTCCAAGTACCCTTCTTGTCTCTGAGTTCCAGTAACCACCCCTTCCCCATTGCTCCTTCAGGCCTAAGGGTTATGTAGATCCCTTCCCTCCCACTGTACTGACCTGAAGTTTTCCTTCTACCCATCTCACAAAACGGACATTCAGTTCTTCCCACAGTTTCCTAGTATGATTATGCTGTTTGTTTCCTGCTTGGACCCTGACTGATTCAAAAGGTATGATTTCACCCATAAGCATTTATTTTGTCATGGTTAACAAAAAGCAAGTTTATCATAATATCCCAGTATTTCTTGTTTTACTTGCATTGTATTTTATCAGTCTTAGTGTGTGGAATGTAGTAGGCACTGAATA
>NW_012148786.1:517706-520733 GCF_000956105.1 Propithecus coquereli | reverse complement strand
AAGAGAGATTCTAATGAGAAAAGTAGAGTTACAAGCACTAGAAGGGTTAGTGTGGCTTGGGATTAACATCTAAATGAATGGCAAAGACAACAGGTGTCAGAATATTCTGGGACCAAGAGGTGGCTATGGGCTGGGAACCTTGGGAAATTTTCAGGACAAGTTTGTCCTTAATGGATAAGCAGAGAGCTAGAAAGTGGAAGATATTCATCGTAAGAGAGATTCTAATGAGAAAAGTAGAGTTACAAGAAAGTCTTATTTTTCTTATCCATTCCTTGTAAGTGCTCCCTCCCCTTCCCTTCAAAGCACAGAGCTGAATTATGAGCAGGGTAGGGAGGTGTTATCTCCGAATGGAGGATGCCGTTCCACTTCTTTTTTTCCCATTCTTCAAAGCTTAGTGAGACCTGAAATGCTTGTCCAACATGTTGAGCTACTACATGTTTTCAAGTCTGGCCTAAGTTCACTCTAAAGACCCACTTAAGTATCAGACAAGAATTAAAATTGAATATATTTTAATTCTAAAATTCATAAAATAGGGATACTATTTTTCCAGGAATGGTATATAAATAGAAGATATCTAATATATTCTTTAAATTATGCTAAAAGTAATGAGGAAACATTAAAATATTTAGAGTAGATAAAGAGTTGTAGGAAAAAGTTTACCATATATTGGGTGCATGCCAGTTGCAAATACTGGTTGGATAATCACTAAGGTATCCATCCAGCTTTAATATTCTCTATTCCTTGGTGAGGTTTTCCTCATCTCTCTCATATATGCACTTTGAAATTTTCCCTTATGGTAAAAATTAAGTGTTGAATTTACATTCTCAATTCCTACTCTTTTTCCATGGCTCAAATTTGGAGCTTCCTGTCCTTATTTCCAAAGGAATAGTCCCTTCTAGAAACTCTGACATCAATTGTTCTGGGTTTTAAATGACTTAAAGGGAATAAGATCCCAGGTCAATGATGAGCAGTCCTTGACTCAGATTTGCAATCTTCCCAAAGTTTCCATGTGACAGAGGATCTATTTTCAGGATGCAACAGAAAATTGCCCTGTTTTTATGCCAAACCTTAACATTTTAGGGACTAAGCAGTGGCTCCCATTTTTTCACTGACATTAAATTGATAATCT
Organism: Propithecus coquereli; assembly: GCF_000956105.1. Taxonomy (NCBI): domain Eukaryota; kingdom Metazoa; phylum Chordata; class Mammalia; order Primates; family Indriidae; genus Propithecus; species Propithecus coquereli. The sequence continues at coordinate 519,604 of NW_012148786.1, read as the reverse complement.
AGGTTGAATGAATATACCTACTGTAACAAAAGACCAAATGAAGCTATCCTCCTGTTGGATTTTTTTGAAGCAGACTGAGAATTTTTCCTGAATTGGTCTAAATACAAAAGAAAATTGCTCTCCATTGTACTAGCTCATGACATATGCATCACCAGCCTTGCAGGACACATGCATATTCTAGATCTTCCCTACTGGCTTCAGTATCTGACGTATGATGGGCACCATAACAAGGAGAGAAGTGAGGACTGATTTAGAGGAAGAATAAAGCCCTGCCTATTTCACATCCTGGAGCTTTGACTAGTAGAATTTTAAACAAAGTCCAAACTCCATTATTATCTGGCACCTCTGGGATATGCGTGTGCATCAGCTGCCATTTGGGCAGCCTCTGTACTGCCTCCAGTGTAGAAGAGAGCATGGGAAGGAGAGAAGACTCCAAAATCACCTAACGCTACCACTTTCTCCATATTAAACTTAAAGATGTTTACTCTTAGAGCTGATCTCATAAGCAAATGTGGTGTCATAACTGAAATATGCTAGGGACGAAGCGTTACATTCCAGAATTGGATGTGAAGGTTAAAATGCAAATCCTGCTGAAGAAAGCAGCACATTGATTGGACCCTTATAGGACAATGTGAATGGGGAGTAGGGGAAAGAGTTTTCTAGTTGAGATCCCGAAAGGAAAAAAGAGGACAGAATTGGGGTTACAGTCTAAACACAAATTTTGTGCACCTATTTTTCTTTACTAAACTAAAAAGATTCTATGCATTAGGTATTTTCTGTCATAAATGGCAATGAAGAGACACTCAAAGGAAGCACTGATTGAATCTGCAGGAAGCCTACAGATTATTCTTCACCCCATTGTCCAAGCTCCCCACAATAAATATGAAGCATCTAAATTTAGAGTAAAAATCCAATGTGTTTTCTCTGTTTTCCTATGGTTTATTGTGTGTCATGAAAGTCTATAGGAAAGAGAACTTGAGTTGGGGGTAATTGGGGATAGGAAGGGTTTATTTTCAGGATTTAGCCCTCATTCTGTTTAAGCCACAGCAGTGTCAGCACATGGGGATGAGAGAGGAATGTGGTCAGAACCATGACCTGAGAATTTGGAAATGTGCTACTGAGGTGTGAGAAGGGCAGACAAAGAGATAGGACTGTCTCTTCTCAAGTGTGGTAAAATGGAATGCTGATGAAAGAAGCTTGGGAATATCTTGATATTTTCTATTTGCCTTTTGTTTTTTTCCTTCCTGTTTTCCTTTTATATTTCTTTTCCTCTAGCAATCTACAAAAATTCTAAACCATTTCTATCACGTTTATAATTTTCTTTTATGTGTATGAATTTGCCTTCAGTATTTAAACTCATTTAAAGGCAATTACTCTCTTACATTATATTACCTCTGGAAATCACTTTTTGCCCCCACTTCACTTTAGTCAAATGTCGATCTGGACTTAAGCCCTTTACTACCTGTGGTGCCTAGGGGTCTGCCAGGCGAAACGCTGCTTGTAGCTGTTTTATCCGAAAATGGCAGGGTACACATGCCATAGTTTGAAAAACTGATTGTTCTTAGAGAGTTTGTCTGGGAGACTTCTAGGTAGTAGATGAACATATTTATTACATTTTACAGTACTTTTCAGCTTCCCTGAAAGACCAAGAAGCAAACTGTAAATACATTGCGAAAATGTAAATTAGTGTGAAATACTCTGCATAGGGAATGGATAGGAGTGGTTATGTATGTCTTTGATAAATTAAAGAAAGGGGAAGAGAGTGCAAAAATATTCAGTTTTTTAAAGGTAACAGCTGGAGGAAGATGCAAATTCCAACATGATTCATTAACAATAATCAGATTATTTCAGTTTTCATACCTATCTCTATTATTCTAAATATTTTAAATTGTAGCCAG
>NW_012148786.1:512497-515427 GCF_000956105.1 Propithecus coquereli | reverse complement strand
CCTAAGGATTAAGAAAAGGTGAGTAAGTAATCAGCTAAATTAACTAGTTGCCTTAGAAGACTTGAGATCTTTAGTGCCATCACGTTGTACCTCATTAGCTTCATTAGTTGCTTGACGTTGTCATTATTCTACCCATTTCTTTCTATGCAGTTTCACTGTGTCAGCTTTGATTTCCGCCTGTAGTTATTTTTTTTCCAGCTTAGAGCTATTATATCACCTTCCAGGAGCATTGATTTTAAGTCAGGTGTCACAAATTTCCCACTCATCATTTCCTTGCAAGCATAAAACTGACTGTTCCTGCTGCTGCAGTCTTCCATTATTTCAGTATTATTTCAGCATTAATCACTTGTTCCTGTGGGTCAGTTCTTGCATCCCCCTTCCCTGTCCAGCCCAATGTTTAATTATTAAATGTTTTAATTGACAAACATTGAAATAACTTCCCATCAGTGTGCTTACGCAAAAATAAATCACTAAGAGAGCAAGGGAGAGGTCAATGATAGAGACATTTTTTGGTTAAACAATCAGACATTTGTAGAATATCTATTATTTGTCCAGAATTGTAATAGGTAATGTTGGAGGAGGGGTAGAGATATAAGATATTACCGTCTCTGACTCTTAAAGTACTTATAATCTTGCCATGCAAATCAATTTTGAAAAAGATTTAGAATCTGAACTATAAACTTCACCTTTTGTTTATATTTAACTTGTCTGGATTACTTTAAAATTTTAGAAATACTCAGAAGACAATAACCAGTGAAGGAATTTTTTTTTTCTTAATGTAAGTAGCAATGATTGTTGGAATGTCAAACAATGAATTGAAATTTTTGAACAGAAGTCACAATTGTTGCCAATCAAAATTTTAGTTTTACTCTCACTAGAGGAGCTTACATACCCATACGAAAAATACGTCACTTAAAAATTGCGAAGATAGACCATTGCCTCACCATTTAGCAAAAATTTCTACAGCTATTTAATGTTGTAGTATTTGTCTTAACTGGCATAAAGACTGTCACTTTTTAAGAAAAGATGGCACAAATTCGTACCACACAGCCACATGGAAATTGTATCATATGTGGACAATATTTCTAAATGGATATAGGAGATATTAAAAACATAGATATTTCATTTGTTAGATGTTATACACCTCTAGGGTGGAATGGTAAAAGTTGTAATTTTAGGGAAAGAGAATGAGGAGGTCAGGAGGACTTTGTATCATAATCCATGGCAATTCAGATGTTCTTATGCTTCTTTTTGAGATATATGATATAGAATACTTTTGAAAGCAAATAATATCTATAAAAAATACTGCAAGAGAAAAACGGTATTTTTCCAAAGCACAAGGGGTTAGATTACAAATGTTGACCAAACCAACTCCAAGGATTATAATGCTACATCACCTTCATCTGCTAACCCGCCTTTTTAAAAAAATTTTCTTATTTTCAGCATTATTTCCAACTTTTTGTTGAAGTCCATTCTGATTCTACTTCTGAAAGGCACCAAACTTTCTTGGAAAGAACATCAAGGTGATAAAGTTGTAACCCAAATATACATTTCATGTCTGCTTTTCTTGGGCAGGTAACAACCTCATTTCCTGCAGTAAAATGTGAATAATTCTAAAGGCCAAATTTACCTATATCATAAGAATGTTGTTAAAATAAAACAAGAGTCTAATGGATTTGAAAGTACAGTGAGGGAAAACATTTCATCCAGAGGCCAAGTGATACTCTATTCTCTCCACAATTTGTGAATTTCTGCTTCTCTACATTTCCAACTTATGAATTATATGCTCACTTATTGTATATTGAAGCTCAATTACACTTGAAGGCACCATGGGAAGTATTGAGAAGGTAATGGGATGCATTATTGTAAAGAAAAAGAACTTTTCATCCAACCACCAAGTGTCAATAGTACTAGAGCAAACTTTTCCGAAGTCTTCTCTAGTTATCCTTCTTTGGGATGCCATTTATAGCTCTGAGTATCCTGAGTTGGGGTATTATTTTTAACTGAATTTTATTGGTTACGAATATCCCTGTAAATTGTATTGTTATAAATAAGCGCTGTCATCCTCAACAAAATATATCATAATGATGCTACAAGGAATAACTGCAAAATTTCCTTGTATTTTGGTTCCATTGATTCTAATATGCAATGTAGAATACTTCGGTAAACACCTATCACTCTGCAGCCTTCCCTTAGGGGAATTTCCTACCTATACACATATTATTACATTATTTATTTTGCTGTATGAAATAGGTAACTTGTAAAACCTGCTCTATAGATAATACCAAAATATCATATACCTAGAGTTCAGGATTTTTTTCGTAATCACACCTAGCAATTTCAGAAATTTCAATTCAGTTTTCTCTATTACTTAAGAAAGAATAAAGTATAATATTGGACAGGCATTGAGATGTACTATATTTTTTTCAATTGCAATAGCTGACAATGTTTGGCAAGTGGTTTTATTATTATAATTTGAAAGACAGCAAACATTTCTTATTCACTTAGCCTGACTTCGAATTACTGTTTTATCTAATCCCAAGTGCTACATAAAGAGACCCCCTCAGAAAGGGCTAGCAAACATAGAATTAATACATTGGCATTTCTCTTCTGGAACAATTGTCTTCAAATATAATATGAAGCATCTTAGAGAAAATGTATTTTAAAGGCTTTCACCTTCATGCTCCCTTGAGAATGTACATAGTGACCTTCACCCTATAAATACTCAATAAGCATTTGTGGAGTCAAAATAAAATTCCTTTATAACTAGTGACTCTTCCAAACAGTCTATGTTAAGAAAAGGCCTATCTTTTCCAGTGACGTACAGAAATCTGATTCTTGCCTAAGATTATCTTGCATCTATGCTAATATTGTTCAAGACTCCTAATTGTGCAGAGAATTTGCTCATTAATCCCATGGAAACAGGAGTA
>NW_012148786.1:506166-509592 GCF_000956105.1 Propithecus coquereli | reverse complement strand
ATGAGAAAACTGAGGCTCAGAAATGCCAAGGGACTACCCCCAGACCACACAATTAGTGAGATCTGCTTCCACACCCTGCTCTCAGTTTAGTTCTCTTTCTAATCTACCACAATGCCTTCCCTAGAACAGTGAAAGAAAGAGTTGTGCTGCAAAGGTACACATACATATAAGCTAGTCATTTGGGAACAAAACCAAAGGTAAATGTAGTAAAAAAAAAAAAGAATTTGGAGGATGGAGATCTATTTAATAATCTGACCTAGATTCTAGTTATCACAATCATATTACCTGTTTAAAGAGTATTTTAAAATGTACAAACAGGTCCATTATTCTGATTCACTATAATTATACAAGGACTGTCTGGAAAATATCCAGCCAGGTAATGTGGAAATTACATGTTGACAATGGCTGGATACTTTCCGGACAGCCCTTGTATACAGTTAAAACCTCTAAAATACATTAGAGATTAGAAAGGACTTAGCCAATTTTCCAATATATTCTTTTTCTCACGTGAAGATTGTCCCCAAATGATTATTTTTCAGTTCTTATAACCTACTTTAATTTTAGACCGTTTGAAATGTAGAGCTTCCTTTCTTTGAAAAGATAATTCCAGTGTAATCTATCTTGGGAATCAAGACAAGATACTTGGGAAACTGATGCACCCCATAAAACATTTTGCATGGTAGCTGATAAGGAGGCCACCAATTGCAATCTTAAGATGTGAAATCGCCTGGGAATCTCCTAACATCACTTAACAAGTAACAGATAACCAGGGCAAGGAACACTAACGCATTCCTCATTAACCAATCAGGGCCATTTGGTAACTGGGACATCATCTGGAAGGGACAGATATCCAAGATGCCTGAAATGTAAAGTACATTCAGGCTTGCTTGCCTGGACAAATCCCCAGTAGAAGGAAATGTATATAGTGCAGCTACTTGGATGTCATGTAAGGAGTTACTAGCCAGCTGGGCAGAGAGGGAGTGACATTTGGTTGAGGCGGGGTGTGGGTACAGTACTGCAGGCAATCTGGCTTTCATCTTCCCTAGTATTTATTTGGCAAACTCAGCCATCATTCCTCACTACTCCCCCTCGTATCTGAAGCATTCATCTTGGGGTGAGATGACTTATTATAAGTTTCGCATAGTGTTACTTAAAGAGCTCTCCAAAAGAAACAGATCCTTCTGGAAAACATGCCCAGGACAAAGAAGAACAGAATGTGGCAGCACCAACTCTAACCTGGACTGACTGACCTCAACCATTTCTGGCTTCCTTGTGTTCCTGAGACTTTCCTTTGTACTTTCACATGAGCCCTAATCAAGTTGCAGCTTTTTTAGATGTGGAGCGAGAGAACACACTCAATAAGAGATAGAAGGTCCATTTTCCTCAATAAGCTGAGGAGCTGTGAGAGCTACACAGAAGAAAAGCATTCAGTCATCTTCATTGTTTACTGCTTCTATTTAGGGGAAGGTCAGCATTTCCTCATCCTGATAAAGGGTGATGAAAAGAATGTCTATTCCCAGTTGACTCTTTGGTTTTTAGCTTTCTTTGTTCCTCCCATGTCTGACCTGCTTTATTCAGGCCAAAGTTAGGGTATCAGCTGGAAGGAATTCTCTAGTGCAACAAAGTTCAAAGGAAGAAAGTTGTGTACTCAACACATGCACACAAATAAACGGGGTCCGCTTTGTTTCCCCAGTGTCACAATCAGTCTTATGATTTCCTTTGTGCTTTAATCAGGACCATAAGTAGGACATGTGACCGGGAAAAGGAGGTTACCGTTTGAAGGTGGTAATGGAATAGGGTTACATTTGTTCCATTTCCTATGCTCTTTACATTCATGAGATCATTATCATGAAAACGGATTTGTGCTGTGCCATTTCCTGTTCTTGTTACAATCTTTATCATGAAGAGAAGGTACTAGGTTTTAACGCCTGATGTTATATTTAACCATTTGCAATAAGTGGTTTGTTGTAGGACTTTTCTTCCTGTATTGTGTTGTCTGCACAAAAAGTAAAGGTATTACAGACCAGGAATTCGAATGACAGTATAGTGAGTGCCTTGGGGCTCTAAAATATCAGGGTAAAATATCCTCTTCTTTCTATATCCCGACCTAACCAACAGAACTTTCACCAGAGGCTCTGACTTGCTACTACACCCTCCACATAGACTTCAGATGCCCACATTTCTCATCCCCGGCTCTTCATAGCCCAAATGACACTCCTAGTGACAGTCAGATTGTATAACTTGAGGGGCAAGGCAGTACAGTTTCCAATTATCATCAAAGAATTTCCCCAGCATTACCATGCTGAGACTTCAGGCTGTTGATATGGATTAGATCAAAAATAGAACATGGTATAATAAGAACCTTTGCTTCCTGGCATAGACTAGAATCAGAATAGCTAATGGTACAACACTTTCAAGCTCTCCTTTTTTTAAAAGTAGGTTTAGTTCTTGTGAAAGCTGCTGAGTTGACAGCTCAGGATACTATGGCTAGAAAAAAAAAAAATAAGCTTTCCCTCCTGGCTTTTCTCAGTGTACCTTTGGCTTGCCCTGGAGGGAATGTCTCAAGAAGAGAAAGGTTAGTTCTTTCTCCAGGTACTTTAAATCTTTGAATTCAGGAGTGGGAGTATTATCCAAGCTGATTATGAAGAATGTTTCAAGATGGGGCTATGTTTCCTCTAAGATCAAAGCTAAAACTGACAGATCATTTCATACAGGCAACTACAAAACCACCCAGCTGGAATCAGTCTTGAACTCCTGTGTGTCTTCTCATAAGTGAATTCCAGAGCTCTCTAAGTCAGTTTTGCAATGCATTGTGTGTGACTGAAGTTTGAAGAACTCAACCTTTAAAGGAAGACAGGGTAGAGTTTTTGCTTCATAACCAGAGCTTATGAAGAACCAGTCATTACTATTGCTGACCCACCCAAATTTCTTGATAACAGCAGAGCTCAGTGCAATGGGGCTGACTAGGAGGAACTAAAGACTTCAGTGATAGGTTGGGGGTGGTGGGTTAGCCAAAGTCTTTCAAAACTTGGTAGAATAGAGCTAAAAAGTCCATCTCTTCCTTGTACAGGATTTACCTGATACTCAAACTTTGGGCTGGGGACCTATTGATGCATTTTAGGGGAATTCTGAAATTTCTGAAATTTTAGGTTTTGTTGTGAGTTTATGAACTTTTTTCCCCCTCTCCTGAGAGTGTGCCATCCTAGTTTTCATCTAACTTTTAAGGAGATCTGTGACATCCCACATTTTAAGAGCCATTGCTTTAAAAAGTCAAGTCTCTTTTCTCACTTTTCTCCAGTTCTGGGACTAATTGTCACCAGTCCCACTCAGAAAATAGTTAAAAGAAAACAGCATTAGATTACTAATAGCATTTAAGTTTATTTCTCACTTCCAAAAGCTTGACTCCCCTCTCATTTGTGCTGTTAT
>NW_012148786.1:504243-506098 GCF_000956105.1 Propithecus coquereli | reverse complement strand
TTTTGTTTTTATCAGATTATCTCAGATGTAGAGACTGCCCTACATATTCCTTAAATTTTTCCCTGCAGCTCAAATGCTTGGATATAAGCAACACATACTCAAACATATTTTATGTGGTTCACAATAAAACATATGTTGATCTATGACAAGGTGCATAGATCTGTAGTTGAGATTGCAAACATTAACCTTCTTCTATTTGTCTATAGCTCTTTAATCACTACAAGTCACATTAATTCTGTCTCCTATCTTTCTAAAGGACTGGTAAGAATTATCAGATGTGTAGGAATCTGATACTTTGCACTGGCAAAGGGAACAGTAAAAAATACAGTCTTTGGGAAAACTATTTTTCTATGTTCTTTGGTATCCTTTTAGTTGTTATTTCTGTACTAGGTGGTGGTGTTCTAGCTTGTAGTGTTTGGTTTACTTTTTCCATAGTCCTTCTAATCTTTGGTAACAGAGTCACATCTGCTTGATCACCTGTTTATTAGTTTAGCCAAAGACATCTTGGCACCAGACCCTAACTTGGAATAAAGCCGCCAATCTAAAGTCCGATTCTAAGACATCACTTGATTCAGAGAGAGTCCTGCTAGAGATCACACTGTTACCAGCTTGTCTCTGCACATGAGGACATCTTTGTATCCTCTGCACACTGTGAGTGCTTTGAATCCCCGTTTAATTTTTCTAGGTGGAAAATAATTTCAAATAAAGCGACTTCAGGTACTCAAATAAATAAACAACCAAGACGACTGTGGAATTGGGAAATAGGATGCCAAAGTGGAGTAATTTAAAATGGCATGAAGTCCCTGGATAAGATCAAAGAGAGTTCCCTTTTCAGTTGATACCACTTGTGGGGTGGGAAATGGAACCTTACTGTGGTCAGTATTTATTGTCTGCGCAAGCCTGAGACAATTCTTATCTCTGGTACCACAGTGTGAAAGCCTTTGAAACAGACTCGGGTTACCCAAGAGAGTGCTGGAACAGAACAGATACCAGAGGACAGTGGCAGCAGGCCTGTCAGTAACTCTAGTTCGAGCTATTTCACGATTATGTATAGATGGTGTTAATCTATCGTAGGAACGTTGGTTCTGACTCATGCTTCTGAATTGGAAAATTATTTCTAACATTCTTTAATTCTATGTCCAGGGAGTGGTTTATTTCTTTAATAACTGGGGTCTGATAGCTTAGCAGAATTCAAAGGTCTCCTCATCAAATATAGTTCAGAACTTCGTGTATACAAACTCTTTTTATTTCCTCATTCAGTCTGTGGCAGTTCTTAAATATAATTCTCTTACCTGGAGATTGTACATGCTATGTCCTAATGGGAATACCCTTCCTCATCCTCGTCTCTACTGTAGCTCCATTTTGTGTTGTAAAAACTTTCCATATAATTCACTCTATAACTTTGTTCCCTATTCTGGGAACTTCTGACTAAGTTTATTCCTTACAAGTAGAAATTAAGCAAATTTTGAAGAAGAAAAGTAACTGTCATTTGTAAAAATAAAAACTATAGGCAAGAAGTAAAGACAAAGAGCTTTAATATTCATGGAAAGAGAGGATAATATCCTCTTAAAAAAGACATTGTGTGATGTTTATCAAAAATCCACAGAATGACATCAAAATAGCAAATATCAAGAATGTCTGCATCATAGGTTTAAATTTCATAAAAACCCAGTGTCTCTTAGATTTCAGAGCTGGAAGGGACCTGCAGTATCAATTAGACTAATCTCTTTATTTCATAAATGAGAAAACTGAGGCTCAGAAATGCCAAGGGACTACCCCCAGACCACACAACTAGTGAGATCTGCTTCCACACCCTGCTCTCAGTTTAGTTCTCTTTCTAATCTACCACAATGTC
>NW_012148786.1:495371-501343 GCF_000956105.1 Propithecus coquereli | reverse complement strand
TTATTTGCTAAATGTATTCTTATCTTTACATTTGAATTTTTTGAAGTGACATTATGTATATAATATACTTGATGTCTAGGATAATGTCCTATAAAAGTAAGCTATTAGAGTGCATGCACAATAGTGGCTGCTTCAGAAAGAATTCTCTTAAGAAATACTACTTTTTCAAGAAAAGGAAACTAAGAAAAATATCACCAAACTTATAAAGGATAAAAATCTATTTTCAAATATAGCAATTCCCCTCTCAGAAATAATCTTGAGTGCTAATACAAACATAACCACATTGCCTGCTCTTACTTTAAGAAAAAAAAAAAAAAATAGAAAAGAGCTAAAGAGAACAGCTCCTCCTTTTCCACAGAATGTTGTCCTGGGGAGTTCATAAGGTCAGGAACTTGACACTGGTTTCGGGCAGAAGCCAGTCAAGCATGATTTCTTTGCCCTCTGTACAAATCGTTGGCCTACTTCAGGAATTTTGATAATTATTGACATTCTCCTGAACCAGGAGAAATTACCTTTCACAAAGAGAAGAGCTTTTGGCATTAACTTAATCCCATTGCCCGAGTACACAAAATCAGTTTTGCTCTGCAGAATTATTGTTCCTGATTTATGAGTATGAGAATTATTTTATCTCACTCCTTGGGTCTTCATGAAAATGAAGCATTCATGGTGTTGCCTAGAATGACATAATGTCCAGCACCATGTACTTCCCCAAAAGAAATCTCATAAATACAAGGTAGTGAGAGAAACAGATTGCTGTTTCTAGTATGTCCAATGTTGTTTTTTACTAAGGGTTATGGAGGCAGCAATTTTGTGCCTATAACCATGACACTCAGAAGTTTTGAATTTTCATTCTATTCCCATTAAAATTACTTCTAATAACTCCCATACGGATAAACTTATAGTAGCTGAACTCTCCAGAAAGCATCAGTCAGTAGTCTGTACTGAGATAGTGTGTGGTTTTGAAGCAAGTAGTTGAATATACTAAATTCTTCCATAGTCATGTTCTTGACCAAAATTAGCATCTAAGTTGATTTGAAGAGGACATGATTGTGACAGCCACTGGCCAAAATTACCAGCAGCCCTCATTTTCATCAGAAAAGCAAAGTTACTTGCATTTTAAACTCCCTTTTACTATTCCTTGGTGATTTCTATTGTTTTGGAATCATTCTCTACCATACATAACAAGTACTATTAACCATGTGGGATTACCTGTCCAAATTCCCAGGGCACAGAGTAGCTGTGATTATTTTAGTATACCTCTATGTTATTGCCTTAATACTGCCTCAGATTACTAGAGTAGTTTTCACTAAGAATTCTCCAAGCAGTTGGCATCTCAGAAATTGTTCCTGTTCTCCCATTAACTCTGAGGGAGACAATATTGAAGTATTGTTTCACAAGCACCAATCCGATTCAAAACTGTGTAGACTTTGATCTAGTATAGAAAGATCTTGTGTATGTTCTTTTGGTAATCTGTGAGGGGTTTTCGGGTGTGGGTGTGTGTGTGGGTGTGTGTGTGTGTGTGTGTGTGTGTGTGTGTGTTTTAATGGGGGGTGGTTATAGGGGTTTTTTTGGACAACTGTCAATCCGAGCCATTTAGTTGGTCTTTCAACCCAAGTGAAACAACACTAATTCCTAACTTCTATGCAGCCTATGCAATTAACCTTGTAACCAGTTAAGCAGACAACTAGCATACTGTTTTGCACAGAGGAGTTTCTCAATGCTTTTTGACCCAGGTTTGTTGATTTCTTTAATGTCCAGTACCAAAAAAGGGTTTCTAGATTTTTAAAAAAACAGTTCTGTGATCTTACACAATTTGCCTTGGTGTCTTGTCATTCAGGCTTTCAGTTGTATTTTTGTATCACCATTTCAGGGACACAGTAAGAAAAAAAGTTTTAATGACATCTACTTGTTTTGAGCTTATTAGATAAAATTAAATAACTACCTACAAGGAAGCATTTCAAGTTAGTACTTGGTTATGTGATTTGGCCAGACTTTTGAAATGTGACAGAGTTAAGTTTATGGGCATGCTCTACTTAAGACTTTTGCTTCTTATACACTATGTTGGGACATGTTAATTCAGGTGGCCCCAAACTGAGGAATCCCAATTTGTGAACCTTCACTTTGTTTGCTCAAACATGTGTCCAGATTTTTTTTATGTTTTATTACAGAAGAACACAATGTGAGATCTGCCCTCTTAAATTTTAAAGTGTGCAATACATTATTGTTAAGTACATGCACAATGTTGTACAGATCCCTAGAACTTTTTCATCTTACCTAACAAACTGCTCACTGAGCAACCACCCATTTCTCCTTCTCCCCAGCCCCTGGCAACCACCATTCTATTCTCTGCTTCTGTGGTTTTGGCTATTTTACATACCTCATATGAGTGGAATCCTATAGTATTTGCCCTTCTGTGACTGTCTTATTTCACTTAGCATAATGTCCTCAAAGCTTATCCATTTTGTTACATATGGCAGGATTTCCTTCTTTTTTAAGGCTGAGTCATATTCCGTTGTATGTATATACCACAATTTCTTCATTCAGTCATCTGTTGATGGATGTTTAGGTTGTTGCCACATCTTGGCTATTGTGAATAATGCTGCAATGAACAGGGAAGTGCAAACATCTCTTTGAGATCTTGATTTTAATTCTTTTGGATAAATATCCAGAATTGAGATGCTGGATCATATGGTAGTTCTATTATTAATTCTTTGAGGAACCTCCACACTGTTTTCCATAGTGACTGTACCATTTTATATTCCCATAAACAGACCGGGTATAGTGGCTCACACCTGTAATCCCAACACTTTGGAAGGTACAGACAGGAGGATCAGTTGAGGCCAGGAGTTTAAGACCAGCCTGGGCAACATAGAGAGACTTTGTTTCTACAAACAAAATTTTTTAAAGTTAGCCAGCCATGGTGGTGTACACCTGTGGTCCCAGCTACTTGCAAGGCTGAGGCAGGAGGATAGCTTGAACCCAGGAGTTCACAGTTACAGTGAGCTATGATCATGCTACTACACTCTAGCCTGGGTAACAGAGTAAGACCCCCTTAAAAAAACAAAAAAGAAAAAACATTTCCACCAACAGTATACAAGGATTCTAATTTCTCCACATCTTTGCCAACATTTGTGTTTTGGGGAGGGGATGACAGATCCCAACAGGTATGAGGTGATATTTCATTGTGGTTTCGATTTGCATTTCCCTGATTAGTAATATTGATCATCTTTTCATATACCTGTTGGCCATTTGTATATCTTCTTTGGAGAAATATCAATTCAAGTCCTTTGCCCATTTTTCAATCATGCTGTTTTGTTTCTTGCCATCGAATTGAAGAAATTGAGTGTCCAGATTTGATATTTGATATCTCTTAGGATAATAATTTTTATATACTTAAAGTATTTTTGTTGGCACCATTTAAATAAATATTGGGAAGAATTTTTTGTTTGTCAAAAAAAATGATGTTAGAAGTGTCAATAATACAAAATTAAAGTCCTTTGCCAATTTTTATAATTGTTAAGTGATCGTGTTCTGTTATGCCTTGATTGCATCAGTATGCAAACAGTACAGAGCCCTCATATGTAAAACATAACTCTCCTGTGGTAGCCAGGGAAGTATATTATCCGGATCTCCTGCTAACAAAAACCTTGCTGATCAGCTGCAAGGAATGCAATTAGGTGACAGCATCCAGCTATAGCACCTTTGGAACCCACCACAGAGTTTAGGCTAAGGCCAAGCTTTCCTCTAAATAACCACTAGCCAAGGACTGAGCAGGAGCACAGCAAGGCTCTGAATTCCTGGCCGCTCTGCCTCATGAAGGACTCCTGTGTGGGCAATCTTCATGACAGAGCTCCCTGATTGGGCTAAGACTTTCTCAGAGCTGCACCATAGTCAGGATTTTCCTACTTAGTCCTCCATCCTTCCCCCTCACCTTTCATAAGTGTCACCATCTTTCCCTGCCTACTCCTGCCCCTTCTCTCCATTATCGTTCAAAAGGCTTATCCCAGTGAATCTTTGACTCCTGTCTTGGGGTCTGCTCCCCAGAGGATCTAACCAGCACATCTCTCTTGCATCCCAAATCCCTTTCTAGCTATAGCCCCATTTCTTTTTCTGCTCTACAACAGAATTTCTCACAAGAACTGTTTAAAGCTGTGGTTTCTACCTTCTACTTCCTGCTCACTTGGTAACCGCCATCTATCTGTCTTCTATTACCAATGCTCCACTGAAAAAGATATTATCAAAGTCACTGACTAGTTACCTCCATAGTATAAATCCAACGGGTACTTTCCTGTAATCTTATTTTGGCTCTCAGTGACATTTGATATAGTGTTTTCATCCCCTTAAAAACAAAATCAAACTAAACTTTTCACTCACAACTCAGAAAGGCAATATCAGGTCCTAGTTAAGAAGATGACCTCTGGATTTAGATAGCTTTGATTTGAATCCTACATCTGCCACTTTTGAATTTTGAATTGTTGGGCAATTCAAAATTCATAACCTCACTGTGTCTCAGTTTCCTTGCCTATAAAATGGGGGTGATAATAGCAGCTGCTTCTTGAAATTGAGGGGATTAAATTTAAAGCAAGAAGAACAGTATCTGGCACAGTAACTGCTAGTAATCATCATTATTCAATGACAGACTGTTGGTTTTTCTCCTTCCTGAGTGTTCCATCTCTATCTTCTTTGCTAGGTCCTTTTTATAAATGAGACCTCTAAATGTTGGAGTGTTCCAGAACTTGATCAGGTGCCCACTTGCTAGCCACACTCTCTCCCAGCCTTGTGAATTTATATACCATCTAGATGCCAATAGCTCCTAAATGTATCTCTTCAGTCTTGACCCAAATCAACAGCAAATGTGACAATTCTTCTTGTATATTATAAAAATGCCAAGTTTTAACGTATCAAAAACAGAACTCTTGATAACTCCATCTTGTCAAAACCTGTGCTAAGATTCCTCCTTCCCCCCAAGTTTCCTTACTATCTCAAGTTGATAATCCAGCAGTCTTTGATCTTTCCCTTTTTCTCTCACCTGTTAGATTTAAGCCCTCAGTGCCTCTTTATCTCTACCACCATCACCTTGGTCTCAACCGCCAAGGTTTCTACCATCCCTAGCCCAGAATACTGAAATCACTACAACATGAGCTCCTAGCTTTCTCTTGATGTTCCTTTCTTCAGTGGATTAAGCACCCAATTGCCAAGTTTATCTTTTTAAAAGGTAGTAAAATTATCTTTACTCCCCTCCTTAAAATCATCCTTTAGCTTCTGATTGAATTTAGAGTAAAATCTAAACATTCTTTGGACTACATGACACTATATGTCCTGGTCCCTGCTTCCTCCACCCACCATCTCTGCTCAGTGCTCCTCACTGCGTGCTCAGCCACACTGGTCTACTCACGGCCTTTGAACATACTAAACTCTTATTAGCTTCAGGAGCCTTGGTTTGCTCTCCCCTCTAAATGCAGTGTTCTCCTCCTCAGCTCTTTCCCAGGCTGCCTAGTTCAGTTCAAGTTTCAGGTTCTGACTCAGAGGGCACCACCTCTGGGAGGCCTCCCCTGGTCAGCTATCTAAAGGAACATATCCTACCCTTGTCATGATTCTTCAGCCTTGTCTATCAGTCCTGAAAAATTGGTATCATCTTGTTTGCTTGTTTATTACCGGTCATTCCACAGAATTGAGCCCCCTTGAGGGGTGAGACCTTATCTGTCTTATTCACCTTTATATGCCCACTACCTGGTACACAGCAGGCACTTAATAGATATTGGCTGAATTAACAAATGAATGACCAAATCTTGGCAGACAGCAAACATTAACAAGTGACATGATGATTCACAATTTAAAGGGGCCACTCTGGATAATAGAATATAGACACTCACAGCCCTTGTCTGCACTAGGAATTGTAGATGTCAGACAGATGAACAAAGTGATATTAAAATTGTTAAAAATCGAGACTATTTTAATATTTAGAAAATTAA
>NW_012148786.1:437557-494876 GCF_000956105.1 Propithecus coquereli | reverse complement strand
AAGGCATTTGAAGAATAAAAATGACAGCTACCATCTAAGCCAGGTGATTAAGTACTTTACCAGGAGGATTTCAGTGAGGTAGTCAACTGTCCATTTTACAGATTTAAATAACTGAAGCTAAGTAACTTACCTAAATTCACTCAGCTGGTAATCACCTCAGGTAAGATTTGAACCCAGATCACTGACTTTAAAGCTCTTAACCCCACTGCAAGGCGATCATTATATTGGTTCTACAGCATGAAAAAGTTACCTTAATGAGAAAAAGCTGAGTTCTTTACTGCTCTAGCTGTAACAGTAAAACTCACAAGGATTTTTTTCTCTTGATTCAAATAATATTTTATTAGAAGTTAAGTTATAAAGTATATGAAGAATTTTGTCACCAGAGAGACCTAGATCTCTGCAGAGCCATAGTTGAATTCCACGGGAATCCTTCAGTGTATTAGGCTGCGGCAAATTCTCTCGGGTGCTTTACTTTCATGAGCACTAAAAATCCACGCAAGTGTTGAAGGGAAGACTTGAAAGGCCCCCTGAGCTGATCCAGAGTCTGAGCGGCCCTTGACTATACTTCCTAGTAGAACGTTCTGGCTTGATCAATCCCAGATTTTTGCTCATAGCCACCAGCAACTGTACATGCTGTGCAGGCAGTATTTTAAGCTCCCTGAGGGATGAAATGCCTCATCACTCAACAACCGCTTTGGCAGACTAAAGGGTAACATTGATTGGCTCTGAGCAAGTGAGTAAGAGAAACAGTGTCTGAATCTCCGGAGGAAAATATAATAAAGAAAAAAAAAAAGCATTCTGACTTTTTTTTAAAAAGCCCTTTTTAAGCCAATCTTAATTTTCCACAGATCCATAAAATAAATGCACATCTACTTGCAGTGGGAAACTCAGATACTCAAAAGATGATCCCAACAAGTCGTCTTTAGAAAAACAGTTATTTTATTCATTTATTCAATATTTGTTGAGCCCCTATTATGTGTCAGATTCTATTCCACACCCCAAGAATAAAGGCTGAACAAAAAGTTCCTGATCTCAAGGAGAAAGACAAATAGATAACATCAGGTGGTGATAAATGCGAGGAAGAAAAGTATAGCAAAGAAACAGAGTGTACTGTGAGGAAGAGGGTTGCTGTTTCCACAGGGTGGTGAGGGAAGGCAGGCCTACAATTTATAGGCGACCTGAAGGAAATAAAGGGGCAAGTCATCCTGATTATCTGCGGGAAGAACAGCCAGAGCAGGATGGTGCATGTGCCATTGAAAGAAATCAAAGTGGGCGGGACGTAGTGGGGAGCCAAGGCAGGCACCACCTCCTTGCTATGCTAGGACTTAAGCTTTTACTCTGACCAGAAGGAAAGCGCTTGGAGGGTCTTGAGCAGTGTAACATGATAATGGTTCACAATTTAAAGGGATCACTCAGTAGGAAGCTACTACAGTTGTTGAGGAAAGAGTTAATGGTTTGAAGCAAGGTAAATCCTTTGGTGGACATGGGAAATGGTCAGATCTGGACATATTTTGAAAGCAGAGCTGGCAGACTTTGCTGAGAGCTTAGATACAGGGTGTGATAGACCAAGAGGGTGGTTGAAGAATCATCTATGGCCATTTATGGAGATTGGGAAAATTGGAATAGAAACTATTTGATTAAGGTTAAAAAAAATTAAGAGTTCTTTTGGAAACCGGTTAATTTGAGAAGACTTTAGATAGCCAAATGGAATAAAAAGTTGGATACAGACATCTAGAATTCAGGGGAAGGGCCCATGCTGAAGAGAGCATTTTGGGAGTCACCCCAAGTAGGGGGCACAGTTATATGCCTGGGCCCAGAGATCACCAAGGAAGGAAGGTGCAATGGTAATAGCTAACAGTTGAGAGAATGAATGTTTAGTATGTGCTGGGCATTATCTTAAGTGCTTTACTTATATTAAACTCACTCAACCCTCATAGTAACACTATGAGGTAGATAGCATTATTCACCTCTTGAAGAAACTGAGGCACAGAGAGGTTAAAGTAATCTGTTCCGGATCACAAAGCTAGATAAGCGGAAGAGGCAAGATTCAAGCACAGGCAGACAGGTACCAGAATCTTCCACAGAGAAGGCTCAGGCACCACATCGCCCCTCTCAGACGTTGTTTCTGTTTTCAGTGCTCTGTACTCCCCAGTAATGGTCGGAACAAAGAATAAAAATAAAAGTCAGAGTTTTGCACAATTTAAATTCTAGGCTCATACGGTCATTAACACTAGAAAAGGGAAGATTCATAAACAAGTTGTTAAAAACAAAACACAAAAAAATCAAACAAACCTTCCCTTACAAGAAAGGCAAACAACCCCAGGAAAGAAACTAAGACACTTTTTATCTTATTCTATTTACCCGATTTCATCTATAAATTGCAAGATGCCTTTCAATCCTAGAGATCTAAAAGGAAGGAAAAAAATATGTCTTAGAATTGATGAAATGTGATATTTTAAGTTTTTTTTTTTTTTCAATACCCTGCTTATTTAGTTGACTGGTCTCTAAGCATTATTTCGCCAGGAATGCACTGTTCTTAATATGCTATCCATTGTATTAGACCACAATGCCTCCTCTATCATAGAAATAACTTTCTTTTCTAGAAATATCCATTGTGAGCACCAGTAAAACTTTTTTTAACCTTTCAGTTATTGTACGTAACAGTGTACGTAACAGTTCAGAATGATCTTCACAATGATGGCTGATGGTAGGCATAAGAAAGGTGGATCATTTTCACATTTTTATCGAGGGCAGGATCTTTAGCTCATTCTCTTAATATCTCTAATACAGTAGCAACTTGGTAAATCTTTACTAAATAGACATTTAAATTTGAATAGTTATCCCTAGTGTCAAAATATTACTATGTGCACATGCAGAATGTGTACACAAAGCCCACCTTTTGTCACTTTAAATTTTGATGTCCTCAAGTGCAATATCTATAAAAATAAATGTGTTATTCATGCTTGATAATCTGCCTATTTATAAAATTTCTTCATCTCAGGTATCTCTAAACATGACCAAATTGAACATGCCACCCTAGAGAAGTTGTTGCCATTATCCAGTGGTGTCAGGGAAGAGCTGTAAAGAGATGAACACTTAAAACCAGAGGGCAAACCTTGAAAACATCATGTTACGTGAAATAAGCTGGCATAAATACTGTATCATTCCACTTATATGAGGCACCTAGAGTGCTCTAATTCAGAGAGGCATAAAGTAGCACAGTGGTTACCAGGGGCTAGAGGAAAGGAGGAGTGGGGAGTTGTTTAAAGGTGATAGAATTTGCTTGGGATGATGAAAATCCCTGGAGATGAATAGTAGTGACGGCTGCACAACAACTTGAATGTATGTGATGCCACTGAATGGCACATTTAGATATTAATTGTATCTATTTTGCCACAATAAACACAAACCGTGGGGCAGCTGCAATGCTACATATCTCCATTCTTGTTTAAGAGGTTTTCTAAAGATATGGCAGGAGAAGTGGTGGTGTCTCTATCCACTTACAGGTAGAATCGCGTGTGCATGCGTCTACCAGCAGATCATGCCCCTTGTCCCCAAATAAATGATTCTCCCACTTCCTCCAAACCTGTCATAAATCCAGAAATTCAGGTTTTAGTTTACTTCAAATATGTGATTTACCACTTGATTTTAAGATATCTCTTAACACTTACTTATAGAACCCTTAAATGAAAGCCTGAATTTGCTCTACATAATTAAGTGGGGCAATAGAAATTTGAGGAAAGCTTTGAAGCAGCAGCACTAGTGTACTAAGTATAAATTCCCTTATTATCCCCAAGCCTTTAATAAAAAATGCTACACATTCACATGAAAATCAAGCAGAAAGTTCTCTGTTGTATTTCAGGGGTAACATGGTACAGTGCAGACACAGCTCTGTCTCTGGGAAAGCGTCACAATCCACAACATAAACTTAGAGCAAGCAATTCAGAGGCAGAGTTGCCAAGGAAAAGCACATGCCATCCGCATCTTCCCCTCCCCTGCCCGAATTTGTGGAGAGACTGAAAAATGAATGAGGGGGTTTCTAGTACATGTGGGATAAGGCTCGAGTCCATTGCATGGAATTAAAAAACAGCACTTCAGCTGATGCCTGGGATACTCTAGCAATGGGCTGGGAAGTAGGTAGGAAGGGTGCTCATGCAAGCTCAGATTCTGTGGCATTCTCCTGAGTAAAACTGAGGGATAGCAGAGCAGGGACACACTCTATTTCTAGCAAAAGTTTCTGGAGAAGAGATTTTTTCCTATAGAATTTTTTGTTATGTACTTACACATAAAATATGCTTCTAGTTTCTTAAGGGGAAGTGGCTTCACAAGAGAAAATTCATCAAGATTTCCTTTCAAAGTGTTTATCGGCCGCTAAGGTATGTATTTCATACTTGAGCTCCCAGTTTGGATAGGAACAGAGATTCATAACTTCATTAAAGACTTTGTCTTATTTCTTGAAGACAGAAAAAAGGTATGTAAGGAGACAGACTTCCTTTTAGATATAGCTTAAATGTGAAGGTAGATAAGTTACTCTATTGTACTCTTCCAATTTGCTTTTTTTTTTTTTTTTAACTGCCTAGAAGCTTGTTTCTATGCTACAATTTAATCACTGTTAATCTAAGACTTATAGACCCACAGATGGATATCTTTAATTAGGAAAGTATTTTTGTATTTTTTTTTCCTTTAAAAAAACATTTTGATGTTAGTGTTGCAAACTCAGGGTTATTTGAATTATTTCCTCTGTAGAGTTACAGCAACTCCTTTTAGCTTGCTAGTTAGATATCTGAAGGGAGAATAACTGTGCTGAGGGCAATGCTTAGAACATTGTAGATTCTCAGCAAATACATTAAAAGATATAAATTAAAGATTGAATAAATCAATGAATGGACCAATGAATGAATGAACTAAGGGAGAATTGTCCATATTTCAAAGGAATTAGCCAAATGCTATTCACTAATATAGGTAACAGTTCTGTCTACCCTTTGTAAAACCTCCACGACAATAGCACACTCTGACACCAGTGTGTTTATAAAACTGTTTGGCAAGGTAAGTGGGTACATAAAAATTTTATAGATCTAGTCTTAGGAGATTGAAAGGTTGAAGTTGGGGAAAGGAAAGGAAACTTCCTCTTCAAGTACCTTCCTTTCTTCAGTGAGTACCGGTTAAATGAATGAATAATGAATGCCACACTCTCTTCCATTTGAGCTCTCTTGACTATCCCAAAGGATTTTTATAAATGGCATAAAATAGAGATTTTGATTTTTGATAAGACATGTACCTTTAATTACCTTTTCTCACAGAAGTGATATTAAATATTATATTTATACAACATTATTTAGGATCAAATGGAACTTCTCCCTCCCTCCTTCAGCAAACTATTTCTTCATGGATCTGTGTGACTAAACAATTACAGCATCCCATCCAAATCTGGAATTCACATTGTGCTGTGAATTTATAATACTTCTTTTAGTGATTAGAAAAAGATACTATACATAGCATTAATGGAATTATAATGGGTAATATTCATTTTGTTACCTGAATAAAATGTTATTAAGGTTATTAATACCTAGAGATTACTAAGATTTTTGTTAAAGTTTATACCGTCAACCCTGAGTGGCTTTGCCTTTTTTTTTTTCACTATTGGTAAAGTGAGAATCTCTGCAATTAGACCATTTACAATCAAGTAGGACAGACACATAACAGAAGAGTATAGAAGCTGCCGCTGGAATGGTCACATGAGCAGGAAGACTCAAAGGCTATCGTGTTATACTCTATAACACTCTAATGTATCCGAAAAAGTATACAGGCTGGAAGTTGATAATTAACCAAATTAAACAAAAATGTTAAATATTTTTTATTTTTAAAAGGCTCAGTCTGTTTGTAATCAAATGATTTGTGCATATTAACATAAATTTTAAAAAGAAAAAAGGAGAACAAAAGAAAAAGATTTGGCATTTGCAGACTGGCTCCAGTAAGATCCCCGTGCCAGCCACCGAAGGTAATCTCTGATGCTTCCCTGCACTGTGTGGGGTTAGAATTGTCCAAATACCCTGAGTAGGATGGAAGTTCTCTGAAGGGTAAGTCAGTGCTCTGATTTAACACTTTCTGATAATTCAATTAGAAACATAACTGAGAAACTTTGCTGTGGCAGTTTCTTGGAGAAGGGAGTGATATGCAGAGTCACTCTACTTGGAACTTCATCAGTTTATTCCTAAATCCTGGCAGAATGAATCCAACATTTGCTTGGTCACTGCTGTTGCCTTTTCATGCTTAAGAAACAAGGCCTAGTCTTTAAATATCTCCTGTCATCATCTTTAACACCATAATACTGCTTCCTCTTCCTCAGTGCTTCCTATTTCATATTCTACAGAATATTCTAAATAAGATATTTATAAAAGATAAGTGATATGCTATGCTCTTCCCTGAAATATATTCTTACAGTTTTGAGTTTATAGCTTATAAAGATTCCACTGGTATTTCTGTATGTCCCATCGCTTTCGAAGTTACCTTTCAGGTGAGGTTTTATCCTATGGGCTTTGGTGATTAACAGCAAAACAAATTATATTTTTATGGCACTTAACATTTACCATATTTCTCTTAAGAGGAGGTCAAAATACTTTAGACATTTCCTTCTTTATGTCAAAATGCTTTCATGTACTACCACTGGCTTATTTTCAACTCATTTTCATTACTGAAATTCCTAAGTAGTCTTATTAATTTCTCTCATAAAACAAAAATTATGAAAATAAAAAGGACAAACTTCACTTCTTTCACTTAGTTTCTTTGGATTCACTTAACAGAGTGTTTAAATTTTGGGGTCCAGTAAATTTTATCATGGCTTTACATTGAATGGCCAAATGGATGTTGTGTTTTAATCCAAAACTGTGAAAAACCACTTGTAGATAAATAATTGAAGCAATTATGAATTAGTTTTAAAAAGTACCAAATTATGATCACATATTAGCATGATTTAGAACTAATTTTAGGCTTTCTTAGCTTTTCCTTGGGTTAGGGTCCATATTTTTTAAAAGTACATGTTAATTACTCTTTCTGTATTCATGAGCACAAAACCCCCAAAATGACAGTCATAGTGAAGAGGTTGCTACAAGTTTCAAGGTAGTGACATCTGGGATAATGATTTAAAGTAAATTGTAAATATATAGAACATAGACTTGTTGGCTACCCCAGAAAGGTCAATTCTTGATTCGATAATAATAATGACAAACTCTAATAGATAAAGTTCCTTATTAAACAGCAGAAAACTTCCCAGAAGTCATTTTCCCACTTTTGTGTGATAGAGTAAAAAATTTTGGAAAATGTTCTATTAGAGGTAAAAATATATATATATATATAAACAATAAAGTCAAAGTGTCCTTTTTATCGCAGATTTAAAGTTTACGAGAATATCAGAATCTAATAATGCTGCCCAGCTTAAAATTTATTCTCAATTTATAGCTGGAAATAATTAGAAGTCTCCATTTTAAGTCATACAAGATCTGTAAAAATAGTTGAACAACATTTCTAAGAACTTGCTATTTAAATAAGAGGAACCGCATAGATTACGTCATTTTCTTGACAACTTGTAGTGGTAAAACCCCTTCATATATCTATTGTTTTTGGTTTTCTGTAGACACGGATACAGAAAGAGTGATTAGAATGTACTTTTAAAAAATAAAATTCTAACCCAAGAAAAAGCCAAAATGAATTTATGGGGGGGAAAGCACTAAAGTCAATTCTAAATCTGCCAAACTGGATTACAATTTGTTTCCTTTTTCATTAATTTCTAACTTCAGTTGTTGTTAACCTGCAGTTGGTTTTCCATTGCACTTCCTCGTGAATCCATTTCTCTATTTTCAGGTTCCCCAAACTCATCCTCAGGGACTCTGGGGCCTGTTAGGTTTGACATTAACTACAGGATCTTTGGTAAGTCTTACAGAGACACAGAAGCTTTGTGAATCTGTTCCCTCCTATGCAAAATATGAGAGTGAGGGGGAAACGAGATTATATTTAATATGCCTCTGTCCTCTAAAATTTCATCATTCTGCAATTCCAATTCGGGCTCCTCATAAAGCAGAATCTTGTGCTAGTTGATCTTTCTGCCTCTGATCTGAATTCTGGCGTTTAAGATTTGTTCTAGCAATTTAAATCACTTTTAACTTGGGGAATCTTTTCTGTGAACCTAATTTGCCGTTCAAAGTCAAAACTGTCACTTGACTTTTTCCAGATATTCCTGTTTCCAAACTTGCGTAAGACTACTGTGAAAGCTGGAATTATTCTCATACGTCTTGGCAGAATTCTGTGCAGGTAACTTGGCTTGTTGGCTATAGGGCTCTTAGTCACAGCCACAGGTAATCCATTTCCTTCTTGGCTGTTAGGGAAGGGCCTAATAAGTGAATCCAAAGAATTCCACTCCCTAACTCCTGCCTCCATGGGTTAGTTCTCTGCTCCTACAGGCTTCCTGCCAGGCTGCCCTGAGCAATCAAATTACCTTTACAGCCACAGTAGAGTTTATCTACCTATCAACCCACAATTTTTTTCTTCATTGAAATTTCTGCTCCATTTGATTCTTAGTCATGCTTTTTCTTCCTAAGAAAACCTAGTACTTCTCCCATTTGCTTATGATGAATCCATGATTTTGTTATAATTTTTAATAAGACAACTTTACCTCCTTGTTCCCAGTAACACATCATTGAGTTTCACATGATTTGGTGAGATTTAACTTCAAGAGCAAATGAAATGAAATCCACCCCACCCCCCAAAAAAGGGCTCTTTTCATCTAAAAACTCATGTGTATGTGCTAAACATATTAGAAAAGTACAAACTGGAATAATTCAGAAAAGTTAGGCATTTAGGATTTTTACAAATAGGGAAACAATTCTTTATTTCATTTTAGTCATAGACTTTCACTTAAAATGCCTTCTTCTAAATTGTCTTTGCTTAGATTAGTGCATGAAAATATAGCATGAAGTAGTAAAATCTATAATATGTCAAGGTACACTTGGCAAAAAGAATGACTCATCTTCCTGAATTCTGTGTGTATTCATGAAAGTTCAGTTGGGCGGCCAGGTGACCGGTAGGAGTGGGTTGTTTACCTGGGAGGACCTGGAAAGCTTTTGACACAGTGTCAACAGGATTGTTGTTAAGCAGCAAGTTGGCAAATATGGGAAGGTTGTCATTAAACAATGTTGGGATTCAGAACTGTTGACGTTTATTTGCTTTTAAACTCTTCAACAGCTCGTGGAGAGATCCAAGCTATCTTTTTTAAAAGCACATGCATCATTGCACTCCCTCTCTCTCTTCTTAAAGCTCTTGGCAACACCAAAACAGAGTGAAATAAGCCTTTAGGGTAAGGCCTTTTTACATAGGCTTCCATAAATGGGCTTTGGAGGAATTCATGAACTTATGCAAATATGTTAATACATGTACATAATTATATGTGCATACATATAATCTGTTTGGCTGAGGAGGGTGTGTTTACATCTTTTATTAGAATTTCAAAGGAGTCTGTGAAACAATACAGTTTACAAACTACTACTTCAGGGTCCAACTTGAACAGCTCTCATAATAAGAGTGGGGAAGGGGACAGACAGGACGCTGGTGTGATGCATATTCCTCTCATACACAATTTTTGGAAGCACGGACAGCTAGGTAGTCATGGACATTAAGAGACTGAGAACCCTGGTCACTGCCACACAGGTAAGAATAGTATGTTGGGAGCAATTGAGTGGAGACAGAAAATTAACGTAGCCCCTCCAAGCAAGGGCATCAGGACAACCTCCTCTTTTTCATTTAGACAGGAGTTTCCAGCTTTTGGTACTCTGAAAAACTGACAGCAACTACTGCTTTTCTAAAGGATCTCACTCACCAATTCAGCATCAGGTGGATATATTCGGGTCAGGATCTATCTGCTACTGCACATGGCTCCTTGCGCAGTCCTGAGACTTACATCCAGAGTGCCCTAAATAACCCTCTACTGCTAAATAAAGGGAAACTGATTCAGCATTTGTGCTGGTCTGTCCCCCAAATCTAGATACTTTCCCCAAATCCCATCAAGGTAGACAGCTTAGGAAACGAACATCTAACATTTAAGATTCTATTACCTTATTTTTGGTAAATACAGCCTATGAATATTAGAGATTATTTTTTTCCAAACAGGGTTGCCACCTTTGACCATCCCTTCCACACTAAGCCGGGTGCATTCACATCCATCCACCATAGGAAACGGCACAGAGAAGCTTTGCTCCAGCAGCTCAGGCTTCTCTCCAAGATAGGCCTCCTCCTCCACGTAGAACTTTTTATTTTTTTTTTTTCATTTATTTATTGTTTTGGACTTATTTGGCCTCATTGTTTCTTAGATCAGAGACAAGTTGGTTAAAAACTCAGTCTTACCTGGGTGCAGTGGCTCACACCTATAATCCCTGCCCTTTGGGAGGCAAAGGTGGGAGGATCACTTGAGGCCAGGAGTTTGAGACCAACCTCGGTAACAGAGCAAGAGGAGCCCCATCTCTACAAAAACTTTAAAAGTTAGCAGTGCATGGTGGCATGCACCTGTAGGCCCAGCTACTTGAGAGGCTGAGGCAGGAGGATCACTTGAGCCCAGGAATTCAAGATCACGGTGAGTGGCTACAGTGAGCTATGACTGCGCCACAGCACTCCGGCATGGCAACAGAGCGAGATCCTATCTTCCAAAAAATGAAATAAAAAAACTTTAGTCGTCTTTGGTTTATGCCTCATTTGCGTGCTTCTCCTAAAGAAATCACCCTGCTGGTGCCTTATCACTTCTCTCACCACGGTTTATATGCCATTCGCTGCTGGGCTATTCCCCTCCCCCATGCACCTAGGCACCTTACACATGACCCTGCCTTATTTTTGGTCTTATTTTTGAGGATTGGGGTGGGGGTGTGGGAATCAAACTTAGACTTTCCTTGAAGTTTTAGATAACATTCTAAAAATAGATTCTTTTGCCTCCTACAATCCTTCCAGTTAACTGCACACATGCACACAAACTCCGTTTCCACAGAATGTGAGATTTTACTCATCAAAAAGGCAAGTTATCAGAATTAACTGGCAACCTGTCTGCTTCAGCAGCGGTGAATCTGTCTTCGTATTTTAAATATGTCTGAGCCAACTGATGGTATCGTATGTTTTTCAACTCTAAAAAATTATCGTTAGCATTAAAATAAAAACACTGTTGTTGGAACACAAGTACCTTGAGTATAAAATCATGAAAAGTCATTTGCATATAATTGTAACAGTGTGTGGTGAAATGTAATTATATGGTCTCTGATTTTGTGGACCTTTGGTAAAGCTTCCCTCATAAAAGTTGAACAGATTTTTAAGTTTTGCTTTGTAAATATATTAGCTTCTTACACTATACCAAATTAGTGGCTCAAAAACGACTCAAATTTATTTGCTTACAGTTCTGGAGGTCAGAAGTCCAAAATGGCTTTCCCTGGGCTGGAAATCAAGGTTTCAGCGGGGCTGCGTTCCTCTGGAGGCTGTAGGGGCAAATCCACTTCCTGCACCTCTTCCAGCTTCTAGAAGCTACCTGTATTTCTTGGCACTAGGCCTCTTGCTCCATCTTTCAAGACAACAGAACGATATTCTCAAATCTCTGTCTGCTTCCCTTGCTCTGACTCACCCGCCTCCCTCTTATAAGGACCTGTGTGATTACACTGGGCCCACCTGGGTAACCCAGGCTCCTCGCCCATCTGCAGAGCCTTCACGTAGTCACACCTGCAAAGCCCCTGTAGCCACGTAAGGTATTCACAGGTTCTGGGGATTAGGATGTGAACATCTTTGGAGGCCCATTCTTAAGCCAATCACAGTAACTTAATGGGTGTCTACAGTATAACGCTTACTCTAAAGAAGATATTTACCCTTGAAAACTTGATTAGGAATCAAAGTCTTTACTTTTCTTCAGACAAATTAACCTGAGCCAGGTCAGAACTCTTCAAAGCACATTCAAATGAGAAACTTTCCAATTCGACTCCACAAATGTTTTTGGAACAAGTCTAGACTAGAGCATTGAGAAAAATACAACAACTCTTTGGGTAAAAGAAGTTGTCAAGGTGATTTCTTTCTAGTCCATGGTTTCCTCCACAGATGGTGCAAATAAATCAGC
This sequence comes from Propithecus coquereli, assembly GCF_000956105.1. Classification (NCBI taxonomy): domain Eukaryota; kingdom Metazoa; phylum Chordata; class Mammalia; order Primates; family Indriidae; genus Propithecus; species Propithecus coquereli. The sequence goes on along the minus strand of NW_012148786.1, from coordinate 482,752 downwards.
ATGAGAATGGAAGACTGGCACGTGCATTTAGTATTCTCTCGGCTGTGCTGAAAGCTGACAACCCATAAAAACTGTGTTCTATCTTTATTCCCAGTAAAGGAGTTACGGAGCTAGTTTGCCCTGCAGTTCTGACTTTTCCAAATTTTGTAACTTTATGCCACCAGACATAGAAAACAACCGAGGCCGTGCCCAGTTCTCCGGGCAGCTGCTGAGCCTGCCCTGGCTGCTGTTCTCAATGCCTTCTTTCCGCTGATGATGAGTGACACTCGCGGCTGAGCAGGTGTGTGGCGTCTGCCCTTGGCGTGTCGAAGCATGACTCGGGGGAGGAAATTTGAATTTTTCTTATTTCTTAGAGGAGAGGAGAACCAAAGGATGACAGATTCCCGTAGGAAATGCACACACACCTGTTCTTTCTTTGGATTTGCTGCTCTAGGCGGTTTCAGAAAACAAACCCCAGAGTAAAACCATCAACATGAGAATGTCTTTGTGCCCTTCAAAGTGACTCTCACAAGCTGAGCAGCACTTTCTGACCAGGTGCAGGCGAATACTTTCCCCAAACACAGAATTTCCAGTACCTTTCTGGGCATTAAATTATTCTTTTAAAACCATATTTATATAAAATAACCTGGGAGATAAAATCAACAAGTTTTAAATACCAGCATTTTGGTTCATCATCTTTGAAAACAAAATGTGAAATATTTCTGGACAAATATATATTCAAATCATCATAGATATAAGCATGTAAATTGTGCTTATGTATAATAAATATGTAGCCTGCCCAGAAATTGGCATCATTAAATAAAAGAGCTACTTATCTAATATTTTTACCCACTCTGGGCCTAGGTATAGTGGTGCACTAGTAAATTCGTAATAAAGAGCTCTCCAGAAGAAGATGTGTAGTGTTTGCTGATTTTCATTGTGTTAAAAGGTACTTCCACCAAGGCCAGTTTTAAGCAATTACCCTGAAGTTGACGAAGACAGGGTTGGGAAGCATTGTGCAAAATTGACTCTCTTGAGCTGGTCCGAGCTGGCTCCAACACACTAGTGCCTATGTAAGTATCTATAAATAATGCAACTTAGAGGACTCATAAAGATGACAATGGGATGTATTCAGAATGATTGAACACTGACTCAGAAAGGAGAACTATAAAATTTTGCTCTACCATAAACCATAATAATATATCATAGGTTCTGTGACCAATAACGTAATCTCTGACCTCCGATGCTTTGGACTTTTCTAGATTAAGTCTGTGTACTCCTCTTCTAAGACCAGTATCTGGGTACCAGAGACTCCAGAATTCCCTGCCCAAAAGGTTCTGAGCCTATTGGACCTTCACTGGCCTCTTTTTCTTAAATGTCCTCCAATGGGTGGAGTTTACCTGGGGTAGATGGTGCCATTTCCCAAGATTTCCATTAAGGGTAGCTAGCTGGTAGGAGTTTTTTTGGAGGGGGGAGTGTCGTGTATGGAACCATACTTAAAGACTACTATGGATGTCCGCACAGTGCTCATGCTTGTTGTACAGGACAACATGGGGCCAAGAGCAAGAAGATAAGAGATCCAGCAAAATCAGAAGGCCTGGGGTCAAGTGATGGGTCTCCCCTACCTGCCCCCACATTCCAGTGTGGACCTCTGCAGACTGTGAGTGTCCTAAATTTCAACCTTGCTTTCAAGTCAAAAATGTAGAATAGAGTGTATTTCATTTAAGAGCTTATTGGCTTAGTTTAAAACTTTTAAGTATTTCGACACACAGTATATCAGCCTCCATTTATACCCTTGCTCCAGACTCTGCAAATACTGGGACAGGCCTCCACAAACCACAGGTTAAAGAAAAAAAGTATTCTATTTTCTCCTTCAAGTGTAGTCTGGGTAAGCAAGGATGAGGTTTCTAAGAGGGAGAAGTTCCAGGGAAAGAGGCATGGGTATGGAAATAGGCTTATCAAAGAGTAGAAAGCGAATGCCCCTGTGTCATTGACGGAGGGAATATGGTCAGTCTAGCCCTAGGTGCCGCTAAGAGGACATACATTGAGTCCCGACCAGCAACAAGACTGGTCAGTGGTGGCAGTCGGTTCTCATGGACAGGAGTATAGACTGGGCCAAACAGAAACCTACTTGCTCCTCCTCACTTACTCCCAGACTCTCTCTACATACCTATCACCATCCTCCCTGTGTGCTCAATAAACCTGATAACTGACCTAGGGGAGGTGTTACAGGCTCCTTAGAGTTCTGGACTCTCCTGTAATTGCTGTGTCAGCTCAGTTTCATCTCCTCTCCTATGATCAGTATGTGATTTACTGAAGTGAACCAATGAGTATTTTAAACCCCATTGGGTGGGAAGAGTCATTTTCTGCTTGGACTCCAGGGTAAACACAAACCTTCTCGTTGTGCAGCACTGTGGTCCTCTCTGTGTCATGTCATTAACCTCCTTCTCCCAACTGCCCAGCTGCAGTGGCTCTAGGACATTACAATATAATTGCTTTTTACTCAATATCATGTGGGCCACATGTATGAACAGACCATTCCCTGTGGTTTTTCAGCAAAATCTATAACAATGTGGGAGTTCCAGTTGTAACAAACTCTAGATTGATGTCATTTTATGTACTAAACAAAATGGCACTATAAAAATATAACATGGTTCCAAGAATGTCCCAATTAGTACATATGTAATAACAGTGCTCAAGTTTCAATGGCAATTCTTCTTGTAGGAAGGATATTCTAGTATCTTCTAATTAGCAAAATACTAAGATAAACATTTTTGTGAACTTAATTGGGAAATATAAATAAAATCTTCAATTAGCCAGGATTTGAGGAGCATTGGAGTATTGTGAGATTTGCAGTAAAAGTATAAGAAGATTCCTGTCTTTGGATGGATGCTATCATAAAGGATGTTAGTTGGGTAGAGACAAGTCTAAAACACCAGAAACAAGAGTAGAAAATGAAGACAATAAATTGCCCTGGACCGGCACATGGTATTGACTCTCTGAGGGCTATAGACAATTAAGATGAGGAGGAAATTCATGAAGGGAAGTTAAGGAGAGCTTCCTGGAAAAACAGACCTTAAGCTGAGGCTTAAAAAGATGTGCAGTGGAAGGAGAAGGTTTCTAGGGCATGGGAATATGACAAGTGTGATGGCTCATTTTATGTGTCAACTTGATTGGGCCACAGGGCACCCGTATATTTAGTCAGACATTATTCTGGGTATGTCTGAGGGTGTTTTTGGAAGAGATTAGCATTTGTATGGATACACTGAGTAAAGCAGATTGCCCTCCCTAACGTGAGTGGGCCTCATCCAATCAGTAAGGCCTGAAAACAACAAAAAGCCTGACTCTCCACTAAGTAAGAGACAATTCTTTCTGCCTGATGGCCTTTGAACTGGAACATCATGTTTTTTCCTGCTTTCAGACTGAAACTGAAACATCAGTTCTTCCTGGGTCTTGAGCCTGCTGTCCTTTGGACTGGACCTACACTATCAACTCTCCTAGTTGTCAGGCCTTCTTAGGACTTGGGCTGTTCCTGTGTCTCCAGTTTGCTGACTCATCCTGCAAATCTTAAGACTTGCCAGCCTCCATAATTGTGTGAGCCAATTCCTTATAATAAATTTGTTTATCTATGTGTGACCACATTCTATTAGTTCTGTTCCTCTGGAGAACCCTGACTACTACACTAAGAAAAGACATACAACATTTGCAGGACAGTACAAAGTTTGACTTGACCAAATTAGGAGGACTGTGTTGTGAGGAAATTCAAGATAAAGTCAATTCGATAAGGCAGGAGAAGATGAAGAAGAGTTGAGAAGCACTGAGACTTGTGATGCAATGAAGATACCCCACTCCTAAGGTAATCACTGTGTCACTTTTCACTTCTGTTACTATTTTCTGTTGAGCCTGAATCTGAGGGTTTCATATCAATGTTATACCTCCCCAAACTCCCTACCATTTAGAACGAGTACACTAGATTAAATCTTTCACAAATCACTTGGGGATCTAGTTAAAATGCAGGTTATGATTCAGTAGACCCAGGATGGAGTCCGAATTCCGCATTCCCAAGTGATGTAGATGCTGCTGCTCTGAGGATGACCGTTTGAGTAAGGAACATCTCTTGTTTAGTTAATGTTGCTTGAGTCAGAGGGCTGCTACAAAATACTGCCTAGCCTCTGAAGGAGTAAGGCCTGACCTGGGAAAAAGAGAGTACATTCTGGAATTTTTTAAAATTGTGCAGTGCATATTACCTCACAGATATTGTCCTGGGAATGAGCTGTGAAACATTTGCAAAAGTTAAGAGAACATCAGTATTCATCCAGAATATAGCATTTGAGGGGAGCATCATGAGTTTGTCAGAGACAAATTGAACAGCCATTTTGCTAATATTAAAAGAGATGACATTTTAAAATTTGGACTCTGAGAAGCATTTTCCATAATTATTTACAGAATCACAATATTAGTTGTAATTGCCCTGGGTAAAAACTTGATAGGGAGAGGTCAAGGGATTTAGGTGATTCAACCAGAACCTTCCAGTTAGTTTTCTCGGGGGAGTGAGGCAGCATGGTGGTGGAAACCCCCGGAATCCAGGTGGAGCGCCTTCTGAAAGCAAGAGCTGGGGTTTTCCTATCAAGGCACTGGCTGGAAAAGAACAAAGTGAAGAGCTGTATTGAGAACCCCTAATTAGACTATAGTTTAGTCTCTTAATGGCAAGTCGAGCTGCCAGGACTCCTGTTCCTTCTGAGTTTTATGCCTTTTCTGTCACCTTGTTCAACTAGTGACTCCTGCTCTTCTGCTAAGGCTCAGTACACCATTTCCAAGATTTGGTCCAGGTGGGTGCCAATCTCCTGAATCTCACCTCCTATTCGGCTCCCCATATCAAAACACTTAGCAAATATGGCATCAGATTGTTGTTTTACTAGTTTACCTTTTCCACTACAATTCATTATATTCAGAGCCAATTGAAGACAATTATGATTCATTTATTCATTTTCATTCATTCATTTATTATCAGTTATTAGGTTGGTGCAAAAGTAATTGCGGTTTCAGACTGAATTTTAAATCATTATAACTAGACTCGAACACATCTTTATTAATCAAAATAGGAACCATTACAATCAACACATTTTTTGCTAATGAGAAATAAGTTTGTTTATTCCAGTAGTTTAAAAATCTGTGCTTCGGGATTTGATAAACTTTTGAAAAGCATTTTCTGAATCCTGCTGGTTATGGAAACATTTTTCCCTGCAAAAAGTCGTTGAGATGCTTGAAGAAGTGGTAGTCAGTTGGGGAAGGTCAGGTGAACATGGCAGATGAGGCAAAACTTCATAGCCCAATTTGTTCAACTTTTGAAGTGTTGGTTGTGTGACGTGCAATCGTGTGTTGTCGTGGAGAAGAATTGGGCCCTTTCTGTTGACCAGTGCTGGCTGCAGGCGTTGCAGTTTTCAGTGCATCTCATCAATTTGCTGAGCATAGTTCTCAGACGTAATGGTTTTGCCAGGATTCAGAAAGCTGTAGTGGATCAGACTGGCAGCAGACCACCAAACAGTGACCATGACCTTTTTTTGGTGCCAGTTTGGCTTTGGGAAGTGCTTTGGAGCTTCTTCTTAGTCCAACCACTGAGCTGGTCATCGCCAGTTGTGGTAGAAAATCACATTTTTCATCACACTTCACAATCCTATTGAGAAATGGTTCATTGTTGAGTACAATAAGAGAAGACAACACTTCAAAATGATGATATTTTTAAAATTGTCGGTCAGCTCATGAGGCACTCACTTATTGAGCTTTTCCGTCTTTCCAATTTGCTTCAAATGCTGAGTGACCATAGAATGGTTGACCTTGAGTTCTCCTGCAACTTCTTGTGTGGTGGTAAGAGGACCGGCTTCGATGATTGCTCTCAACTGGTCCTTGTCAACTTCTGATGGCCGGCCACTGCGCTCCTCATCTTCAAGGCTCTCCTCTCCTTTGCAAAACTTCTTTGAACCACTACTGCTAACGTTTGTTATCAGTTCCTGGGCCAAATGTGTTGTCGATGTTGTGAGTTGTCTCTGCTGCTTTACGACCCATTTTGAACTTGAATAAGAAAATCACTTGAATTTGCTTTTTGGCTAGCATCATTTCCATAGTCTAAATAAATATAAGATAAATAGCAAGTATTAAGTCATTAGCAAAAAACCTAAAGTGAGATATGCACATTAAGAGGGTGTATAACATAACCACATTTATTTAAGAATGTATTACAATATCAAATGGCAAATTTCAACAATGCTAAAACCACAATTACTTTTGCACTAGACTGTATTTATTATACTAAGTGACTTGTTACATGCTGTGGGTATACAGTGAAAACAAGGCACAGTCCCCATCCTCAATGAGCATTGTGTGTGAGCGCTGGGGAATGGGTGCGGCCTGAGCAAAGACAAGGAAGAGGGGTCAGTGCTTTGATCAGATAAGAACAAGGACTAAGGGTCTTCACAAGAGGGGCATCAAACCTTGGCTGTGGGGGCCTTGGGAGGCTTTTAGTAGGCAGATATAAAATCCAACAGCATATTGCTCTGTCACCCAGACTGGAGTGTAGTGTTGCAATCACAATTCACAGCAACCTCCAACTCCCAGGCTCAAGTGATCCTCCTACCCAAGTAGCTATGACTGCGGGCACGGGCCACCATGCTCAACTAATTTTTTATTTTTATTTTGTGTAGAGACAGGGTCTCACTATGTTGCGCAGGCTGATCTCGAACTCCCAGCCTCAAACTTTCCCCCTGTTTTGGCCTCCCAAAGTGCTGGGATAACAGGAGAGAGCCACCAAGCCTCGACTAAAAATAGGCCTGATTGTGTTTACTTTATAATCATTCTTAAACTGCACATGTGTTTTATGCATGCCTCTGTACATTTCATAAAACAAACAAACAGCTATGCTGAGTGTTGTTTTGAACATAATGAGAGCTCTGGGGTGGTCTCAACTGGGTAAGTGTGTTGGCTGTAGAAGAGGCAGTCCCAACACCCAGCTGGTACCTGTCACTCCTCAGTGAATAGCTGTATCTAGGTTCAATTGATCTAATCAATTCAAACTTCAAGCTTCTAACCATTTCAACTCCAAGTGGCCAAATAATTGAGATCTAAGCAAATTTTACTTGAATGGTCTAAAAAAATGTTTTCATTCTATATAGTGTATCTTCAGGACACACATTTGGCCTAACCCAGAAACAACTTCTTGTCTATTTTTAGTACCTGAAAAGGGAGGCTTCAACAAGCTCTCATTGGCTCTAACAATACACTAGAAGGCAGACTTTGAAAAAGTTCAAATAGCAAAGAGTTAAACATTCTGATTTTTCTAGTGATGATAAGTCAGAATAATAAGAGTTTAGAAGAAATGAAGAAAGCAAAAGAGAACTCTTGTTTTTACTATATATATTTACTTGTATCAATCATGACACACAGTTTAGATTCTGGTAATTGATTGTTTTAGTCAAGATGGATTGATCATGCACTGAAAATCTTACATTTGTTAAGACCAAACACTCTCAGTAAAGGTTTGATCTCATTTAGAATGTTAAAGAGGGTAAAAATGTTTAAGATTTTCAGTAAAAAAGACAGGATATTGTACTATACCAGTTAATGCTCTTTGTTTGCAAGAAACAAAAACTGAACTTAAAGTAGAATTTAGTGAAAGATTGTGGAGCAGCAACCAATACCTAAGAAATGGAAACACAACCAGACCTCCAGGCAGACAGAAGCAGTGCAGTGGAAGGGATCTGGGTGAAGAAATAGGGACAATCTCTTTGGGAATCAAAAGATTCAGCTCCAACCATGATCTGTCCTTGGGCCAAATTCCTGGGACTTCTATCTGATCAGTCTTGGCAAGTGAGAGTGGGGATGGGGAGGAAGTGCCAACTCACGCCTTTGCACTATGATCCGCAGTGTGACAGTCCCCCCAGGATGGTTCATGATGGTGATGGGCAGATCCCCAGAAAATCAGAGAAACAAGGAGAAGGGATAGTGGACTGGCAAAAAACAACACATGTTCACCACAACACATGTTCTATCAAGACAGGAAAAAATGGTTTCTCGCTAAGTTAGCCTATCAGATCTGTTGCTGACATCTTTCTGCATACCTACATCAGGGGTTCAAATACTATTTTCAACTAAAGGCCAGAACACCCTTTATTATACAAACATTAGTAACAATTTTAGTAGTCTTACTGTTCATTGTCAGTCATTTTGAGGTTTTACCATGAGTTGGAAAAGCAGCTTATATTAAGTAGATACTGCCTTGATGATCATTTCACTTCTTAGAATGATCACATAAACATCATTCTTTTTTGTGTATAAAAGCATACAATTTATGTTATGTGACTAGTAGACAAACATTAACATCAAACATTAAGAAAAAGTACTTAACGCTCTTTTTTACCTTATGAAATGTAAAAATTTTTGTTTACATCATGGGATGTTGAATTTATTCAATTTTCACTTTAATTCACTAGTGCTCAATTATTATTTTAATCATAATCTGGGTTTGGCTTATCTTATTTTCTCCCTAGTATTCAGTGATGTGGAGAAGGAGCAAAGAAGATGTCAGATGTTAAATATAATTAATGTTAAAAACAGATCTGATGAATCAGTATGTTATTTCTGAAGGGAATGACTCAACAAAGGTTTGCCGGTCACAATTACTAAAAATTAGTCATTCTGTGAGATCTTTTTGGTGATACTAATAGATGAAACACCTTTGAGGGAAACCCTTTTGAAAGGGCTGCAATATGACCTCAAAGAAACATCCCTTTCCAGACACCAAACTAGTTATCAACTCATCCAAGAGGATGTGAGCAAAGTTTTCTTAGAATTTAATTATCACTGAAAAGTACATTTATGAACAAACGTTTTTTCCTAGTTATGTTCTGGGTAAGTGATCATTGCTCTGTACTTTTCATTCCATAAAATTACTTAAGACGAAAGACTGAAACTCTGTAAATCTCAGTTTCCTAGTTGGTAGATAGGGACAATTTTAGTGTCTACCTCTTAGAGCTACATTGAGTATTAACTGAAGTAAAGCATGTAAAGTACTTAGTATAGTACTGGACACATACCAGGAATTTAATAAATATTAGTCAATATAATTATTATGAAACAATTTTGCAATAATCTAAAGATTCCACTGATTTTCCCAGCATATTTGGGAAGTCTCTTTAATTTTATCACACCAGTGGATTTTATCTGCTTCCCAGTTTATGTTGCAACTCATCTTCCCTGAGACTGTCAAGTTCCTTTTCCAAGTCATCTTTAGTGTGCAATTAGCTGGATCCTTCCCTTTCAGGTATTCATAAGGCAATGAACTGGCACATACACCTCATGGCCAGGCCTCAGGGTGCCAAGAGGATAGACCAATTTCTTTGACATTTCTCCCTGTTCCTTAAGGGCATCTGCTTTCCTTTTCTGCCTCATCACCTCTAGAAAAATCTTCTTTTGTTCTCATGATTGCCAAGGAATACTGTTCTCACAGTTTGCCGGAAGATGTACAGGCATGCCCAGTGATGATGGGTTCCACAGAAAGGACTGGGAGTCCTTGAAAATGAAATTCATACTTATCTGGACAGAGTAATGAATGATAGGAGAGATGGCCTGTTTGGGAAATAATAAATAAATTATAGAGAAACATGAATTCTTAGCACATAATACCTCTTATATAAAAGAAAGCATCGAGATATTCCTGTGGACTTTTATTCCACATTATTTGAATTATGTCATTTTTTATGGTATTTATTTCCTTAAGATCTTAGAAATATACCTAAGTTTGCAGGGGAACACTCATGTCAAAAAGAACATGTTCTTAAATTGGCTTATTACTTTGCTAGGTATGTCAGTTGTCATGACTTAACTCCCACCTTTATTCAGTAGAGCCTAAGAGGTCATGGGGGAAGGTTGGATTGATTGATTGATTGATTGATTTTTAAGTATAAGGGACAGTTGTTTTACCCAGAAAGAGAGAAACAAAAAAAGCTCTTCTTTGAAATATTTTAAACTAGTATTTGTGGATTTCCTATATCTTATTAAATACATTTGAATATTCTTTCATGGAAATCTTGAGGGAGAAAACAAAACCCTCAGAATTAGGGATTATTTTTATCTTCCATTCTACAGATAAGGAAACCAAGATTAAGAGAGTATAGGTCACTTGCCCAAAGGAAACCAAGATTAAGAGAGTATAGGTCACTTGCCCAAGGTCACAGGCTACTTAGTGGCAGGGGCAAGAGTTAAATAAAACTCTTTTTAAATCTCAATTCGTTGTACTTAATTCTTATGTCATGACGTAACACCTCCCTCTCCATGAAAACTAATTTCTCTTTTAACATTAAGTCCTATAGGTGGTTCTACTAATTTTGTTTGTGAAGTTTGGTTTGGTTTTATTTTTCCTTTACGACTTGCCAGGGATCAGCATTCTCATACTATGAGTGTTTTAGTTTCAGATTACTCTTCTCCAAATGGAGGGAGTGGACAAACTTCAAGCTAAAGGCAGCATTGGAATATAAAAGTCTCAGCTCCTTAAGAGTCCAGAGAAACCTCCGCCCAAGAGTCTGTGGCCACCTGGCAGCTTTCCAGGCTCAGCCTGCCTGCAGGACTTGCTTGCTCCATCTTGCCGGTTCTCAATGGAGAACTCTTTGTTTTGGACCCTGTTCTTGTATTCTGCTCAGTGGACTTGAAAATTGGAGATTTCCTTGCTTCCTGGTCCTTCCTGTGCCTGGGAAACAGACTTGGAATTCTTCTTTTCTTCTCTTCATTCAGCAAAAGGACAACCCCACCAGTTCCTTGTTTCAGCTCTTGGAACCCAGCCTGGGCCAACAGTTAGGCCCCTTGAGAAAAGAAGTTTAACTTCCTTCGCCTATTTCTTCCCTCAACAGATTGAAGAGAGGAAGAGAGAAAAGAGTCTTAACATACACTATATAATAATAAAATATACTTAAAAAAATAAAGACTTAATCTCTGCATTACTGTCATTTGAGAAAATTGATATAAACTAATGCATGAAATAATTAAAAGAAAATAAACCATTTCTTTCCTCCTCCCCCACACACCACTGAAGATTCAGCATAAATAGTTGCTTGAGTGGAATGAATCTTCACTTTTCACAGTTTTGAATACTTGTGTATATCCCAACGGCACATGACTCTATTACATAGAGTCAACTTTTATTTTGCTAAGGCAGAAATAGTGCATGTGGCAAAGACTGCAAGCTGTTTACTAAAATCCCTTCTTCTCTTCTTCTGGAGCACACAACTAGACTCTATTTCCCAGTCTCCCTTGCAGTTCTGTGTGGCCAGGTGCCAGAGTTCTTGCACTAGGGTACATTTGCATACCCTTCCACCTTCTGGCTTCCTGAGATGGAGCTGACCACAGCCACCTTGAAAGGATAGTAGAGTCTTTATCATCTTAAACCACTGAACGGCTGCATAGAGCTGAGCTGCCACTGACCTGGAGCCCTCACCCTGGCCTGTTACCCAAAAGAGGAAAATAAATGTATTGTTCCCTGAGACACTGAATTTGGAGGTCTATTTGTTACTACATCATAGCCTGTCCTAACTGAAACAGTGCACATGTGGTGTGTAGTACAAATTCCTTAGCTAATTAGAAGCTTAACAGAAGCTGAATGCCTACCTTTCCAATTGCCTTGCTGTCTCCTACTCATCTTAGTGTCAGCAATAACTCTTGCCAAGTGGTAAATCATTTGAATATTGGTGGAACATGATAACACAAAGTAAACTAACTCCTAAATGTTGGTAGCAAAAGTAAAATGAAACTGAGTGTGTCTAAGAAGGCAATGGTTCTTGGCTAAAAGGTGGTTGTTTTCCATAATTTAACAGTAAAATGCCAATTTCATATTAGTGATATGAATAATTCTACCATATGCTCTATATATAGAAAGAACAAAAGGCTTAATTTTTGAACTGTTTCAGTAAATGCTTGAATCAGGATTTTAAAAATAAGTTTATAAATAACTATGGTCTTGAATTTATAATATCATTAATGGTATGTAAGGATCATTTACATTTTCAAATTTGTACTTCACCACACTTTAGGTAGAAAACTACATGGTATATATTTGAAACTCTGGTGATTCACACACATATACACATACACATAAACAAAATGATCATCTTATGATATATTCTTTATAAATATCATTTGGTTGGTCCAAACTCAAGGATAAATTTACCTTCTTGATTTTCCAAGACTGTGATATTAGACTACATGTTTTTGTATTTTAAATTGTAAAATTTCAGGATATAGAGAAAAGGGAAAAAGAAATAAATAATACTCATTTGTAACTACCAAATTCATGTGGTAGGCTGGAAAAATGGTCCCCCCAAGATATCAGGTCCTAATCCTTAGAATCTCTAAATGTTACCATATATAGAAAAAAGGTCTTTATAGGTGTGTTAAGGGTCTTCAGATGGGGAGATTATCCTGGATTGTTAGAGTGGCCCTAAATGCAGTCACATATATCCTTATAAGAGGGACACAAAGGGAGATTTGGCAAAGAAGTGGATAGGGCAATGTGATCAGGGAGGCAGACAGAGGTGATAAAGCCACAAGTCAAGGAATACTGGCAGTCCCATAAGCTGGAAAAGACAAGGACCAGACTCTCCCTTGGAGCCTCCAGAGGGAGCATGGCCTGGCCAACTCCTTGATTTAGTCCTAGTGAAACTGATTTTGGACTTCTGTCCTCTAGACCTGTGAGAGGATAAATTTATGTTGTTTTAAGCCACTGAGTTTGTGGTAATTTGTTATAGCAGCCACAGGAAACTAATTCAATTCCATTTTCCAACAGCTGAGTTCAACTTTGCTAACTTTATATCTACAATAATTTACCCCAAGCCTTTGAAGACCAAGGTTTGTCTTTCTTTCCCTTGGTCTAGAAAAGGCAGGTGCACTTCCCATTGTATTATAGGTTTTTGGGGTCTTTGGGGAGCTCAAGAGAAGGTACATTTCTCTTCCTCAGCTGAGTTTGAATCATTGAAAAATAAGATAGTAAGATGGATGGAGAACAGATTATCATTTTTCTCATTGATGAAGTTGATTTTAGAGGATGGGTTTACTAACACTGAGCCTCAGATTTAGAGAGAATTACCTACCCTATTTCCAACATTGAACAACATAGTCCTCTGAAACTTAGGATCCAAAATAGCAGAGCAGAATGCATGCTTTCTGTAGGCACATAGGTTCCAAGAGAGTAGGGAGATACAGGGACTCAATAAAATTAATGATTCCTTCTTCCCCTGAGGGCAGAGATGTCAGGACTGCTATGTGAGCAGAAATCCCCCCACATGGAAGGAAATATTAAGAGTGGGGATGAAACATTTCCTATGAACCAAGAGTAATATCTATCTGAAGGCACAAACAGTGACAGCCTAGCCTTTACAAGCTGAGTGGAAGACAACTTAAAAGGTAGATGGTAAAATCATAGCTGTTCTCAGTTCAAATACAAACTTTGGACTTTGGAGAGTGTCCAAGATCCTAATTGAGTCTGCTGAAGTCTGTTTAAGTCCTGAGTATATCCTGATTCACACATGGACCTTTCCTTACATATTCCACCCTCCCCTTTCTTTTAATCTGTTAAAAGAGACTTCTGCTTTATACAGTCTTGTAGTGGAAACTATCTTTATAAATATATTTGTTAGTATGCGCCTAGAAATGTGAGCCCTCAATCCTTTATAAATAGGTACTAATAGGTTGCCTACTTTTATTTTAAAAATAAGTCTTACTTGAAAATTAAAACATGACATATAGTGTTAAAAGCCTGTAACCTCAATTTGAGGTCTCAATAATCCAGCTGATATCTATTTGTCTTGGTAGACTCATTCATTCTCTCTTTCCTAAGGTTATTTTAGCAACCTTGTGTTATTTGTAATAAAAGTTTCTTTTGTTTCCACACTGGGCCAGAGTGGATTGAGTAATAACATTAACAAATACCTTGAGGTCACATAGCACCTTTCACCCTAAATCCTTTTCAAATGCTAACTTACTGTCTCCTCAACATTCCAATGGCTCAGTGACAAGGGACGTTATTCCCATTTTTCAGAGGGAAAAGGGAAAGCATAAAAAAGTCAGATCACATCTGCATCTAGAAATCAGAGCCTTTTTTTTTTCCCTAAGGGAACATATGTGTTAAGTATCTCTCCTGGTTATTCTGAGTGGGATTGCTGAATGCAGCCTTGGGGAAGCATTAGTTGGATGCCTATGGTTGGGCTCCATTAAAATATGATATAAACAAACATTAAAGTGCCTACTGTGAGCAGGGAACGATGCACTTCTACTCTGAATCTTTGGGAGTTCCTAAAACCTTGAGATTTGAATAAGGGTCAGACAGGGGGCATCGCCTTCTTCTGCTATCCTTGCAAATTTGCTCAGGTAAAGAAGCATTATGAGACTCAGAAAATGAACATGTTATTTTCAAGTTAGTTCAGGCCTCCAGGTCCAAAATCAAGGAATGCTGATGGTTTCAAAGGGGTTGCCCATTTTCAGTTCTCCGTGCAATGCTTTCTGTCTTCCCAGTGGGACTTCCTAAAACTGAGACCTTCTCTTCCTAGCAACATCAAAAATTAAGAGGCTTCTTATTCTCTTCAAGAGCAATTGCTATGAACTAGAGGAACTGTCAGCAGCAATACCAATCAGCAAAACACATTGATTTGATGATGTATAGCATTTGATGAAGCATAAAATCTTAATACCCTGAACCTCAAACAGTGATAAAAGTTCTCTTAACTTTATATTTTAACATATTGGATTTCTTAAAAGGAAACAATCTTTACTGACTTTCCATTTTAAAAAATTCCTTTCATAATATTGATCAGGAAATTTGCTGTGAATCATTCAAAGTTATTCGTGCATTCTTTCAAAATTTATGTTAGTGGACAGGTAAAAACACAATGATGAGCTAATAACATTATTATTTGATTGCATTTTTCTTTGTCTTTAGTGGTGACATACTTCACAGATGCAACTTTCCTTAATGATTTCCAAAGGACAGCTATTTATTTTTTTTTTTAGAAGAAAGAAAAACTTGTTTTCTTAATTTAGAATTTGTCATTTATTACACTGGTTAAAAGGACATACTTGAGTTCCAAACCCCATAATGGCCTACAACGTCAGGAACTGATTGCCTACACCCCAGGAAATGACAGACCTGCATTCTTACTTGCCGATTTGTTCTAGAATGCATCTTCTTATGCAATATTCATTAAATCAATAGTATTTTGGAAGAAACTTCTGTGTGTCCAGTTTGGGAGCAAGAAATATAGTTGGGAAATTAGGAAACAAAGAAACCCAAGACAACAGTAAAGGAATAGGGAAAGCAGACCTCGGACTAGATAAGTGCTAAAGGACTTCACCGGAAGGTAAAGAAAGACCTTTCTCATTGGATGAGTGCCTTATCTGGGAAGACTTTGTAGAGGAAGTGAATCTCGAAGACATAGTAAAATGCAGATTGCCTGAGAGGCGTTCTAAGCAGAGAGACTACTGTAAAGCCTGAGAGAATGTAACATCTGTTAAGAAATGGTAACTCAAACAAGTAACAGAGCTTAAAAAAAAAATCAGTGGTTGCCCAAACTTCTCTTCTTGTGTCTGGAACAAATAGAAACTTGAGTTTCTTTAAAAAGATTTTATCCTCATTAATTTTTTAAAATTATGTCATTAATGCATGCACATTATAGTACATTTGGCTATACAGGAAAACATGAAGAAGAAATGTTAAAAATCTAGAGATGACTAATTCAAATTTTTCTGTTTCTGATATTCTTTCTTTACATAAGTAGATATAAGAGTATACATTTTTAATAATTAAATTTGCAAAAATCACCTCTTTCTGCTAATCAAGTCTGTTTCTCCAAGATTGATCTCTGGGGAGAGAGTATTTTAACCATTTTTTTGCCATTCTATAAAATTTCTCTCAACAACTAAGCCTCCTGCCTAGTCCACATCCTCCTTTCCTATGAGAACAGGGAGTAGTAAGCAGGAAAGAAGCCATATTTCTTATGGCTCAATGGAGTCATGTAACTGGCCACATGGATAAATGGACAATGGAAACTATACCTTCATTTGTTTGTCTACTATGAGTTATTTAGTGGTTATATGATACAAGCCAGGCATGGTGCTAGCCTCTGGTCAGGGAACAAGACAGATATGATCTAGTTGTCAACGAACTCACAGTGTAAGAGGGACACAGACATTGGAGTAGGAAATCCTAGAACAGTGTGGTAAGTACTATGACACAGGAAATACAGGATGTTATGGTAACCCATGATCTAGGCTGGTTCAGGAAGTCTTTTGAAGGCATTGAATGTGGTAGTGACTAAACAAACCTGAGAGGTGACTAGCAGTTAGCTTTAGGCCAAGGAGGGAAAGCGTGAGTTTCAGGAAGAGGGAATACCATGAAGCTTCTCAGAGCATGATACAACCACCACTACAACAAAACCCTCAGTATGGTTGGAGCACAGAGTATAATGAGACATGCAGGGATAAAGTGACTGGGGAGGTCAGGATCAGAGCAGGAAGAACCTTGTAAGCTACTTGAAGAAGATTGGGATTTTAAGAATAAATAGGACCCATTAAAATTTAAAGTAGAAAGTGACTATCAGATTATAATTTCAATCAAAAATCCTATCATAGACAGTTACTTAACTCTTGCTTTTATTAGTTAACTTATCAAATGCCATTATGATGCCAAATACTTCACTCACAATAAATTACTGATTATTCACAATAACCTTTAAAATAAATGCCATTAGTATTCCAATTATGTAGATGGAAAACTGAACTCAGTGAGGTTAAGTAATTTGCCCAAAGTCACCTAGCTAGTAGGAGGTAGAAAACTCAAAGGAAGATCTATTTTACAGCAAAGACCATATTCTTTCCAGTGGACCAGGCTGCCTTCCAATTATGTTCAGAATTAGCTGTTGGATGAGAATGCCAAAATTTACTTGAAATTTTTTTTATTTTTTTAATTTCAAAATATTAATTAAGGGATTCCAAGCGTTTTTGTTAGCAAGATATTGTGTGTAATGCTCAAGTCAGGGCTTTTGGTGTGCCCATCTCCAGAATAGTGTTCATTGTATCCAATAGGTAAGTTTTTATCCCACACTCACCCTCCCGCCCTCCCCACTTCTTGGTTTCTCATGTCCTTTATATCTCTTTGTGCCCATACATACCCATCTATTAGCTCCAATTATTAGTGAGAATGTATGGTGTTTGGTTTTCCATTACTGAGATACTTCACTTAGGATAATGGTCTTCGGTTCCCTCCATCTTGCTGCAGATGACATTATTACATTCCTTTTTATGGCTGAGTAGTACTCCATGGCGTGTGTGTGTGTGTGTGTGTGTGTGTGTGTGTGTGTGTGTGTGTGTGTGTGTGTGTGTGTGTGTGTGTGTGTGTGTGTGTGTGTGTGTGTGTATATATATATATCTCGTACTTTCTTTATCCACTCATCAATTGAGGGGCACTGAGGTTGATTCCACATCTTTGCAATTATGAATTGTGCTGCAATAAACATTTGAGTGCAGGTGTCTTTTCAATAAAATGGTGCTCAGAAAATTGGATAGCCACATGCAGAAGAATGAAACAGGATCCCTATCTCTCACCATATACAAAAATTAATTCAAGATGGATTAAAGACTTGAGGTCTTTAAATAAAGAGGAAATAGATAAATAAAGAGGAAAGAGTGTCAGGAACCGGCGGCTGGGACGGCTGGGGCGGCTGGGGCAGCGGGGGCCCTGCGGAGCGGGACGATGCAGACAGAGTTCCGAGCCTCTTTGATCTGCCACCATGGGCCGAGCCTGTGCTCCTGCCCGACCCCGGCCACCAGGAAGTCCCCAGTGCTGGAGAACTTGAGGCTGTTGATAAAACCCACCAGGGTGATGTCACAGAGATGGTCAAGCTGCCGGAAGCCCTCCCCACGTTGCCAAAGCCGCACGCAGGAGCTGTGGGAGCCTGTAGCCACGAGGTCTGTGTTGAGTAGGGCTGCCACCGACGACACCCAGAAGGGCTGCTCCAGCCCCTCCTGGCTCCCCCTGCAGCCCATGAGTTTCACGCTGCAGGGCAAGTGGCCGCTTGTTGGAGAGGCCCCACAAGGCCACGGAGCCATCATCTGCACCTGACACCATGTGCTCCTCGTTGATGAGATGGATGCAGTCGATGAAGCCCTGGTGGCCACAGAAGACAAGCTGGGACTCCTCGGGGATCTTCCACACACGAGCAGTCCTGTCCCGGCCCCCAGCTGTCACACAGCACTCCCGGCTCAGGGCATCCAGTGCGGCCGCTGCGTCCTGATGTCTCCTCATGGGAGTTCTCTGCCACGTTCCACACCTTCGCGGAGCGGTGGCGGGACGTGCTGTAGAGCTGGCGAGTGCCTCTGCGGAACGCCAGCCCGACACGGCGTCCCGGTGTCCCGTGAAGCTGTACAGGTGCCGCCAGCTCTGGGCCTCCCAAATGAGAATGAGCTTGCTGCGGTCACCAGAGGCAAGATATTTGCCGTCCGAGGAGATGGCCATACAGAGCACGTGGCTGCTACGGCCAGGAGGCTGTCCCTCGGCACCCTTCTTGGCTCGAGGAATCACATGCAGCTTCCGTCCACTCTCCACCCTCCACTTGATGATGCTGCCGTCTTTGGCGGCGGAGACAATGGCCAAGTCGTCGGGAGTGATGATCAGACACGTCATGGAGAGCTGGTGGCCCCGTAAAACTCGAATGTCAGCCGGGGCAGGGGCCTGGATCTCTTTTGCCACTGACTTCTGCAGCCTGCCTCTCTGCTCGAGCACATCGTCCCTCAGGTGCCCTGCCACCTGGTCCTCCTCAAACGCACGGGCCTCAGCCTTCTCATCCTCCTACTGCCGGAGCTGCTCAAGGTAGAGCTTGGCCAAGCGCAGCTTCTTCTCCTGTGCAGTCTCCCCCAGCTCCTCCTCTTCCTCCTCCTCAGTCTTCCTCGGAGCTGGGCTCTCGCTCTCAGAGTCGCTGGAAATCTCCCCATTCATCTTGCCGACACCCTTGGATTTGCCCCAGTCCCCCGCAGAGTCGGCCTTTCTCCGTCGCTTGCTGGCCCCTGCGCTGGCCCCGGAGGCCGACTTTCCCCGCTTACGAGCTACCGCTGTTGCAGACATGCCGCCTACCGTGTGTGTAGCAGCCACCGCCAGAGAATTCACGTGGCTGCTAAACCCGCGAGGCTTGGCAAGACCCCGGGCCCTCATGTAAGGCATGAAACCATAAAAATTCTAGAAGAAAATGTAGGAAAAACTCTTTAGACATCAGCCAAGGCAAAGATTTTATGATTAAGATCCCAAAGGCAAATATAGCAACAACAAAAATAAATAAATGAAAATTAAATTAAAAAGCTTCTGCACAGCAAAGGAAATAGTCAACAGAGTGAATAGAAAACCTACAGAATGGGAGAAAATATTCACAAACTATACATCTTACAAAGGACTGATATCCGGAATCATCAAAGAACTCTAATAAATCAGCAAGGAAAAAAAAAAAAAACAACCCCATCAAAAAGTGGGCAAAAGACATGAACAGAAGTTTTTCAAAAGAAGCCAGACACATGGCCAAAAAACATATGAAAAACGCTCAGCATCGCTAATCATCAGGGAAACGCAAATTAAAACTACAGTGACATACTACCTTATCCCTATCAGAATGGCCAGTATTAAAAAGTCAAAAAATAAAAATAAAAATAGATGCTGGAGTGGATGCAGAGTGAAAGTAATGCTTATACACTGTTAGTGGTAGTGAAAATTAGTATAACCTCTACAGAAAAGTTTGGAGATTCCTCAAAGAAATAAAGGTAGACCTACCATTCTATCTAGTAATCCCACTGCCGGGTATCTACCCAAAGAAAATGAAATTTAACTAAAACTGAAAGCGCTATCTAAAAAAGGTGAAATGATATGACAAGCATGGGAGGGGAACTGGGCATAAGTGAAATAGTTGGGTGAACCAATTCATTTTAGCAACATACTCCACTCTATTTAGGTCTACTTAAGTGGGTTCTTATACTCAAGAACTTGTCAGCCAACAGATATAATCCTTTCAGAACAGCAAGTGCTCTTTTCTTTTACAAAGGGGAGTTTGATTACATTGGCAACTCCAAGTAGTCCCCATGTATTAGATTGTTTGAGTTTCTGGGCTCATCTTAAATAGGAGAAATAAAAGTGTTCTACTATCAATAAATGGTCATTGAGACCTTTTTACAGTAGTATTTGATTTATATGAGATCTTCTTAAAGGCTAAATAGTCATTAGTTAAGTTTTAGAAAGGCAGCAAAGGCAGATAGGCAACACAGGAGAACTTCACCAGAAATTTTGGTGTCTATTTGTTATTACTCATTGAATCTACTCTAGTTCAACCATATACACTTAGTGTTTGAAATATTTCATTCCTGTGTCTATAAGCCAAGGATATAGGTACTCTTAATAGCTTTTAGTGAAATATAAATAACACCATTCAATTGCTTTTGTTCACAATGATTAAGTGTATAGCATATGTTTATAAATTAAGGAATGCCCAGATACAATCAAACAGTTTTCAGAGCAAAAATTGTTCCTGGAGAACATCTAGTCCAGTCCCCTATTTTGTAGATTAGGGAACTGAGAATCAAATTGGCTTAGAGACCTGTTCAACATCTTCTGAGTTCCTGGACCGTTGTTTTCCTCAAATATGTTGTAGTTGAGTTTATACCACCAATGGCTGGTAAACCAATCTGATTTTAAAAAGCAAAAACCTCATCTATGTTATTTCTTTATTAAACTAAGCTGTAGATCTCTAATGCACAGAAGTATAGAGAGTGGATTTTAAAAGAACCAAATGTAGTGTACTATGTATTCTCTCTTTTACAGACAATATTAAATACCATTTATTGCCACTTTCATTTTTGGAAGTGTTTTGACTATCTCCGTCCTCTTATAATTGGCAGCAACAATGAATGCTCCAGTGAGGGAACTAAGAATTGTTGAGGAAGTGTTTGATAAAAAATGTATTAGCTCCATGGAGAAGCATATCCAGTTATTTCAGCTCACCTGGTTTGACTGCAGAATGTTACTTTACAGTGAGGAAGTGGAGCATTTAATGTCTTGCTCACCTTCTAAGTGACCCTTTCATACCACGCCTCTGTTGGGAGACAAAAACAAACACAGAGCTGAGAATTCCCAAGGTTGAGGGCCAGGTAATCCTTTCAGAACTACTCTAACCTGATACTCCCTGACTAAGGTGGGACTCTCTGGTAGTCTTTGAGGAAACTAAAATCTCCCTTTCTTTTCTTCTTTGTTTTCTCTATTCCTTTCCCTTAAAAATAACCATCACTCAATCCCAAATATTTTATATGCTCTTAAATAATGTCCACCTACTTTCTGTTGGTAATTACTGTCTTAAAAGAAAAACAAGTGACAGTCAAAGTTCTTCTCATGGGGCAGAGTGGTTGACCTGAGAATAATCAAACAACTTTAAAATAAAATGATCGCTTCACATTCACAAGGAAATATCTAAGAATCTCAAAGCACCTCACAATCATGGCGATTTTTTTGAATTGCCCCACAGAGGAGACAAGACATGAAGTATGATGCCTTCAAATCTGGCATGCGAATGAGGCTTAACCCATCCGGCCCCTCCTACCTGGAGAGAACCTTGCAGACTTGGGCTCCCTTTCTTTGTGCTGGGAACAGTAGGCACTCCAGTCACTAAGAGAATCCCGGGCTCTCAGCATTTAAATGGCTTTGTAGCTCCAGATTAAATATAGCTGTCATGAGAGCCCCGACTTTTTGTCCCTCATTTCCCAGAATGCCCAATTGAATGATAGTTATTCTAATTTCTCTGAGTTTGCTCAGTGAGTGGCTTTCTGGAGGTCTCTGTAGCAGTCAGATAGCTCCATGGTCTCTGGGAAGAGAGGAATCTCTTTCTTTATTCTCTCTAAAATTCTAAGAAAAAATCTCATACTCAGTCTACCTAACCAGGAAATGTTATCAATCACACTGGCCGTGTACACCATGGTGTCCTGGCATGCACTAGGAATGGATAAATCCGGCAATATTGTAGAACCTGAGACACTGGAATCTAACCTCATGCATTTGAACTCTTGCTCCACTATGTACTATCTGTATCTAGCTTCAGTTTTCTTGTTTATATAATGGGCATCAGAGTACTTATCTCACAGGTGTTTTATAAAAATCAAATGAATTAATATATATAAAGTGCTTAGACTAATGCTGGGCACGTAGTAAGTACTCAAAAAAATTTATACATAGCTGAACTAGATAACTATGAACACAGAGACACAGAAGAATGAATGAACTATTTCTGATCATAAAGAAAGTCCTTAAAATTTTAGACATAATAATATTCTTCAAGGCTACCTTTTGAACAACTCCAGGAGAGCCTTCACCCGTTCTGTGCAAATGGTGCACCTGGAGTTGTGCAACTTGATGATCCTCATATGTGTTGGCTTTCTCTCTGTGGTTCCCCAGCATCATGTGTTTTTTTTGTTGTTGTTTTGTTTTTTGTGAATTTTTTTTTTTTTTGCATCTTTATCCTCCACAAATACTGAATATTTTTACTATTATAGTCTGTGTTGATTTCTTCTGGCACCAGTTAACAGAACACAATTCATCCTAGGACATTTGAAAATGAGAGTAAGTATATTTTTTCCTCACAGTTTACTCCCCAGATCTAAGACTCCTGTGTGGTTAGATGTGCAGCAAATTAAAATCTGGTATGCGACCCAAGTGGTTAAGTCCCTCCAGAATTGGATGGAAAACTTATCTAAATTATTGTTATTGCTGCTGCTGCTAAACCTGTGTGGAAGTTGCCAATCTTTCCATGTTTTTTTTTAAAGGATGGAAAACCAAACCCACTCATAATTATTGAACATGTACTATAGTCAAGGCATTGAGTAGATAAGAGATTATAAGAGAGGCATTCTTCAGAGAAACACTGAGTTATGCTAAGCATAAGCATTCATGCTTTTTGATTTTTTCTTCCAAGAGATTTTTAACTGCTCTTAGCTCAGAAAATGAAAGAATGTTCCATCTGAGGAATAAAACTCCACTACAATTTAAACTGGAGTCTATTTCTGTGAAATTATGAGAATACCCAAATTCTGTCACAAATTAAAGCCTGGTTTAGTCTGGGGTGGGGTGGGGTATCCCTGATATGAAATACTGGGGTTAGAGGGACCCCTCACTTTTCTTCAGGATTTCAACCTACAAGTGTACAGCCAAAAAGTCTGCCAAAAGGACCCATTCCTGAGTGGAGTTTTCCAAGCTCTTACAATAGTAACATCAACCATCTCTTCCGCCTCCCGTGGGGAAAACTTCTGCCAAGAGTCCTGTTTGCTGCCTGTGTGTGCTCTGCACAGCCCTTCCCTAGCTTGTTGTCACTTGGCCAAGTTAAAACAAAACCAGCTAACACTTCCAGGTGCCAAACACTTTCCAAAAGTTTCCATACACATTAAATCATTTAATCTGTCCACAACCCTCTAAGGCGGGTTCTACTGTTTTCAAGTGAGGAAACTGAGGCACCCAGAGATTGAGGAATTGCCCAGGATTGCACAGCCGGGAGAGCTTCTGGTCTCTTAACCCCCCTTGCTACCCTGCTCCAAGGCAGTGAGTGGTGTCATGGAGGGTAACAGATGCACCTATGGGGCAAGTTTTCTTATCCTAATTTTCTCATCTAATTCAATAAAGTTTCAAAATTTTAGGAGGATAGAGAAAGACTCACTCTAATCAACCGCCTGGATTTAATGAGTAGCTTTGCACAAAGTTAGTCTCTAAGTGACATTGCCTCTGAGAGAGAAGCAGCACCGACTGGCCCCAGGCAAAATTGTGACATGGATGGAATTCTATCTGTAAAGAAGTGGCCCCAGAATCCCACGGTTTAGGGAAAATTCATTAGTAGCTACTTGGGGAAAAAAGTGAGACCCAGAGGGAAGGGGCTCTATAACTCTGCTTGAGAAAGTTAAAAGTAGTTGTTACTGCTTTTGAGAGGGGTCAAGAATGGGATGAGATTGGCACAAAAAATGGGAAACTAGCACAGTTACAGTCTGGGAATGACATGGCTGAAAGAGCAAATGAAAATGCCCCCCGATTTCCAGGACAGTGTGGGGCATGGGAGAAGTGGCTGTCTGCATACAATAAAAGATATTTTAAATATTTCAAAATAGGGTTTCTTAAAGTTTGATTTGAAGGTGTTTACATTGCCTCAGTGTAAGCGCTATTAAAGCTCTCCCCTAACCCCTCTCCTGCACTGGGACGGTCTGTACATCTGTTATGATAAGGAGAGGTGTTAGTGGAAATCCAGGAAGGGGCAGGAAGGCAGGAACCCAGAAGCAGAGGAGCTCCCAAGAGCTTTTGCCACATGGAAATTTTGCAGAAATCATAGGGGCACCTCTGGATGTACCCAAGCCTTGGGATTAGGGGAGTCTGCACAAGCATCACCCGAATTTCAAGGAGCAGGGTGACACTAGCTGCCATGGAAGTGAAACGTCTCCTAGTCTGGGTGCACTCCCTCTCCCTAACAACCCAGAATTTTCAGAGAGCCACTTATTTAGTGCACCCGGAATTTAGTTTTACAACTTTCTTGACTGAATAGAGAACTGATTCAATGTGTATTTTTAATATTCCATATTCCCTTCACTCTTTATGGTAGTTGCTTTTTTTCTTGGTTGCTGGAAAAAAAAAAAAAAGAGCTGTTACTATTCTTTGTAAGACTTTCCTCAGAATCTTTCATTTCTTCTGGAAATGACCTGGGGCTCCTTGCACACAAACACCGAAACCAAGTAGTCATATTATCACGGTATTCCTAACCCTAGAGCTCTAGAGACACTTAGCATGGGTGTGGGTTTGCATAACAGAGAAACTAGTATTGACCTGGTACAAATGCTAATTAAATGTTTAAAAAATTCAGGGATAATGCTGAGGTGATGCCAAGGTAGGAGGGGGTGTGTGTGTATGTGTGTGTGCGTGCGTGTGTTTCTCTAAATCTTCTAAATGTATTTGACAGTGGATACAGAGTTCAGGAAAAAAACAGAAAGAATAAAGTTTGCATGAACAGGTAGGAAAAATGGCTCCCTCTTCCAGGAACGCTGGTGACTCACCATGTGATAATGTATAAGTCACCTAGTCTCCATGTTCTATCCTCCACCTTTGAGATAGGGACTGGACACTTGAGAATGTCACCATTCAAAGAAAGAACAGCTCCAAAGTACATGAGACTCATGTACTAAAGCACACACATCCTTGGAAGAAAAGATTTGAGTTTAGGGGAGGAAAATTTAAGTGAAAATGAGCCTTTCAAGACTTTCTCAAACTTTATGATACTATGGTGCTATCTGAAAAAGTGAAAGCAAAATCATGCTTAACAGCAAAACTAAAAAGGGAAACTCAAGTTATATGGAAACAGGGAGAGAGTAGAATGGGGAGAAGAAGTGGAGAAAAGGAAAGAAACAGTAATATTCATCCAGAAAAGCATTATGAACTTCATGTACTTTCGTTTTTGTTTTTTCAAGAGAACTGCTAAACCACATTCCAGCTTCTGCTGCTGAAATTCACTTCTAATTCACATCTTCAGACACCTGTGCAGTTGCAGCAGCTCGGCATTCAAAGGACACAGACTCACAGATAAACATGTGATTAAACACAGATAAAACATCTCACTGTCCCTCTTTTTATCCTTGGCAGATGTTCTTTAAACAGAATATATAAAAGAAAAGTAAAAAAAGAATCTAACCAACTCTCTCTTTTTGCCCTTTTGAATAATTTTCATTGTAGGAAATAGAAGTTTCTGACGTTAGTATACTCTGATTCAATTAAACAAATACTTTCTGCTTGCTCACCGTCAAAATGAGGAAGCTGCTTGCCCACAAATTCTCTAAAGGAAGATTCAGAAAAAAAAAGGAATTGCAGTTAATCCTTTCCCAGGTCACACCTAAAATTAGATCTCTGGTAATAGGGAAGTTAGTTGTATTTAAAATATAAATATATTCAATTTGCTCTGAATGGAAAAAAAAATATAGAAGAATAAAATATAAATATACATTTTAGAATATGGAGAAGAAATCAACAATGAAAGAATGAGTCAGGAGTTCAATCCCACATTAAAGAGTCATTAAAATGTAAGTGTAGAATAGTATTTTCCAAGCTGTATCTGAGGGTCTGAGAACTTCTATTAGATATTCTCCGCCTGCCCCCAAAAGTAAATATATAAAAAGTGTTTCTTAGTTAAGTAATTCAGGGGAAGGCTGAGTTAAAGAAAGTTATTGTCTTCTGCAACGTTTTCGAGTATTTAATAGGCTAGTATATATTATGAATTTCCAAGAGATAAGTAGTAAAGAGCAATTCTCAAACACAAAACTATTTTGCCAGTACAAAATA
The DNA here is from genome assembly GCF_000956105.1 of Propithecus coquereli. Classification (NCBI taxonomy): domain Eukaryota; kingdom Metazoa; phylum Chordata; class Mammalia; order Primates; family Indriidae; genus Propithecus; species Propithecus coquereli. The sequence continues at coordinate 456,369 of NW_012148786.1, read as the reverse complement.
ATATCTCAGGTTTTAAGGAAAGCAGCCTGTACCATGCTGGCATAGAATGAAATTGCACTTGAAGTTTTGTCTAAGTTTTCTGGGTAGGTTGTTTATATCACGTCGATAACTGAACATCTTGATATCATACTTGCTACATACTGGCTATCCATTTTATTTACTTCTAGTCATGTGTTGATTTAATATTTATGCTGAGATGTCCATACTTCTTGAAACATGAGTGTGAACACTACTGTCTGTGCTGTAATGTGCAGGAGTGGGCAGTGAAACCAAAGGAAAAAAATCCAAGTACAGTTCTACGCAGGAGGGCAGCCACTGAGTGCTGAAAGCGGCAGCATTAAATCACAGCTGGATACAAAGTTAGAAAACGTCTTTTTGTGTTTAAATGGACACATGGCATTTGAGAAAAGTCACATTATTTTTTTTCTTCTCAAGGTGTTTACATTTGGATAAATATGCTTTGTTTTCATAATGCATACTCTTAATTATGTTTCCATTAGCCCTGTTTCCCCTTACTACTTCTCAATTTGGAGTCCTGTTTTTCTCCGGTCCTGTGTGTCACCCCCACTATTTTTGGGTGTCAATCCCACACCTATTCTGGTGGAAGGAGGACTTTAGCCAAGGTACAGGGTCACATAGTTTGACACTGCCTGCTTATTATAGCTTTGCTGTAATAACATTCTGTCTCAGCCTGGTTTAGGTATATTGGAATTTGCCCCATAAAAGCAAAGCTTCATATCAGCAATAGATGATTTTAGAAGAAAGTCATTTAAAGTGACATGAAGAATTTAGTTTAATAGCTGTAATTATTGCCAGTGATGGGAATAAGGGGAAAGATGTTGATATGTCAAGCAGCAGATATTGAGAGATCCTGGGTCAATCATCTTAAGTAATTATTCTTAAAAAGAAAAAAAACAAAAAACCCAACAAAATGCATAAGGAGGGTAGGAAGATAATAAGTGAAGCATGAGAGGAAATGTAGATGTTTTCCCTAACTTACGGTATCTGGAATATGAGGAAAACAGAACAGTTGTATCTTATGGCAGGAAGACTGCAAATGAAATTAGCTCTTTATAATTTTAGTCATATATTCCAAGATCAAAATTCAAGGAGAAAGTTTATTCCCACTGTATGGATCTTTTCCCTTCTGTTGACTCTTGTCTTCCTTGACAACCACGCAGAAAGCACTCCGGCATGGGCGGGTGATGCGGACTGCATAATGCGGCCTATCAGTCATGTTGAACACACCCCACGGCGATCACAATTCTGATTCAAGGCAGGATAAAAAGAGTTCAGTGCACAATGTGGTGTTTAGGGAGGTGATCTGGAAGCATTAACCATAAAACTTTGGCAGAAACTGTTTTGTGAATGTGTCAGTGATATCTCAAGTACATGAAAAACCAGCTTTACTGTCCCTTGATACAAGATTAATTTTTTTTGTATTTCTAGAGCATTTACCATTGTAAGGTAGACAAATATTATCCCTGTTTTTTAGCTGTAGAAACTGGAATGCTGAAAGGTTAAGCAACGTTCACAGTATTACAAGGTGAGTCATTTTCTGAATCAGGAAATAAATTGATGGCTATGGTTCCCTTTTCCCTGATTCTGACAGCCAGCAAGAGCTGTTTCACACTATTTACAGAAGTGTTTTTCTTTATTTTCTTGCAATAGGCACCGAACAGATTTTCTGGGACTTAAATTTTCTGAGATGAAATGTGACATATTTTGGGGAGCAGAATTCAGTCAATAACATTAATTCATGCAGCCGGTTTTATTGAGCGTTGATTGTGTGTGGAGGCCGAAAGTTTTTGGTCCTGATTTAAAATCTACTCATGATTTGAAAATAAGCACATGATATCTCTTTGCCTCCAGTAAAATAGGGATAATTATTCCTACTACACATTTCATAAGAAAGTTATGTGATCGTATTACATGATATGCTTTGAGTTGAATGGATGGAATTATTGAAAACAATTTTCTAAAATCATCATATCCCTCTTCCTTTTCTAGTAGAACTTTGGTAAGTTTCTTATGAAAAAAGTTTTAAAATATTATCTAATTTTAGCATCTGTGTTTATACTTGTCAAAATACTTTAGAAGGATGTGCCATCTTACAGTGCTAAACACTCTTAAATATATTGTCATATTCAATCCTTGTGAAAACCACTTTGGTACTTTTCTTAGTGCGGAATTAAGCCTAACCAAATAACCCAGCCCTGTCCCCAAAAGTTTCCTGGATGGTGCTCATTGATTTTGCTGCCCTCCATGCTATTTACCCCCATCTCTAGTCTTACTCCTTTTAAAGCTATGGCTACAACATAGTCAGAAATTCCAAAATGGATTCATTAGTAAAAATGAACTTTGCTTTTTTTTTTTTTTTTTTGGAGACAGAGTCTCACTCTGTTGCCTGGGCTAGAGTGCCATGGCATCAGCCTAGCTCACAGCAACCTCAAATTCCTGGGCTCGAGCAATCCTTCTGCCTCAGCCTCCTGAGTAGCTGGGACTACAGGCACGCGCCACCATGTCCGGCTAATTTTTTCTATATATTTTCAGTTGTCCAGCTAATTTCTTTCTATTTTTAGTAGAGACGGGGTCTCACTTTTGCTCAGGCTGGTCTCAAACTCCTGAGCTCTAGCGATCCTCCCGCCTCAGCCTCCCAGAGTGCTAGGATTACACGCGTGAGCCACCGCGCCCGGCCTGAACTTTGCTTTTTACAGGCTGCTGCTTTTAAAGGGACTTTATTAAATGATAAGGAAAAATAGCAAGGACACAAATATAGGAAAGACAAAAAGAATAACAGAAGATTAGTTTACACACTGCAGATTTCTGATTCAACTACTGCTAACTAGAAGTCAGCACTGGTGAGATTTGCCTGTCTTATTCCAAATGCTATTTTGAAGAATCTATTGTATAGGCCTTGCATGTCTACCCTATTTCCCTGGACTTTTTACATTCTAGTTTCTGGCCTCATTCCACCTGGGAGACGCCATCAAATGAACCACCACAGAGAGGCTCCCTACATCCTGGCACTTTGTTTCCCTTAATAGTTAGTGAAGTCTCTCAGATATTTCTGCCTGTCTTAGTTGTGCTAAAGAAAATCAAGAGGCTGTTACCACCTTTGGATCAGTTAAAGAGAACAGCAAGCCCAAGAGGATCCCTCGTGATGCTAGCAGTGATAGTAAAAATGAGACAACACTACAGAAAGATAAAGTTGGGAGACATGCCAAAGCAACTTGTTTTCCCACCACGCTGCTTCATTTATGGCTAAATCTTAGGTTTCTAGATTTTTCTAAAGTAAGGAAAAAAAATTGCCTTTGTAAGTTGGTATTGGCATCTTCATTTTACAGCTGAAGAGAGAAAGAAGCTCAGAAAGGTAAACAATTTGTTCCAGGTTATATAAGCATGAATTGGTAAAGCTCGAATTTGGATGCATTTGCCTTTAAAGGGCATGCTCTTCTCTCCATAGCATGAAGTTGTCTCTCATCAGCTAAGCAATGCCATGGCCCACGTGGAACACTGCAGAGCAGTCCTACGTGGTCAGGTGGGCACAGTCACCAACTCACTTCCCAGGAGCCCTGAACAAGTCACCCTCCTCTGAGCTTTACATTAAGATAATCTTCAGTGACACTTTATCAATAGTAAGAAAAAATTAACTAGGAGTGACTTTTTACAAAAATGAATTAAAAGTCATAACGAAGAGAAAAGGAAATGTAAGCATGATACATCATACATATTATGATAATAATATAGCATCTCATTTTAAAAAAACCCTACATATTATCAATAACATCTTTTCCTAAACTCTCCACCTGATCCTTTCTGAAGATGATGAAAATGTCAAATATACAGTCAATTCTCTTCATTTGTGGTAGTTATGTCCTATAAAATTGCTGCAAATACTAAATCATTGCTCCCAGGGGAAATACAGGGTCAAGTTCCTATGATCCTCATCTCATTGTTTGTTAATTGATAAAAATATAAACTTGTTTTACATCTGTTTCTGTTTAAAGATACTTTATTTAATATTATTGTTGATTCACTCACGTTGAACTTAGAGCCAACAGCACTACGACTCATGAGTAAACAAAACTTACATAACACATATACTTTCTCCATAAGGCACCTCACAGCCTTAGGAACTCTAGGAAGCACTTCTAACACTATGCTTGGGGTTCATTTTAAACTATGAATCACAACAAAATGCACAAAAATGCAAAAAAAAAAAAATGGCACTAAATAGCCTGAGAAAAGGCCGCTTGTTTACAGCATGAGAGTGGAAACAAGAAGGCAGAGCATGGCTTTGTTCTACCTCAGCTGGGACGTATTCAAGTTTGTTCCATGGACATGTGCATGTCCGTGAATGAACCCAAACCACTGCTAGTACTGATTTTGGGGTTACAAATACATTTTTGTGAGTAGGAGATTTCACAAATACAGAATCTGCAAATAATGAGAATCAACTGTAAATGCACAGAAACAACATGAAATGAGTTTTAATCCTATGGCCACTTACATTCCTATCCACATTTGAGAAATTGATGGACTTTATATTGGGGAATTTGCTGACCAGTTATCCCCATACTTATCAACCTTGCTTCAGTCGGTACCATTTCAAATCTGATGATGCATTTTCAAATTAAGTGCTAAGGATAAACCAAAGTATTATAATATAATGAATTTTAAAATTATTGTGTCATAAAATTAAATTACTCAGAGGGATAACAACATAAAATAAATGTTAGTAATAACATATGATAGTAGGGCCTAAATTGGAAAGGGGAAAGAATTGGAAGATGGTTTTGCATGTATGCCAGACTTTCATTTCAACATAACTGTTGTTGTAATATCCTCCCACTAACTTTTTCATACCAAGTGCTATAATCCCACGCAGTCCACATGATGCTCTGTGCTATTAAGTGAAGTCACAGGAAAATAAGCGAGAGAACAGCAGGGTTATATCACTCAATGACTTGGAATTCATACTTGGAAAATAAGTAGTACAAATTATATAATGGAGAAGTCACTGATGAGTTGATAAATGGTAGCCTTCGCAATATGGTTTTATTATTAATGAGCTTGTTTTTTCATCAAAAGCCCATGGAAAATGAACATTGCCACAAATCATACATTTTGGCTCTCTTTGAAATATTCTATGGATCGTAGCATGCTTGGTTTATCTTGTAGGGTTGGGGATAAGTTGTAAAAGATACCAAATAGGAGTGTGTGCTAAGGGGTTGAAGAATGGTAGTGGTCAAATTAAAGATACTGCGTAGCTACAAACTGATTGCCATGTATGTGAACAATGCTTGAACCAGTTCTGATTCAGACGAGCACTGGGTCGCTTCAGGTCTAATAAGAATCTGGCTATTTCCAAGACTGTGAAAATTGAAGTTCAAGAAAATTGAATCCATGTATAGCAAAACCATTTTTCTCACAATTTTTGAACCAATGAACATTGTGTGGGAAATTGATTCCATATGTTTTCAAGTCATTTATGCAACTTGAATAATTAAAATATTCATTGGTAAGAGCTGCCTGATGTCTTTAAAGTCAGGAAATTGTCTTATGCCAAAAGTAGACAAACTCAAACACCAAAAGGTCAAATTAAGTTTGAAATTTCACAACATCTCAAAATATAATTATTTTAAAAAATTTAAATGTTTGCTAATCCCTCATGCTTGTTATCACATGGTAGAAAAATAAGAAAGTCCTTTATTGTCATAGTGTTAATTGTTCCTTCTTTATATGTGAAAAATCTTTGCCTATTTGTCTTTTTCTTGCTACAGTTACCTCCAAATTATGCTGGAGAAGAGCCTAGACAATTAATGACATTTGCAATAAAATCTATTCATCTCTTTTTATAAAAAAATTAAATGCTTGTGATTCTTGTCTAATTAAAAATAACACATAATGCTGAAGATATATTTTGCTTAAATCATACCTAAATATTGCTAAGAGTTGCAATTGTCATTCCCATTTTGTAGATTTAGAAATCAAGGTCTTGATAGATTAAGTAGACTGGGAAAGCACATCTTAACTGAATAAGCTAAATTTTGCCTGAAATACTTAATGAGAAGCAGGCACAAAGGAGATAGCTAAAAAATGTGGCCCTAGGGAAATACCCAAGTTTAACCTATTTACTTCTATGTAAAAGGGTGAGACAAGAAAAAATAAGAAAACAAGGAATACTGAAAATGTTACAGTGTTTATAGCATAAAGATGACAAAATTTGGAGCTGGAAGTTCTACATTCAAATTCTGACTCTTCTACTTATTAGCTCTATGACTTTGGGCAAGTCACTTGATCTCTGAGTCTCTATTCCCTCACCCCTTAAGTGGGAATAAGGAAACCTTATAGGTTTATGAGAATAAAGTAAGATGTTAATGTAAGAGTATTTTATAAAATAAAAGGACTATCTATGTAAATTAATAATAATCACAATAATATAGAAATAATGGAGGTAGTCTCTACCTATAATGAAATTAGAAATAATTGAATTTGAACCCATGTTATTTGCTTATTTTATTTGTTACATATTACAGATTTAATTTTTTCTCATCCTCCTTGTGAAATAGAAATTTACAAAAATAAAACATGTAAATTATTTCAAAAAATTATTTTAAATAAGTTAAAAAATCTCTACTTATTTTCCCATCCTTGCATCATTTTTACAAAAAGAGATATCCCTTGCTTTGCCTTGTTTACTCTAAGTTTAAAACCTCTTCAACACCTTGGAAAAGTAATTAATTTAATTTAACAAGATGGACAATGGCCTTTCAAATACCATGTTCCTTCAGGAAAAAAGGGTTGGGTGGGGGGAAGAAAGGAAGAAAACAAGTCATTCAGTTGGAAACAAGCTGATACCTGCCAGAACAATCCATGGAAGTCACCCCATTGCCGTGTGTATTGTGTTTATGGTATAATTAAAAACGGATTAAAAGGAACTAGAGCATAGCACCTCTGACTGCTGTTCACCTTCGCACTCAAGAACAAGAAACCAGGGTGTTAAATTTAGCCAGTGGCACTCAACTAAGCCCAAGCTGTCTAGCCTGGCTTGTGGGCTACGAGTGCTGTGATAAAAGATGGACAGTTAGTTTCCCTCTCTGAGATGTTTCTAGTAAAATAGAAAAAAAAAACAAATGTTGAATTTTTTTTAAGCCAGAAATGCCATGTGTAACTAAGAAATTTGAGACATTCCCTCCTCCCTTCTGCTCTTAATGTGATGCCATGAGCTTTAGAATTGGTAATTCTGAATATATTGGGTCTTTTTATGTGCCTTAGTGAGGTTTCAGATATGACATTTTCATTCTCTCAACGAACATATGACACTGCACAAGGGCTCTGCTGAACCTTAAGTCCTGGGGAATTTAACACCTTTTTTCTCAGTGGATGAAGTGCTAGTTCCCTACCATTTTCCCTGAATAAGAAGGCAGCTTCTCTGTTCTTTGCCCTTTCCCCCTCCTCCTTTCAAAATGAGTTTCATTGTGTTTACCCAGAAATGGGGCTTTGTGGCAATTACAAGATTCCAAAGTGGCAGAGGCTAATGTACCAGTAGAGCTGGATTCCAGCTTTCCATGGTAACACCCAACTTCCCTTCTCTAACCACCTCCTTCTAGTCCACCCAGACAATTCTAATCCTACCTCTGTGGTTACTCTGAAAAGGCATCCAGTTTGGTTATCAGAAAGGATCTTTCTTAAACAAATATTTACCTGCGTCTGTTTTACGCTTTTAGGGAGTGAGCAAAGGAAGGGCTTGATTCTCTTAATCCTTTTGGGTCACACAGTGTGCTATGATGATAGAATGTAGTCGGGGGACTGACACCTCATTGCCTTGGATATCACAAACTTTAAGTGGCTTGATTGGTTACTCATCACCTGGGTGACTATTATTCCTTATTGCCATCTACTACAAGTCCCTTCCTCTGCATGGCAGAAATCCAGGAACATTCCATGAGGGTTACGATATTTTCCTTTTACAATGATCGGCCTTACCTTTCTCTTGGTTCCATGAACTCTTTAAATGTCAAAGTGATTCACATGAGAGGAACTGATCCCACACTCCTCATTGAAAAGCTCAAAGATATAAGATCTTTTCTCTCATAAAATGGCGTGATGCTTATCTCTTTGGTAATAACGCACTGCGTGCTTATCGTCATCACATTATCAGTCTGCATGTAGCCAGGCAGTCTGTGGGATAAAAAGGCACGAGGAATATGATATTTGGAGAAAAATATTTTCTATAGCCCTCACTTTTCCTACTTGCTTTATGATCCCCTGAACTACTGTGAGGAATATCCCAGGAAAGAATTAGTTCTCTGTGTCCTTGTGTTGTTGGCTGTCTCATTAACCGTGGCTTAGTTTCAAGATAGTTTGCAGCAATATCAGTCCAAAACCAACTTGTCTTTCATATAATCTTAACTATATATCCCACAGACATTAATGGATCAAAGTTGTTCATTTACCTCACATCAATTCTGAAATAGATTTCAAACTACTCCTTCTCCAAAAGAACAAATCAGAATATGTATATGAAAAAGAATAGTGTGACATTAAGTCCTGAGAAAGAGCATATTAAGCATGTATATTGGTATGTTCACAACAAAATCCACTCACAGTAATTTATTGAGAGCCTTCTCTGCTAAATATTGGACCCTAGATTCCATCCACTCCTGCCTACTTGGGGATATCACCTTGGTAGTTTCTATCTCTCCCATCTGCATCGTCAATTTTTCCACCTCTTCTAAATCTTTCTCATCTGTATACAAACATGCTGGTATTCTCCCATCTTAGAAAGCCCCCTTGACCTGACTCACCCAGGCTACCACCCCATTTTGCTCATTCCCTTTTTTAGACAGTCTTTGGGGGTGTTGAGTACACTTGCAGCCTCTAAATTCTGCCACTGTCTCATAAACTTACTCCTGCCAGGTTCCTGCCTCCAATGAAATGACTATTCTTGTCAAAGTTATGAACGAGCCTCGTGTTGCTAAAAACAAAGGTTGGATTCTCAATCCTCATTTTACTTAACCTATTAGTAGCATTTGACACTATTGTATCTAAAATTTATCTAAGTTGAAACTACAAAGCATTATTTCTAGGATCCACAGCTTCAAAATCCTCTTATTGACCCCTAAGTCTACTTCTCCAATCCAGACCCGATATTTGTCGGAGGTGTGGATGGATGGATGAATTAATTTCCTTTTCCACATTTCATCTTAGGTATTCTAACAATAATGTTATTAAATGTAAAGCTCATTTTAGTACCTTCGTACATATTTCTTTGTTACAACTTTACTGATAAGATTCTGAATTGTTGTCTTCTTTTTCCAAGGGAAGTTACTTTGTTGACAATAATAAAACACTACAGTTTTATCCTTATGCTTTAGAAACAGTGAAAGTTGTACTTGTATAGATAATCTGCTATGCCAATTCTGTGATATATTTTAATCTATGAAAAGAATTAATTTTGATGCCCATCATCAATAATTAATTCGAATCTGATTTATGGCCTTGTGAATGTATGATGAGTAAAATATTATTCTCATGCACTTGTCTTCCAGCTGGGCCCCTACCTTTCCCACCCATTCATCCAGCTCTGGACCCAGCTCTGAGTTCCTATGATTGACTTGTATTCTCACAACCAGGAAGCAAGGTGCCCAGCATGTTCCCAGCCTGTCTGATCCTGTCCCAGTGCTTGGTAATCAGGTCCTGCATTACTGATTGTGGTCTACTTAACTCCATGCTTCCTGGTTCTTGACCTTGGCTACAAACTGGTTTTCGAAATATTCCTAAGCTTTTGCTGTAGGAGGTGAACTTCTTGTAATAAGAGGACCCCAACATATTAATGTTAATTTCCTTATTAATGCAGAAATGAAACTATTGACCGGAGTTGCAGTATGGATTCTTCCTTGGCTATGGATATACATATGGGTAAAACATACAGTTGCTTACATCTTTTATTAAAATAACTTCCCCACTACCACCTGTATTATGTGGAATTTACACTGGCCTACAGTGACTTAGATCGGCATGGATAATCCCTGCATTATAGAGGAATTATTATCTGTGTTGTAATGTGCTTATTTCTTGGTTAAGAATGAGGCAGCAGGAAGAGTATAAGTAGGGATGTGAAAGAAGGAACTTATATTACTCTGTATGGGGCAATTTAAAATAATATTACAACCACTTTTTATAAATGTAATGAAATCCTCTGTCTCAATAAACAAACCAAAAAGGAGGAGGAGGAGGAGGAGGAGGAAAGGAAGGAAGGAAGGAAGGAAGGAAGGAAGGAAGGAAAGAAAGAAAGAAAGAAAGAAAGAAAGAAATCATTCTCTTCCCATAAGATGCATTAATCCAAAAAGCCAGATAATTGAGAAATTTATTGAGAGAATTGAGTATTCTCTCCCTGTAGAGATGGTCTGATTCCGTGTGGTCTTCATGCAGTATCAACCAAAAATTAACTTGCATTTGTTGCATAGAGGCTTAAACTGAGAGAAATTGATTAAGCTTTTGAGAACTCTTAATATGATAAAGAAATCACATCAGACCTTGAGTTCAAGTCCTAATTTTATGACAGTGTTTTCAAGAGGGTGTAATTTATTGTGGTCAGTTAGAATAATGGGTAGGCGTTGTTTCCTATTTGGTTCTACTTGCCAGTAAACTATATAACCTTAAGCCATCTATTTGTGCTCTGATTTCCACTTATAAAAAACAGGAACCCTCTAATTTCTTTTAGAAAACCTTGGGGGTACTTTTGAAGTACCACATTTATGCTAATTTATAAATATTAATTGCAATGAAACCAGGAAAGTTGCTGATTTAAATAAAAAAATTAACATTTTCACTAGCATCTACTGGCAAGATAGGCAACAAAAGCTATCATTGTACACGGTGCTTGTTGATGCGCATATATCAGAATTCTCAGAAGAGAAGCCAGCATTTGACTCAGCAGAAAGATTGATCCCTATTGCTGGATCCTCCCATTTGGAATAATGTTCCAGACAGTTTGTACTACCACTCCCTAGGCTGAATAAATACATGAATTCTGTTTTAATTATGTGTCAATCTTTCCTTGATGTGAAATTCCCAGATATGTAGGATAGAAGGCCTTTGATAGTTATTTTAGAGGAGTTAAGGATTGGTCCTTATTACTTAATTCTTGGAAGCCACTCTCGTGCCTGATATTTCACATGCGCAACCCAGCATGGTGCCTATAGTGGATGACAGCTGATGTAGTAAAACAAAGTGTGACCCAAGAAATACTCACTAAAAATAGGTTCAAATGTTACTTGTTTCAGGCTTCAAGCATCTGCTTCCCAAGATTGACTTAAACCTGAGGATGAGAAAGAAATACTGGCACAATGGGAGTTAAGTAAAGTTGCCATTTCCAAGAGCCTCTGTATCTAAGGTAATCGCAAAATGTTGAAGAATCAAGGACCAATCAAAATTTATTGTGACTGAAAGCTTGTGTGTATGTGTGTGTGTGTAAAAATGTGAAATAGTGTTGGTAACATTGAAATCTTAAGCAGCATACCTTTTATGTCAATAAATAATTAAACTGGCATATTCTGTGAGTTACATTTATATTAACTCTCTCTCTTCAATCTTGGAATAATTCTTCACATTTAGCAACCAATTAAGGGAAGTATACCTAGATTCCTCATAATGATATAATATCAATGTCTTGACTCCTCCAGAATATGGTGACCCTTGTTTTAATAGACTCGAATGTGCACTACATGGATTTTTGTGTCACTTCTGTGTTTCATAGTGTTTTTGGATTCCCTGCTGAAATAAATCAGTGCTTCTAATATAGAGCTTCAGCAATCATGTGCCTGGATTAATCTGTCATCACAGCATCGACATTCTTTGCAGCAAAATGTTCAGAAACTCAATTTTCCTGGCTTCTGAACAACCCTTTGGCTAAAGAAAGATAGGGAAGGTTGGGCCCCTAGGTCACATATTTCTGAGAAAAGATACAAGTTTATCAGATAAACTTAAATCAGAGAAAGTTAAAATTATTTTTGAAAGAAATACGTCTTGGAAAGTTTCTGCAAGAATAACACAGATCTCTGTCATCAGCTGTCATCAACAAGGTATAAGTCATTCATAATGAGGATTCTGTGAGAGATGACTCATGTATCTTGGATAAATGAACATAAAAACAATTAGTACGGTGTGAATTATTTGGTTTCTAAATGGCCTGACAGTTACGACAACCAAATTTAGACTTTTATCTATCCAATTCTGGTCCCATATATTCAGCATGAAATTAACTTTTTCTTAGAATCAGTGAGAAGCTTTTCTAAACAAACAAACAAACAAACAAACAAAACCCCTTTTTTTTAATACTTAATGATTATACTTCTTGTTTAAGGAAAGGCAACATGACAAAAAGATGTGATTCTAATAAGAAGCCACCAAATCGGATGTGTCATCCCAGTGAGTATGTCCAATATAACGCAGAACTTCAAATCTCATGATAGACAGCCAAGCACCAGCTCAGCATACATCATACACATGATAAACTGAGTGAGCTGGTAAACTTAATTGCACTGAATTCTGCAAAGGACACTTCACATACTCAAGGCTGTCTCATTTCCTTGCTCAAGTGAAATTTATAACCTAAAATGTACACATTGACATAGGCATAGAGAGCTGAGGACCATGAAGAGATTCAGAAATTAATCATATACCAGTGATTTATTTCTTGAGTTTATCTGGGCGTTTACATAACAGCATGGGAGGTAGATAGAACACTGCTTAAAATCAAAGTCTTGGGAATATGACCGAGCAGGTCCAAATACTGACCCTATAAATTTCTAGTAAGATGACCTCATGCAATTTAATACCCCCACTATGCCTCAGTTTCCTATCTCATAGGGCTTGTCATGAGGATAGAAATGCAACAATGCTTACTAGATCACACTCTTGAAAAGCATGTTCATGTCTCTCTTGTTTGCTATTGAATCTCTGTTACCCAGATACTGTCTAGCACTTGGTAGGTGGTCAATAAATATTAGGTGACCAAGTGTGTAAAATGTTTACCATTGTCCCTGACATATAGTAAGTAAATATGATGGTAGTGACAATTTTCACACTCAGGAACTTTAATAACCTTTTTAATGGTTCCCCAATGCACTTAGAATAACTTGTAAATTCTCATAAGGCCCTACATGATCTGACTTGTTTCTATCTTTTCAATTTTATCTGAGTTAATCTTCAACTCTTTTTTTCCCTACCTCCAGCTGCCCTGCTCTTTTTCACTGTCTCAAATAAGCCGAACTATTTCCTTACCTCATTCATTGTATTTTTGCCACTTCACATTCTGCATGCCGTTCTCTTTCCCAACTTCTGGCCCTTCTGACCAAGAGCTATGTGAGGTTCACCACCAGATACTTTGCTATGAAATCACAGAGGCAATCACCCTGAAGGACCACAAACCTCTCATATATACCAACACTAGCCTACTTCATTAGACACTCCAGCAGGTGACCTTGCTTAGCTTCCTGAAAACTCGATTGGTTCATTTACGCCAGGGCTGGTTAGTGACTTTTTTCTGATCCTTTCAGACTTTTACTTCCGCAGCTTCTTCCATAGTTGTAGAAGGTGTAATTCCTACAATAAATTCCTTATTCTATAATATTATATTTATGCTGCTTCCCTGATTAAACACTAACTGCTAAAGTTATTGTTAATGGAAGCTTTAAGGTTCCAAGACAACAGAACCTTAAAGATCACTATCTCTAATTGGTTCTTATTTATTGAATTTAAAGCATCAATGTTCCTATGGCCAGCAATAAAGGGGATATTAGTAATACATTGACAAAACAGTTATTTAAATAATCACTCTTTGGCACCTGTAATCAAGTGTTTATAGGAAACAAGGCTTTGGGATGATCAAATATCTGCCATGGAACATTCTAATGAAAATAAGATGCATAATGTAATTGATATTTTGCTTTTAAATGTACTGGAAAACTTGGAGAAAGAAAATGATATGGCTGATATTTTAAACTCCTGGCTAAGTATATCAGATCAGAGTAGAAGAAAATCATGTTATATCAAGCTGAATTTGTTGATAAAGGTGTAGTATGCAGAAACTCTGGGTTCATGATGTCACCTTGAGCAGCAAAGAGAGGCTCTAACAATTTGGTTGCTTGATTGACTGAAGCCTAGACCCAAAGGTAACCTACACTAAATCAAACTGTAATGCTAGAGCTTTCTTAGTGTACTGTAGAAAAAGGTACCCAAAGGCTTAGGGAGATTGGAATGCTAGAGTGGATTTATGATGTAAGATCTTTTCACCCACCCATTAATCTTGAGAAGGTCCAGAGGACACTCCCTTTACCAAGGCTGTGCAAAGCTGTAAGAAATACATTCATGAGAGGAGCTCCCTGAATCTTTGAAAAGCTCTGTAGTGGATATTTTTATAGGCTATGAATGATGGGGAACTCCTGCTACAAAACTGAACCCCTGGAAATTCAGTGAAGATAATGGGAATTGCTGGATGTCAACAGCCAAAAATGGCAGTTGTCATCATCAAAGACAATGTGAATATGATGATCGTAATGAGCAGCAGAGCCAAGGCAGTAATTAGGATGACTTGACCAACACAGATCTTTGACATTGGCTAGATGACAACGATGTCCCGAGATCTGAAATCGATTGACAGCCTACTAAAATCTTAATTAAGTGGAAAGCTCTGGGTCTTATGAACAAAAGTCTGATCTGAGTCTTCACAATAGAAAGTTGTGATCAACTCCTCAACTAATTTCCAGACTTGAGCCATAACAGATTCAGAGTACCCAGAGTGAAGGGAAGGTCAGATTCCCCTGAGAAAGGATTCTACTATGTAGCCAAATATTTATAGGGCATTCTCCCTCCTAGCCTTCCCCAAAGGGACCTGAGGTCATTTACCAGCATGAGTAGGCATTGGAAAAGTGGAAATAATAAAGTTTTCAAAGGATTAATAGGCACTATCTCCAAAATGACATCAATTCCTGGAGATGCAAACATCACTGTTGTCCAGCACTCAGAATAGGGACTTACTGAGGTCAGGTGATTGATGGAGTATTGTCTTGGGTCCTGAGCATCCCCACATACTCCCTGTGAATTTTTTTACCCAAGTTTCAGAATTATATAGTTGGAATGGATAAACCTAGCAACTTTCACAATACTCATATTGGCTATCATGATAGGAAAGGCTATAATATGTAAAAACCACTAGAACTGGCTTTGCATATAAACGTAATAAATTAAAAGTAATACCACATTCTGGAGAGATTGCAGAGATAGGGACACCATCAAGTATTTACAAGATGCAGAAGTAGTGATTCCTTCCATATTTCCATTTAATGTGTCTATTTGGCCTGTGCAAAAGATAAAGGAATCTTGAGGAATGACAGTAGATTATAATAAATTTAATCAACTAGTGACTCCAATTATAGCTACTGTTCCATATATGATTTTTGCTGCTAGGATAAATGGATACATCCCCTGGCATCTATAGATAAATAGATAGATAGATAGATGATAGATATTGACTCTGCAAATGCTTTATTCTCTGAAGATACATTCTACTATTATCAGAGCAGTTTACATTTAATGGAAAGGACCAATAATATACCATCATTGTCCTACTTCAGGACTAAGTCAACTCTGAAATTCTTATTTATAATTTCATCTTCAGGCACTTGGACCACCTTTCCATTCTAGGGGGCATCATACAAATCCACTACATTGATGATATCATAATGTTTCGACCTGGAGAGCATGAAACAAGAGCTACTTAAAACTCTTTGGTAAAACACATATGCCAGAAGATGGAAAATCCCACAAAAACTCAGAGCTCTTGAAGAACATCTTGAAGAAATTTCTAGGGATCTTTGGAGAGAGGTTAGCAAGTTTTTGATTATATAAGTGATATTCGCATCTAACATGTTAGATGGAAGCATGATATTACTATTATCTTAGAAATTAAAATTTTTTTAACACAACATGCTAAATTGGCAAGGGCTCAATCATGGTGCTTTCATACTGTCAATATAGCTAAATTTAAAGCACATTTCTAGCTGTTTCATATTCGGGTTGGCTACTAGAGCCATTTTGCATGAAATTTGGGAGGCAGAAGTAAGGCAGCCATTATACTCTCTAGAGTTGTTGTTTCAAGGTGACAAAGAACAGAAGCAGAGGTGGCAGGAGGTTCCAATTTGTCCTTACTTGTCCCCTTCTGAGTCTCTTGCTTCTTCCCAAATGCCCGTTCTATTTCTAGGCACAGATTTAGGAATAGGCTAAGTTCCTTGAGGGCAAAATCAGGTTAAATTCATTGTTAAATCACAGAGACAGGCAGTCTATAAATGCTTGTTGATTTTCTAAAAAAAAAAAAAAAAAAAAACCGTGTGTTTTCCCTCTGTATATTAACTTCAATTAATGTGCTAAGAATTGAGCTAATTTCAAACTGAAAAAAATCAGAGATTTTAATTCTCTTCTTTCACAGATAAACAAAGATTTCGGGCTTACCCAAATTGAAATTAGTTTGTGGAAGGACAAGTACTAGGATTCAGGTGTGCTTTGTCTTCTCCAGTATATGACTTAATTACAATGAAAATAACTTGCCTTTGTAATTTATACATTCCACAGTGCCATATATGTTATCTTCATTAATCCTTTCAAAACTCTCTGAGGTAAGCAGGGCAATTAATTTATTTTTCAAATAACATAATAGAGACAAAAATACATTAAGGTACTTATCTAAGATCATTTTTGTATAAAAATAAAACAATTTTTTCCTTGTATATTTTTTCAAGGATGCTATAAAAATTAATCGATTTGTATTCTTTTTGTCTTGCACATGGCTGAATTTGTAGAATCTGTAAATTAATGCACTTGTGAAAACTAGACTAAGAATCACTTATTTCCACTATCTCCATGATGAATGTGTATTATCACAGAATCTACCCGACTGGTGGCCAGCATAGACAGTGAGAACAGTGACCCAACAGTTATTATTGTGAAAGACATACGAAGTGGGCAAGAAAAAGATTACTGGGTGTCCTCTCAATCTGCATATTGTCTAGCAGACTCTCTGGGAATTGTCTGATTCTATGCAGGTATGCACAATTGACTGTCTTTGTTCAGTCTATTTAGCAACTCTGTAGAGATGAAAGTTAACTTGTGGAAGGCTGTTGATGGTGCAGATGTTTTCTGTCCATAGTGAAGCAAATGAGTCCTGTTCATTTCAAAGCAAATTAATTTTGTCCAGTAGAGAATATAAATCTCATTCCAACACACAGGTTATAAGAGGGCAGGGCATCTTGATTAACAGTGTCATCAGATTATCAAATGGGGAAGAGAAAATTATCCAAAAGGAAATCAGGCTGTTTTCCTAAACTATACAAAATGAATGTTAGATAGCCAACAGGAACCAAGCAAAAGTAATCACAGCTGCATAAAAGTATAAAACATTTCTATCACTCAAAACAATAAATGAAATTAAAACATAATTGACAGATTGGGAAAAATATTCTCAATGAACACATCATACATCTACAAACATACACATAGCTATATTTATAGAGTCACTTCAAATCAATAAGAAAAATCATCTATAATAACAAAAATATTGAAAAGTTGGCAAAGGTTATAAAGAAAAAAATACAGATCATAAAAATCATGTGATAGGACTCTTGATGTCACTACTAATCAGATGGATTCAAATTAAATGACAATGAAGATTTTTTTTTGCCATCAAATTACAAACATTGAAAAGGAAGACAGTTACTTGCAAGACTACTCATAGCATAGGATGATACAGACTTTTTGGAAGGCAATTTCAGTACTCAAAAAGCTATTTGTAAAAATATTGACCTGCAATTTTACTCCTGCACATCTATTATGCAGTAATGGTTGTATACGTGCACAAGAAATATGAGCAAAGATATTTGTTATGACATTGTAAATCAAGAAATTGTAAAGTGCTAAAAGTACATCAATGGGAATGGTTAATAAAGATTGTGCTACATAAATACTATGGAATACTCAATATTTGTTAAACAGAATGTGGACAATCTATATGTATGAACATAAAAAGATGTTCACATATACTGTTGGGTGAAAATCGAAAGGCAAGTTGGTAACATATAGAATTATCCTTGTTGGTTAAAAAATTAACACTTAAACTTCTGGAATAATCTATACTAAACAATGTTTATTTGTTTAATAGTATTAACAGTGTTTACCGCTGGTGAAGGAAGTGGGCCAGGTGAAGAGTGACGGTTATGTTTTTCTTACATTCTTTTCCATTGTTTGAATTTATTACCAAAAAAGTCAAGCGTATCTTTATTGCTTTTGTAATGTAAGAATTAAAAGGGAGAAAACAGAACTTCCTGTTTCTGGTCCAAATTTGAGGCAATGATTCTCCAGTTCTACCCATAATACTTAACCAATGTGATTATTTCCATGTGTGTCAGTGCTGGGGAGAGAAAAGAGCAGAAAAACTCCGGAGTTATTTCTTACTGAAATGTTAGTTATGGAGCCCTTTCAAACTTTTGAAGCAGGAAAACATTTATACCCAGCTTGCCATGATTTTTAGGTTGAAAAGAGCTGAGTAACTCTGGGCAAGTGACTTAAATTTTTAAAACCTATGTTAATCAAGTGCCAGTGCTGTTTCTCTGCTAAAGACTGCTATCTTTATAAAACAGACTACTTTTGCCAGGTGCAGAGGTGCGTGCCTATAGTCCAGCTATTCAGAGACTGAGGAGAGGCCAGAGGATCGCTTGAGCACAGGAGTTCGTGTCCAGCCTGGACAACATAGA